>NW_020174096.1:1584138-1660334 GCF_003031525.2 Neophocaena asiaeorientalis asiaeorientalis | reverse complement strand
TGGAGATGGCAGAGAATGGGGTTGCGTGTGTGACTTTTCACTGATCATCTTTTATATTTATTTATATTTGTTAGTTTTGATCCATGTGAATGACCCAGAGCTCTGAAAAAATCAGCAAATAAGCCAATAAAAGAACTTCAAATAACTCTATATTTCTGAAAATGCATAGACAAGCTCTGGAAAGAGGACAATGAAGAAACTGATCATAGAGATCACCCCCAGGGAGGACAGAGTGGCCAGGGCAGGAAAAGGAAGGAGGCTTAGAAACTGATCATAGAGATCACCCCCCCTACCCCCCACCCAGGGAGGACAGAGCGTCCAGGGCAGGAAAAGGAAGGAGGCTTATTTTTCATTCTATCACTCACCTGTTGAATACTTTTAATTCTTGGCTATGTACATGGATTATCTGTTCATGAATAAATAAATGGAAAAGTAACATAGCCTTAAACTAGAATGACCCTTCTGATGACTCGAGTGAAGGGTTTGGAGCAGAAGGACCAAGCAGGGAGCAGCTGAACCTTCTGTTCCTCATCCTGAAGAGGCATCCCCTGGCCTAAGGAGGTGGTACCACCCCTGAAGGCTGATGCCCAAATCCCCATGATTTGAGCTCCACTTATTTTAGAAATAGTTTCCTTCCTGTTTTTCTAGGAAGGATTACATATTAAGCTTTTGGTGACCATATCTACCCTAGCAAACATGTAAATGTCACAGTGGGAAAATTCCAAGGAAAAACAGAAGTAACAGCAAGGACGCCCTCCATCCCAGCCGAGGTGGTTTTGCTTGTTTGTTTGCTTTGTTTTGTTTAGGAGAAGAAGAAAATAAGATGTCTTAGGACTGCATTATATGCTTTCGTCTCTCAATTTTCCATGTTTCCCTCCACCGCCATGTGAATATCTCCAAGCATCATGTGAAATAGTTTACCAGATCTTTATTGGGATAAGGTTTAAAGCAGGATGGAGGGAACAGAGGGCCCCAAGTGCCCCGGGTAAACAAGGGGCCATCCAGAGAGACAAAATACAAAAAGGGGAGGGAACAACCTTGGGCCAGATCAATGTGCTGTCCTGAGGAAAGGGAGAACAGGGCGCACCCACTTCTTTGGGCAATAATGCAGGAAAAGGCTGTGTGTGCTGTGGTGGGAGGGTAGCTGGGTGAAGTGGGGGCTGTTTTATTGGCAGCTGGGATACGAGGTAGAGGAATGGTATGCGTACCCAGTTCATCTCTCGTCAACAAGCTCCTGGACCAGGAGGAAGGAAATGGCTGTCAGAGAATTAGTGATGATCAAAGTTGCCCTGGAACATCCTTAACGCTCAGGATGAAGTTGACATAAACTCAAATATCTAATAATGTAATACATGTTTTATTCAAATACTAGATGGTCTTATTCTTAAGTCCAGGCACTAAAGAATTTAACTAGAAAGAGTGAATTCCTCTAAAGGCTCAGACTTCTTAACTGGCAGAGGAGTGCCTACCTTCAACAAAATGTTCTGGGTTTCTCTTTAAGTGACTTAATTTTATACCAGGGAATAATGAGGGGAAATGTAAAAACAAGCCTAGGTTGAGTGATCTGAAATATTTCCTTTGGATTATAAAGTCTGATGGCTGTCTTTAACTTCAGTTTTGTGCCTACGCATGGTCTTGTGATTTCTCTCTGTATGACTAATTCAGTCGGCAAATAGGAAAATGCAGCGATCACATGGTCACTCATCAGTCTCTGCAGGTCCTCTGTTTCCTACTACACCGAGTGAGCTGCCTTTCCTCGTGCGGCGTCTCCCATAACACGGTCCTGAATTTACCCCACCTCCTTTCCACAACTCCTCAGCACGCAACCCCTGCTTCAGCCTTGGTCTCCGCACTGTCTCCTGAAAGCACACTTTCTTCCATCTCCCACACACAGCCTCTTCCTGCCTTCTGACCAGCTCAGTTCCTTCCTTCAAGAACCAAGCCAAATGTTAATTTCCATGAAGACTGCCTTAAGCAGCGAAGCCTTTATTGGTCTCTCCTCTGAATAGCACTTATGAGACTAAGTCTGTGGTACTTAGGGGACTAAGCTGTGTCTACTAGAATTCTGAAATGTCGGTGTAGACAGGTGGGTAGGTGTGTTTGCATGAACTGAAAAGATGTTGCCCAAAATAACAGGTCTGGAGCCCCTGATAAAGACATGTCCAAGTTAGAGTCAAGGAAGACAGACAGCTCGGCCTCACCTTGGGCTTTGGGCGAAGGAGAAATGCTGGGTGCGTCCTAATGCCTACCATTCACATTTGTCTTCTGCCCATATGCTCCACCTCCAGAGCTCAGGGCTGAGTCTTAGGGAGGAGTGGCTCTAAGCAAAGAGATGCTTTGTTGAGAATGTACTAGGACAATGGGGCACAAGTGACTTTTCTTTGTTATTCCATTAAGAGAGTGTAAAACAAAAGGTGAAGAGAGGCATTTGGGTCAAGTGTCTCATTTAACATTCCAGTTCTGTGGCATTTTGAGGACTCAAGGCCATCCTATCAATTCCTTAGGGAGACAGTGGTACCTGGTGAAAGTCGTGGCAGTGCCCATAATGGAGGGTTGCCAGCGAAAGTACAGGGTGCCCAGTTAAATATGAACTTCAGGGAAAAAACAAACTTTTTAGTATATCTCATGCAACATTTGGGGCATAATTATACTAAAAATTATTTGTTGTTTATCAGACTCAGTTTTAACTGGGTATCCTATATTTCTATTTGGGAAATGTAGCAACCCTACCGTAAGGGACAATGGTGGCTGAAAGAGGATAAAATGTCCAGTGGGGTTAAATAGTGCCCAGAGGAGGGGTTCGGATATGATAATTAGGCAGTTGGCAGCCTCCCCTTTCTTTCTTTTTTTTTTTTTTTAACATCTTTATTGGGGTATAATTGCTTTACAATGGTGTGTTAGTTTCTGCTTTATAACAAAGTGAATCAGCTATACCCCTTTCTAAATAAGAAGACAAAGCACTGAGAAGAGAAAAACTTTTGACCCTTCCGCTCGCTTCCTGTCTTTGAATCGCTCATGCTGCCTGGAATGTTGGCATTCATCTAGAGGTCATGGGCTATGAACAAGAGGATGAAAAGCCAAGATACTAAGGATGGTGAAGCAAAAGTTTGGAATGAGCCTGGGTCCTTTAGGACATCGTTGAGCTTCAAACTCCCCTGAGACACATCTGCACAGGGTTGTTTCAAAACCTGAAAAACACTCAAGTTCTATTAGGAAGGAGTTTTATGATTAGGGAACAAATGGTACCGCTGGATATATTGCTAGGTGTTTGTTGGGAATGGTTCAGTAGGCCACTAGGAACCACTGCAGTCCTTGAATGTGGCAGAACAAAAGGACAGAGACATCTCAGGGAAATTCATTAGTCAGTAGCCTATAGGGTATATTAAAAGAAAGACCCTGGAGGCATTGATGGCAATTAGGAAGCTTTTAAAGTAATAGAGAAATGGCTTATGGTGGTGGTAAGGAAGCAGGAGGGAAAGAAGTGAATCCTAGAAATAGTTCAACTGAAGTACTGACAGAAGGAAAGAGAGAGAAATGCTAACCTTTGCTTGGTGCCTACTTTGCGCCAAGCACTTCACATACACTATCCTGTTTAGTCTTTGTGAATTATATTATTATACCCACCATCCAGTGGGGGAGACCAACCTGTAACATGCAATGATATTGTAGAGGAACCATAGTTCTAACAGAGGCATATGTAAGAAACCTCTTGGGGTACCCAGGAAAGAGGAACAGGTCCAAGGAATGTCTCGAAAAATGAGTAGAAATTTAAAAGATAGAAAAGTGAGGTGAGAACATTCCAGACAGATGGATGGCATGTGCTTAGGTACTACTTTGGCAAAATCTTTGCATGTGGTGTCTTCTGGAGAATTCATCAGTACAAAGGAATTCCTCTAATGGTGAGATATTTGCAGGCCAGGGCAGGGGGGAGCTTTTTGGTACCCTTAAATAAGACCAGGCCACCAGCTGCCGATCTGTAATTTTAGCTGTAGCCAGAAGTGGAAACACCTCCAAAGATTCCTCCTGGAAGTAATGCTCCGTGAAGTGTTGATGTGAGAAGGCGGAGAAATGTTGAAGTTCTTCATGTCCTTCATCTCTCCACCCTTCCCAGGATCCTCCAGGGCCACCTGCCTCTCCTCCTGCCCCCACCCCTGCCTGTTCTCCTGTCCATGAGAGGGACAACATATATCCCGAGCACAAAGAGCTTGGCAGCAGAATCTACGTCCCTCATCTATTTGCTCTCGAGGCTGACTTTGCAGCCTCTGCCCCCTTCCTGAATATTGCAGACAGCACTTCTCATGACTCTGTGGCTGTGGCTTTCTGATAGTTGCGCTGCATCCTCTAGGACACAAAAGCAGAAACCGCCTCCCAAATTTTCCAGTGCTCAGGATATGGTTTGCTTGCTTGCCTGTTTTCTCTGCCGCCCTTGGAGATAAACAGGAGACCTCAGATAACCCTAATGTCAGGAGGGATCATCTCAGTCTCAGAGAACAAATCTTCAGTTGCAGGAGGGGTGGGCTGGCTGCCGTGCCCTTGCTCAGCTGGTCAGGACCTTGCTCTCTGGCTTCTGGGGCAGATAAGGAGGCTATCACACCCTCTTCTTTTACAATTTGTTCAAAAAGTTAGCAAATGTTTTCATGTTTCCAGTCTGATTCTGCTGACACCTCAAAATTATTCTTCAAAGCATCACAAATAATACCATTCTCTTCACAGTACTCTTCCTTCAAATAATTCGTAAGAAATGTGCCCAAATGGCACAGGAACAGGAGTCAGGAGAGCCAGGAGTCTGCAGACCTGACTTTTGGTTTAGCTTCTGCCTCTATCCATCCAGTCTGCGCCCTTGAACAAGACGCCCGTTTTCTGAGTCTCAGTTTCCCCCTTTGTTAAATAGGTGCAGCAGAGTTTGCTCCCTCTTCCTTAGCATTTCTAGGAAGGCTAGATGAGGTTACGTGCATTACTGTGATATTGGAAGTACACAGTATGATGGACGTGCATTATCGCCAGGCGGCAGGATGACGTAACTAACAGCACAGGCTCTGGAGCCAGATTGCCAGTTTTCTCCCCTGGAAAATGAGGATAGCGATGCAGTTTGAAAGCTTTGAAATCCCCAAAGCTCAGAAACCTAGAGTTTTTTCATGACTGGGGCAGCCACAAGAATTTGGTGTCAAGATTGACGTGAGGGTTTTTACGGTCTTTGTCTAGCCCACTTGCTGCAGACATGTCAACGTACCCATTTTCGGGGCGCTGCCCCAAATCCCATAATGCTACATAATAGTGCAATATATGCACCCTACTATTTTTATAAAATATGAAAAATTCTGAAGTGGGAACACATTTGGCTTCAAGAAACTTGGATACAAAATTGCAGGCCATTGGTAGCGAACTCATAGGGCTGCTGTGATGGTTAAGCAAATTGATTCAGGTAAAGCTCTAAGCATAGTGCCTGGCCCATAGTAGGTATTCAGTGAATGTTAGCTGCCATTACTATTCCCTCTGTTACTGAAGCCCTAAGCGTCCTTGAACAATATCCAGCATTGCTCCCGATCTGTTTCCCTGTTTCTGCCTGGAACTATTACAGTGTAAACTTCTTCCCATTCAACCATTCAGCATGTGACATCCCTGAACCTCCTGCCTTCCCAGCTTTCTGCCAAAACGCTCTCCTGGTTTAGGACAGAGAAATGCCCCCTGTAGCTATCTCATGTCCCCTCCCTCTGCCTTCTCGGTAGTTAGTTGGATGGTTTGCTTACAGGTGAAGGAAGCTGGGAGAGAGTTCTGGGAAGTACCCCAACAGCTGGTCTCAGACTCCTAGCTCACCCCAACATGCTTACTGTGGGCGGTGTGGCTGGGACCCAATACGTGTGGGTGCGGCTCTGCCCCCGTTAGTGAGGTAACTTCCACCCTTCTGGACCTCCATTTCTCTTGGATAAAGCACAACCGTTAGACTAGATGATGGCTCTGTGCCTTCCAGCTCTCTTAAATCCTACCTCCTGTTATCTTTGGGTGCTGGGGAAACAAATCCTCCATGCCCCTTGAGTAGTCAGATCACGTGAAAGGGAGAGTGAAAGCTGCTTCCCTTCAGCTCCGAACATGGTATATCCAGCCTCAACAGGGGCCAAATGCAAGGCTTTGGGAACCTCCTTACCGCGGGAAATTACAACTCCCCCCCTGCCCCCCGCCCCCCACCAACTTTCTGGGCACTGAAACTGACCTGATTACAGGAACAGACTCTGGGTCATCTCCGGACAAGTTCAGAGATGAATCGGACAGTCTCAAGTTCAAGGAGGTCCAGCCTGGTGTCTGGTGGGGGAGGGGGGATATAGGCAAGGATGCCATCCTTTGAGTAAAGGCAGAGGCCAGGCAGATTAGCAATCAGCCCTGGAAATATGCTCAATAGACAGAAGGATCTCACTAGCGGTGAGCGAGAGGGGCTGACGCAGAAGCAAGGGAGGGCCTTTGGGGAGCAGAAAGTGTTCAGGGCAGGGCTCTAGGTCAGGAGAAGGATTGCGGTGTGAGGGAAGGTGAGTGAGGAGAGAGGAAGCAAGATGGAAGCCTGGTGCTACGGATTGGGTCACCCAAAGGTGGGGAAGAAGCACCATGGCCCTCAAATCCATGGGCCCCCAGGGCTCTTCCCTGCAGCCCCAGTGGCTGCCATGCTGTGGTGGGACTTTATTAAATGCCAGCCTTATCTCCCTTTTTTCGTTATAAAAAGGACCCCGATACTGTTTCAGAAACACTGTGGTCGATTAAAAACACGAATGTTCCCAGAGTCCCTCTGTTTGGTAACCTGTAAACAGAAATCTCTGCAAGGCGCTGTGGAAAAACTTGTAAAAGGGGTGGATTCCACTGCCATTTGCTTTTGCCCTTCATCTTTTCCCCTTTTTTCTGCCTGAAACTCAGACGGGATGCTGAAAGAGAAACAGCCATCTAGCGAGCATGAAGCACAAAGCCACAAACTAAGCCTGGTGGGGCTGAAAGTCAAATGAAGCCCAAGACCCTGATGGCACTGGAAGCCACAGGACCAGCCCTGAATGGTCCTACAGCTTCTTGTTCTGGGAGAAAAAGAAACTCTTGTTTGTATGGGCTTCTGTTTTGTGCAGACAAACCCAGTCCTAACAGGCACAGTCTCTACCTCGCTGGACTGTTGCGAGGATTAGATGAGATGCCTTAGGAGACTGGAGGGTTGAGATGAACCCAGCAGATAAAGCTGAGCACCTAGAATCCTGCTTTCGGACCTTGTCCTAATATTAATCCCCTGTAGGTGGTGGAGACTTTTTAGCCACTGAGACACTTCCTGTCCCGAGCTTGATTAACTCCAGACTTAGTGGGGTGAAGGTAATTCTGGGACCACAGTGGAGATGTGTCAGTAAATCCAGCCGCAGGAAAGCGGTATAGAAAAAGCAGCGGAAGCAAGGTGGAGTACGGTGGCTTACTGAAGATCCGTCTGCACTTCTAGAAAAAATGTGTCTGCTTGTGTCCTGTCAGTGGTGGTCCAGTAGCCCCTTCTTCACATTCAGACCATACCATTCATTCATGCACCAAATACTTCCTAGGGGCCTACATTGCATCAGGTACTGTATTACATGCTGGAGACACAAAGGTGGATAAAACATACTCCTTGGCCTCAAACATCTTCTCTGGGTACCAATCGTTTTTGTTTTTTTTTTAGGAAATGGGGCCAAAAGATGAAGGGTATATTTGGGTTAAATATGAGGGAAGAAAAAGCACTGAATACTGAAATTGCTGTCATTTTGCATCCCTGATTGATGCTGAAGAATAATATACCCAGGTTTTGGGAGGTGGGGAATATTTTCAACCTAGACTGAAGTGGAAAGTTACTGGTATGCTCAGAAGTAAGATTCCATAATTATGGGCTGAGGTCAGACAAACTATAGAGAGCTCCTAATTTCTAGCATTTCCTTGAGCTGTGAGTAAACTACCACTTGACCCAAGTAAAATATGCTGTCTCCTTAAATGGAAAATACCCAGATGGTGGAAAGTTTATGTTATTCACCAATGGGAAGCTGTTGGGTTTTCAGTGATACCCTCTGCACCACACTCTGGACAGCTGACTGAGAAGGCACCAGCCCACCAATTTTCAAATAGTTGCTCCTAACAGGAAAGGTATTAGGGTCTGCAGTACAGACCATGCTTCATAGTGCAGGCTCTGGCATAAAAACACCTGACTTTGAATCCTACTTACTGCCTGCAGGAAGCTTAGCAATTACTTGACATCACTGAGTCTCGGATTCTTCATCAATGAAGAGGATCTAATAATTCCCACCACCTAAGTTTGTTATGAAGAGTAAAAATAATATATTATACAAAGGATGGACAGTGCTTGGCACAGAGTTAGAGCTCAAAACATGTTAACCGTGGGGGAAATGAGACAGGGAAGGGAAGAAAGGGACTGGGAAATCTCTCCTCAGAGGGGTGATCTGGGCTGGAGCCAGTTTACCCCCAAACAGACTTCCTCATGCCGTCTGTCTAGACACAGCCCATCCTCAACAGAACCCAGAGCCAGTTCAACCTCCGTTCTCCTGAATTCTGCCCCAGTCACTTCAAGCTGCTGGAGGATCTGGGGCTCTCTAACTCTAAATAGAAAGCAGCATTTTCATGGTGCTGAAATGTTCATGGCTGCGTGCAGACACGTGGGCAGTTCTGGAGGGTCTGTGAAATGAGCACGTCTAATGCTCCATGGAATGAATCTGCTTTGTGAGGCCAGTTGAGGGTTTTCATGAAAGGCCTCCCTGTCTACGGACATTAGTTTCTTCGTCTCTTCAGTGGAGATGCGGGGAATTAAACCAAAAGACTAGCATCTAGCATGATAACTGAGAAGAAGTAGGAGCTCAATAAATATTGCTCCACCCTTCCCCATGACCCTGTCCTGGTGTCATACTGCCCTAAACTAGAAGAGTATTACTGTCAAAGTGCTGACAACATGTGGCAGGAGAAATATAGAAATCCACACTTAGCAGCTAACACTTGAGTTGCAATTAGTTTATCACGCCAGCCAGGTCATTTTCCTCAACCCTAGTGCCCTTAGAATTACTGGGCAGAGTTTAAAAAGCTACCAGTGTCAAGTATACATCCCCTCCCTCAAGAGGAGCTGATGAATTAATAGCTCCTTGAAAGAATGAGCACCTCTGCCGGTCTTAGTTTGTTCCTCTGTACGTTGGGAGCAGAGAGGTAGAGTAACTTACCGCACGTTGCACTGCTGAAGAAGGCCCCAGGTCCCCTGAAGCCCAGCCAATGGCGTTCACCCCAGTGGATACTGTCTTCAGTTAAAATTACAATGTTTTGTCCATCATGGATATTTTACGTCAATTTTGAGTTTTAAAACATTGCATTAAAGTATTATTTATCTTGGTTACTGAACTTCTTTGGCATTCTCTTAAATTTTGCCTCAAGGCCATAGCCAAACGATGGGGAGTGCTTAAGGAAAACCTCACCCCATTTCACCTGTCTGGGGATGGCGTCTAGAAAGGGAAACGAACTGGACATCTTGTCCTTTTGCTCAGAGGGTCATGCTATGCCTCATTATAGTTTTGTGCTGTGTTTGCAGGAGCAGTGATGGCCAGTCACAAGGATGGGAATGAACTGCTAGTCTGTGGCAGAGCTGGACATTGGCCCAGTGAATTTCTGTGGCTTCTTTACAAGAAGTCAGTTGAGAGTAAATTTAAGACTGCTTAGATTTTGGCTGTGTCTCTCTAGCAGTTTAAGCAGCAGATGAAATGCTTCCTGAAAGAAGTATTCATTATCTAACCTGCCACTGGTTTACAGTTAAGCTTTTGACTTCGGCTGGCTTGAAATTTTCAGCCCATGCTAATCTGAATTAGGAAATAAATGAGTGACAATACCGGAGCCATGCCATTAGACCTCATTAGACCAAAAGAGAATTGATTTGCCTGGAAGGAGAACCACATTTATCAGGTCGGGAAACAAGTGAACAGTTTGAAAAGAGAACATTCAGATAAGGCAGAGCCCAAGATCCAGGCGAAAAGTCCTTCCTGAGATGGGAGACAGACACTGATGCTTGCAGGTGGAATCCTACCTGTCTGACTTTATCTGCCTCAGGGAGTGTCGCCAATCACCTCCAAGGCTGTGGCTGAATCCTCAACAGTTTCTCTAAACTCAGCTTTCCTATGATTTCAATTCCCACTAGACTATAAGCTCCATAAGAACAAGGATTTTTGCTGGTTTAGTTCCATGCTATATCCTCAGCAATTAGCATGGAGTTTCACCAAAAATAAGTGCTAACAATCATGTCACCCTCCTGACTACATCATCAATATCTTCTGTTTTCTTTAGAATAAACAGTGAAACCCTTATGTGGCCTAGGTGCCTGCGTGCTCTACCCCCTGCTTACTTCTCCGACTGTAGGCCCAGCCGCCTTTTCTTCATTCACTGTTCCAAGCTCTCCCTGACCAGGCCTCTGAAAATGTTTTCTCCAGAGCGTTGAACACACACACACACACACACACACACACACACACACACACACACGCTCTCTCTCTCTCTCCACGTTTCACAGGACTAGCTCCTTCCCAATCTTTACATCTTGGTAAAAAGATCCTTTCTTCAAGAAGGCTTCTGTGCCTATCCTTATCCATGGAGATCCTCTCCTCCTTTACTCCCATCTCTATGTCATGTTTCCTTAGGAGCACTTTTCTCAACTTGTAACTGAGATTTTGTTGTTCCCCTGTTCATTGTCTGTCTCTATATTAGATTCCAAAATCCATGAGGGAGTGAACACGGCTCTTTTGTCCCAATATATGCTATACTCCTCTGAAAGACCCTGCCATCGAATAGGTACTTACAGATTACTTGTTCAATGAACACAGGAATGAGTGAATAAACAAAGCCTTCAGTATACCAGACCCTGTCCTAGACTAAAGTATGAGGATGGCATTTTCCATCTCTCTCCATCCAGTCTCTTCCCTTGAGGCACTCTCCTTCCTTGTCCCAGTGGCTAAACACTGCCCGTTAGCTGCCCAGGCCCCTCAAATGCCCCAGCCTCAGGTCTAGACCATGCTCCCCTAAGATACTAAAGGATGAAATGTCAGGAGGTGCTGTGCATAACATTTAGCTGTTAACAGAAACACGTCATCCTAAATATGGTGGGAACTGGGGACATGATACACAGCTTATGAGAAAGAGACTTGTGTGAGGACGGGAGGGGTCACTGACAGTGGCGGCCACCGGCCTGTTGTCTGCGCAGGAGACAGATCCTCGCATAGCTCTTGTGATCAGTGAAACCCAGGATCACCTGGGATTTTCATGCTGTTCTCTTGACCATTCTAACCATATACTAGCAGCTTGCACTGTTTTCCCTTCTTACAGGAAACTGGAGAGAAGTACTAGAAAGGGCATCACACCCCACAATGTTAACAACACCTGCATTTAGGTGTTGAGAAATGAGTGTTTTTGGTGTTCTCCACAGTTGTCTATTGAAATTTTTTTCTTTCTTGACGATACGTTGCTTTTATAATTTTACCATAATTCAAGACTATTTCACGTGCTCTTTTTTTGTGTTTGTCTATATTTCAGTTGTATAGAGCTGCGCAGTTCAACACGGCAGGCCAGCTACGGTCACGTGAGTATTTAAATTAATCACAATTGAATTCATTTAAAAGCTCAGCGCCTCGTTCGCACTAGCCGTATTTCAAGCACTCAGTAGTCACAGGTAGCTAGTGGCTATCATTTTTGGACAACCAAATACAGAACATTTCTGTTACCGAAAAAATTTCCACAGGAAATGCGGGTGTAGAGTATATAGGTTTTCAGCATTTGAATATAAAACAGAGACTTACAGATGTTGAAGAGTAATGTTGATTCAAACAAAGTTTGAAGAGAGCAACTGTTTGGGTTCCTTGTGACCGAGACGCAGTGGTATTGATTCCTCTCTGAGAAAAGATGTTGGTTTGCCCCCTTGGGAGAGAGGCTAATGGGAGAAATGTGTCCTTGATATTTTGTAGCTGTGGAAGCTGATCACTGTGTTTAGCCATCTGAGAATTTTTACAAAGGAATCTGAAAAGACTGGACAGAATGCCCGCCATGATGTGTCAGTCTCTGGGGCCACTCTGGGGACCCACCTTTCTATGGGAAATTTCCATAGGCTTACCTGAAATCAGATTTCTTATTTCCCTAATTCTTATTCCCATTAAAAGGCTTTTAGGATCTGTTCTGGAACTAATCCCCCCTGATGAACTGTAGGATAACTTAATGCTAAAGTAAAGTTATTATACAACCAGCCCAGCAAGTTGTGCTCAGCGACTGGACCAGGCTCCTCCTTGAAAGACGCAGGGACTAAGTGACCTTCGACACAACAGCACAAGATGTGAACAGCTAAAGTTGCTCTGTAATTATCAAAATTTGCCTGGTGTCAAGATGAATTCCCAAACCCGCACCTAAGAAATGTATCACATCTATCTAAGAAATGGTGGCCTAAGAAATGTATCACATCTGTCTCAGCCATCATGAACAAGAGGGACCTACATTATTAGCTGAAAGGTACAAGGATATAGTCATTCACAGATTTTTTCAACATATCTTTAGTGAGCACCTACTATGTGCTAGATGCCAGGGATAGAGCAGTGAATAAGACATACCTGGATACTGCCTTACAGAGTACCACCTTGAATTATCATAACAGCAACCTTATAAAGGTCATGGGTCATCTTAAATAACCAGAAATGAGCTGATACCCAAGGGTCTGTTACAGGCAAGAGTCAGGAGTGTCTCCAATGAGCAGTAAAGATAAAATTCTAGCTACATGTCTTAAGCAGGAAAGATACAGAATATATGAGCGTTTACATCAATTTGAGCTTCTCAAGAGAGCCCTTAAATGTCATTTAGGTCTGTGCAAAGGAAAGAGACAAAATGTTTCTGTAATCGGGTCCTGTAGGGGACGTTAATCACCATATAAAACAGTGCTATGTAGTAAACTGCCAAGCCCTGTAGCACTTCACTGTCCTTTCTCCAAGCACCCTAGGTTAACATGGAACAGGGAAGATCTACCAAAATGTTGATTCAAGTCCATGATGAAAAGTCAAGCTCCCTTAAACAAGTAAGATCACAGTTGCTGGAAACAACATGAAGAATGTGTGACAATATGAAAAGAGAAGGATGGAGCAAAAGGAAAAGATGTCCTCTTAAAGCATCTTTTTACCTATAAAAAATGAGAACTCAAAATTTGAATGTTGATTCTAAGAAAGAGACACTCCGATGACATCCTGCAGAGCATGTAAATGGCCAGAAAGAGTAGACTAGTAAATCTTATTGTAAATCTCTCTTCTTTCAAGGTGCAAACTTCTAGCTCTCACAATGAGACGTTATAGTGATGTCTGATTGAAGTTCGGGACAGAAAGAGGAGGGAAGGACATGTAAAGAGTAAAGGGAAGAAAGTGTATAGAGTAATGGTCAGAAATCAATATAAGGAATTGTGGCGGAGGGTTAGAGCACAACATGTGGATGTTGCTAGAAGCCCCTCTGGACCAATCCACACTGGCACTGTAACTGTGCTTTGGAAAATATTTGTTGAGTACAAAGTATGTAACACTGAGCCCAAAGAAACTTAGGAATCATCAGCAGTTGTTAATAACTAAAACCAAGAGTGTGAATGAAATTACTGGAACACATAAATGAGAAGAGGAGGAGTCAGGAATGAACACGTGAGTGGCCCTGATATTTAAGGTTAGGAAGAGAAGATAAGGACTCCATTAAAGGGTACAAAGTGAATGGTCAAAGACAGCCTGTAGGGTGTGTTGTCAGAGAAGACAAGGAAGAAAATTTAGAGAATTTAGAGAAGAGGTACCTGATTAAACACAGGTGTGCAGCCACCTAAGGACCATAAGCTGTCCATTGATTTGGCAACGTTTACCAGAGAAGTTTGAACAGAATGGTTTGAGCATAAGCAGATTGCAAGGGATTGAGGAACGACAGAGAGGAGAGGAAATGTGGTTGGGACCAGCTTTATAGGACCCTTAGAATGAAGGCCCATGTGGACATTGTTAATAAGCTCTTATTCCTGCAGAGTATGGCTTGCTCAATTGTAGAGCTTGCCAAATAACAGAGCGTTCTAGTCTTAATTCTACTTTGATTATTAAAAACATTGTTTAGCCTCTAGAGAAATAATGCTTTTGAAGACTTTCTCTGTAGCAGTTCTTACCTTTCTCTATAGAGTAAAAGTTTCCCACAAGAATTAGGTCTGTATAGTTCAAGGGAAATGAATTGGCAGCTCTTCCTTTGAAAAACAAGCCCTGGGGACTTGTCAGGCACTGAGCCTTGCAAAGCACCTAGCATGGAGCCACAGAAAGGGTCTCTTGATCTGCTATACACAGAGACTAGGTCCTGTGTAACCTTTGGGTAAATAGAAAAGATGATCAATAACTTTCAGATCTGCAATGTGGTCAGAAGGCTTTGCACAAATAAAGCAACACCCTGGAGGTGTTGGAAGGAAGATCCTGCTTCTTCCAAAACAATTACAACTTCAAAGTTGTTCATGTAGACCAGCCGTAAAAGTGCCAAGAAAAATATCTTAATGATTATTTGTCCTATTTCATAACGCTAGGAGTCCTAGGCTATCAAAACAGCTTAGTGTTTTTAAATTTTATCTTTACATCATATTCTTTTGGTGAACTAAATTGGTCTAAATCTATATCTATGTATCTATATATCAGATAAAAAAGCTGGACTACTGTGATTGAAGCTGAGTGAGATTGGGCCAAAGTTACCTCCTTGGAATGCAAAGCATAGTTTAAAAGTCTTATCCCTAGAAAAGTGTCTTGTACCCTGGCTGCGTATTAGAATCACTTATGGACAAATCCTAATGCATTTTGGGATCCTGATTTAATTAGTCTAGGGAGAAGAGCTCTGGCTTGGTATTTTTTAAAAAGCATCCCAGATAGTTCTATTGTGCAGTGAGGGTTAAGAATTGTTGTCCTTGAGAAAGACTCTATTTATGAGAAGCTCCATTTCACTAAAGAAGATCCTATTGATAAGACTGCTATTAAAGCAACAATCATGGAATCTCTGCTATTGGTAATCAAATATCTTAGTTAATGAGAGTTGGCAAGTTTACTGTGAATAGAAATCCATTCTACA
Source organism: Neophocaena asiaeorientalis asiaeorientalis (assembly GCF_003031525.2). Taxonomy (NCBI): domain Eukaryota; kingdom Metazoa; phylum Chordata; class Mammalia; order Artiodactyla; family Phocoenidae; genus Neophocaena; species Neophocaena asiaeorientalis. The sequence goes on along the minus strand of NW_020174096.1, from coordinate 1,645,232 downwards.
TGGAATTAGGGTAAAATAATACATACATTATAAAAGTCAGACAGAACATCTCATTCAGCCAACATTCATTCACTAATCATTTCTTGAGTGCCTATTATGTGACACATTCTAAGTAAGGAGCTTTAGAGGGTTGTATAAACTATTCTTTTCCAGTGTTTGCTCTCAAGGAACTGTACGTCTACTGTGGAAGGTAGAATGTAAAATATACAGAAAAAAATCTAAGAATCAAGAAACACCGGAGGATCTTACACTATCTTGAGGTCATTGTCATTTTGGTGGATTAAAGATGACCACAAATTCCAGACACTCCTCCCATCAAAAAGTGGCATCTATTTTCCTCTCTGTTTATATCCAGACTGGCCTTGTAATCTTCTTTGACCAATAAATGCAGCAGAAGTGATACTGTGATAGTTGTAGGCCTAGGCTTTAAGGCCTAGGTTTTAAGAAACTTGGCCTGTCCTGTCCTCTTACATCCTTCAGCCACCACGTAAACTGGTCCAGCTACCTTGTTGGAGAGAGCACATGGAGAGAGAGAGATGTCTGGCTGTTCCAGCCATTTGAACAAAGTGCTAGATACGTGAGCAAAGCCATCTTGAAATGTAGCCTTGAGACCATCATGTAAAGAAATGCAAGTTAGTCATGTGTAGGAGCCACGTGGAGAGCTAAGCCATCCTAGCGCATAGCCCAAACTCAGTTGCCAGATAAATACAGTCTCATGACTGACCAAGGGAGATCAGGGGAAGAATCATTCAGTCAATCCACAGAATCATGAGAAGCAATACCAAGTTTTTATGTCACTAAGACTTAGGGTTGTTTGTTACACAGCAATATACAACTGATACAGAAATTGGTAACTAGATGTGGGGTGTGGCCATAAAGAAAACCTAAAATACGTGGGGCATAGGTCTTAGACAAGGTACTAGGTGGAAGCTGGAAGTGTAGCAAGGAGATTAGTAGTGGAAGTTGCAACAGCAGTGAAGTACTTGCCACTGCAAGTTGGAGAAAACAACATTCATATTATGTAGTATTAATTTTTTTGTCCACACTGTTGCCCATGGTAACCTGAAAGATAGAAAATACGTCAGTTGAATTTATGGATCCAGCTAAGACTTCCAGGCAAAATGCTGAAAGTGAAAGTTTCTTTTAGCCAACTATGATAAAATATGGAAAGAGAGAATGATCCAAAGAAGAAACTATTCCTTCTTAAAACAGAATTTAGTGGGAAAGTTTCCTGCCCTGGACTTACTAGGTTGGAAAATGTTTAGCCTCTCCATGTATCAAAAGATTATCAAAGTAAGAAACGGTCTCAGGGTAAAGATTAAATCCAGGATGCTGATAGTAAAACAGGAACTTGAGTGAAGATCAGATCAAGGTTTTATGACCTTGCTTTGCAGTTGTGCAACCCTTTGTTAAGACATCAGAAAGATGTAAGAATCTTAAGAGCATTGTTCCACAGAACCCTGACTTGCAGTCTAAAGAAAAGAGGTGCCCATCTTGGAAAAGTTTATGTGTGTGATTTTTATTTAATGAAGTGAATCTGTATTTTTTTGAGATTTTTTTAAGTTTAGTTTTTAGAACAGTTTTAGATTTACAGAAAAATTGCAGAATTTCCATAAATCCCACACCCAATTTCTGCTATTATTAACATCTAACATTAGTATGGTGCATTTGTTTGGGTTTTGTTTTGGTTTTTTTAAGTTTTTTTTTAATTCTTGAATTTTATTTTATTTATTTTTATACAGCAGGTTCTTATTAGTTATCTATTTTATACATATTAGTGTATATGTGTCAATCCAATCTCCCAGTTCATCCCTTCCCACTCCCTCCCCCTCCCCTGCTTTCCCTCCTTGGTGTCCATACGTTTGTTCTCTAAATGAATCTGTAATTTGATGCATAAAAAACAAACACAATTTTAAAGAGAATTGTATTGCCAAAGTATCACCAATCTGGACTAAAAAGGACAGGGGAAGTACAAAATAAAATGAGACTTCTGGGTTCCAAAATTTGTATAGGTAGAAACCAGGCAAAGAAAGCAACTCATCTCTAAACTTGGGTCTTATCTTATAGAAAAGAAGAGAGTTATAGAGTCAAGATCCAAAAGGTAGAACCAAGAGCTATCAAGAATTCTGGGTTGGGAAAAGATGCTGAAAGAGCAACCTGGACCCTAATCAAGGAACATTCTCTGCACTATAGTAGGAGACCCTTACAATCTGTGAATTTCAAAATTACTATGGATCAAGGAATGTTATACACTCTCCTCCCTTTTTGAGTGAGAATGTCCATTACTATTTTTCTCTTTCTGTCTCACCTTTGTATGCTGGGTGTTTTGGGAGGCATAAATTTTATCTTTTTAAGTCACAGATCTTCAGGTAGAGATGAGCCACACTGATTGTCTGTACCCAGGGAACTGTCTTAGGAGATTCATTCATATCTGAACCTGATTTAGACAACAAAATCCTGGATCTTAAGCCTGTGCCTGATGCCATAATGAGATGAGGTGTTTACGGATCTTAGGAAGGGATGAGTGTATTTTGCATGTAGGAGGAATATAAGTAAGTTAGAGCCATAGGTTATTAAAGATAGCCACAAATTCTATGCTTTCCTTCCACCAAGAGATGGAGTTTATCTTCCCTCCTCTTGAATGTGGGTTGGCATTGTGTATTTCTTTGTTCAACATAATGTGGCAGAAGTGATGCTAGTCTAGTCTAAGCGAAGATAAAACTTCTTTAAGTATTGTCAACCTTTGCTTTATCAGAGTCTTTAGTCACCATGTCAAGAAGTCCAGCTACCTTGCTGGAGAGACCATGTGGCCAGACCCTAGCAAGTCCAGCCATCTCAACCAAAGTGCCAGATGTGATGAAGCCATCTTGGTATGCTGCCTTAAGACCACCATGTTCAGAGGAAGCCCAAGCTATCATATAGAGAGGCCACATGGAGAAGAATAAAGGCATCACAGCTGATGGCCCCAACCTAACTGCCAACTAAATGTACCCAAGATAAGGATAGAAGAAGAACTGTTCGTTCAACCTACAAAATCATAAGAAATAATAAAAATCATTGTTGTTTTAAGCCATCTAGTTCTGGGAAAGTTTGTTTTATAAAAAAGGATAACTGACACGATTGTGAGCTATAATTAGAGCATTCTAGATATGCAGAAGAACCTTCAGACAGTTCTGGGATGCTTGAGAATAAATAGAGTAATGCATCCTAGAGAAAAGATCTCAATTCTACTTTTTCTGTAGTTATGTCTAAATGGGCAAAGTACTGGAAAAATTTACTCAATAGGTATTTATCAAGTACCTACTATGAATGTTAAGATAACCTAAGGAGAAAAAACTTATCCCCAGTTTCTAAGGAATGATGGGGATTTAAACACCTAAATAATGCAAATATTTGCCAATTTCAGAGCTGAACTAGCTCTGAACAGTAGAGAGGTATTTCCTCCTCTTCTGTTTTCTAGAAGAGATTATGTAGGGTTGTTTTTAATTCCTTTTTTTTTTTTTTTTTTTTTGGCAGCACGCGGGCCTCTCACTGCTGTGGCCTCTCCCGTTGCAGAGCACAGGCTCCGGACACACAGGCTCAGCGGCCATGGCCCATGGGCCCAGCCACTCCACGGCATGTGGGATTCTCCCGGACCAGGGCACGAACCTGCGTCCCCCGCATCGGCAGGCGGACCCTCAACCACTGTGCCACCAGGGAAGCCCTGACGTTAATTCTTTATTAAATATTTAGGAGTGGGAGGGAGGGAGACGCAAGAGGGAAGACATATGGGAACATATGTATATGTATAGCTGATTCACTTTGTTGTAGAGCGGAGGCTGACACACCGTTGTGGAGCAATTATACCCCAATAAAGATGTTTAAAAAAATAAAAAATAAAAAAAAAATATTTAGTAATATTCTCCAATGAAACCATCTGGACCTAGAAATTTTTTTGCTGTTGTTGGAGTTTTTAAATTATTAATTTCATTTCCCTAGTAGTTATAGGACTATGCAAGTTATATCTTTCATGTTGGATGAGTTGTGGTAATTTGTGCTTTTCAAGGAACTGAATTTTATCTACGGTGTCAAAAATTTGCGTGTAGAATTGTTTGTAGTCCCTTATTATCTTTTTGAAATCTGCAGGGTCTGTAGTGATATCCCCTACTTCATTTTTGTATCAGTAATTTGCCTTCTCTTTCCCTGTCAGTCTTGCTAGAGTTTTCCAATTTTATTGACCTTTTCAAAGCACCAGCTTCTTGATTTATTGAATTTCTCTATTGTTTTTTTCTATTTTCAATTGATTATTGCTCTTTACTGTTTCCTTCCTTCTGTTGGCTTTGGTATTATTTTGCCCTTATTGTTCTTGTTTCTCGAGGCTTTTCATTCTATGGGAAAACACTACTTGAGTTTATCTTATATGTTTCTGTTTCACTAAATACAGTATACATATTAGATATGATGAGCTAATCATTATATACTCTCATATAGCTCATAAACTTGCTTCCCTCATGTACATGTGAAGCCGTCAAAGTATATCTGAAAACAGTGGCAAAACTCACAAAATGTGTGTGGATTAAAAAAAAAACAAAACACAAGCCATCAAACAATAAGTACTAGCTGATATATCCCTACTGTTCTTAGAGAGGCCAATCAAAATGAATTATACCAGTAACAGGAGCAGACTATCAGTGTTTTTTCCTGTTGCTCTAAAATTTTCCCCCTAAGCAGTAACCTAGCAGTGGAAAATCCCCAGCATGAAGGTTCATAGAGGAAGTGTGGTAAACATGTGCTGGTCACTAGATTTATCTTTCTATGCTGTGTTTCCATGAATAAAGGGTCCTCAGAACAACAAAGAATCTGAGTGTATAAAGGCTCAGGTTAGCAGCCAAGCTACATAAAGAACAAAGTGTGGTTCAAAAGGAATGATTGGCGTATTTTCTTATATTTGTACTGGTGTTCATTTGAAATTACTTGGTATACTCTCGAGACAAACAACAAACCACCCAACGGAATTTTAAAATCATACAATTATTTTTAGAGAGGTACAGACCTTAAGAGAAAACAGGGACCCAGAGTGATTATGTGATTTGCCCAATATCACTCAGCCATGTCCCAGCAGAGCCTGAGCTCGGACTGCCCAACCCTGTTCCACCATTTCATCAACAAATATTTATTGACGGCCTACAATACTTCAGGAACTGTTTCAGGTGCTTAGATATAAAAGGCAAAAATCCTTGACCCCATAAAGCTGGCAGAGGGAGAGAGATAATAAACAATGAATTAACAAAGTGAATTTACCTTGTCTGTTAGGTGGTGGCAAGTGCTATAAAAAGAGAAAGCGGAGCAGAGCAAGAGGAATTGGGAGTGCCAACAGGGATGACGACAGTGCAATTCTAAATAGTGTAGCTGGGGCAGACCTTATTGAAAAGACCTGAAGGAGGTAAGAAGTGAGCCGTGGGTGTAACTGTGTGGGAGAGAGCATTTCCACGGAGCGTGCAGCCAGCGCAAAGACCTTAAGGCAGAAGTGGGCCGAGAACCATTTCTAAGATATGCCTGCCATGTTTGAGAAGTCATCTATTATGCTCTTTGCAACACATCCTCTAATAATCATGGAGCTATAGGTGCTTAGAGTTTGGAGGGCCTGGAAAACTGTGTGTCCAACCTCCCAGCCAAAGCAGGAATATTCAGCATCATGGCCCTGATCCTCATGTGTCAAGGCTGCAGATGGATCCCTCCAATCCAAGGGCTCACTGGATCACAAAGCAGCTCATGCAATTTTTTTTTTTTTTTTCCCACCTCTAATGGTTAGAAAGTCTTGTCTTATGTTGGGCTGAAATCTGCCTCCCTTGGGCTTTACCCTGTGATTCCACCTCCACCCTTTGGTGTAACACAAAACCCCTCTCCCGCCTCTCTGCCGGGACGGGTCACCCTTCTGTCTTCTTTCCTTCAACTGCCTATTCTTCCTGGACAGCTTTGAAGTTTTTCTCTAGACCACTGCTTTCTAAACATTTTCATTACTCATCCTTAGCAGTAAAAATAATGGTGAACATTTATTTCCCATATATGTCTATTACCTTCTTCACTTAGTTAACTCCTACTCCTCTCAAAGACACCTTCTCTCCTCTTCAACTAAGTCACATCAACCTGTTTTTTTGTTTGTTTTTGTTTTGATAAGAGAAAGTAGATTGCGGGGACTTCGCTGGTGGTCCAGTGGGTAAGACTCCACGCTCCCAACGCAGGGGGCCTGGGTTCAATGCCTGGTGGATGAACTAGATCCCACACGCATGCCACAACTAAAAGATCCTGCACGATGCAACGAAGATCCCGCATGCCACAACTAAGACCCAGCACTGCCAAAATAAATATTTTTAAAAAAGAGAGAGAGAGAGAAGGTAGATTGCTTAGGTTAACAGCAGTTCTCTTTTCAACCAATGTTTGTTATTTCTTTGGCCAACGGCCCCTCTGAGGCATTCTGGCACAGAGGCAAGAATGTGGGCTCTGAAGTTAGATAGAACTGGGTTCAAAGCCATTTACTAGCTGTGTGGCCTTAAGCAAGTTACTTCATCGCCTCAAGCTGTGGGGTAAAACGGGAAAAATGACCTCATCCCAGAGACTGTTGGGGCCACTGGAGACTACACACATATGTTCAATAAACGGTAGTTGCTGGTATATTTTTTATCTGCAGGGTTACTTATCTTTCATTTATACTTCATCTCCACTGCTAAAAAGGCTCAGAGTACACAGCCCTGACAGCAAAGCTAATTTAGATTCAAAAAGCCCCTGAACTCTTTCACCTGGGCTCTTCATGCGCTGGCTGATGTTAAGGAAAGGAAAATCAAGTGGCCTGTCCCAAGTAGATTATCTGTCATGAGAAGCACATAAAACCAACCAGTAAGTAGCCATGGTTACTGGTTACTTGGTGCAGGAGTTCTGAAATAAGGAGCCAAAAACCAATGAAGAAGAAAAAGCCTCACAGTGTGAAAATGCTGGAAAACAAAGTGCCCTATTCCTAGCATTTTTTAGGAATTTCCTAGGGGGAAAATGCAGGCAGCACCACTGGACATGCACAAACACAGATGTTGGGTCAGAAGCATGAAGCATCTATTCAGTCGCCCAGAGCAATGCCCTGCACATGTGGAAGGTCTCCCAGCTGCCCCTGCTGCCCAGCTTCTTTCAGAAACTCAGGTATGAAGTTTATTGAGCCACTTTGAGAGTCTCTTAGCAGTGATGATGCAATGAAAGATTATACATCTGCAAAGAACAGAGGTAATTACTGTCTGTGTGCTGGGCACTATATATATAATATTATCCCTCCTGAAAAAAACAGCACGTACAATACAGCCTTGGTCAAATTGTCCCTCTAAAAAGCAGAAGCTAGGAGTCTTAAGACAGAATTACTAATGATCACTCCATCCTCTTCTTTTTTTCCTAACCCCCCTCCAGTCATCTCAGCTCTGCTCTCCATTGGGAAGTATTCAAAATCAGTAGGAACAAGTCTGAGTTCAGGCAGGATTCAATCGACCCATATAAAACCACGTGGCATGAACAGACATGGGGAACACTTGCCATGTCTAAATATCACCCCTGAAAGATAATGCTAGATGTAAAAGAATATTCATTCTAGAATTTTCTATGTGGCATGTATGAATCGGAAAGTCACAAAGCAGTGATGTGCAAATATGAGTCTCATTCTATTTTTATATCTCTGTGTGTATTCCTTTGACTAGCCCCCATATCTTCCTCCAATAAGAAAACTAAATTCAAGATAATTTAGAAAACTCAGACAGACCCTGTAATATTTTTAGCCACTTTTAACTGAAACATAACCTCTCTCCAGTTTGTATTCAGTCAAATCCAAGGATTATTATTATTACTATTATCAGTTTTCATCCAGTTCAGTTTCATCTAGTTCATCTAACCTCTCTCCAAGCTTCTGCTCACCCCTTCCTCATGTCTGACCCTTAAACTCCCAGGGGCCCTCATCCTGACCATTCCTGGCAGCCCTGGCCTCTGAGAGGGAAGCATGAGACCTCAGGGCACATGGCTGAATGTTGGTGATGGGAGGAGGTTCTGCATCTGGTTGTGGTCTCTCCTTAGCTGGGTTCCACTGCTTGTGTCTTCATCCGTTGTGAGCTTTAACATGTGGTGCATTTGCTGTGACCTTTTGCACATCTTTGGGTACAGACACTCCCACAAGAATGAACTTTCCTTCCTTCAGCCCAGGAACTTGTCTCTAGCCTCCCAGGACACTGATCCTTCATCAGGCCATATAGGTCTGGGCAGCAAGCCAGCGTCCATGCCCACCAATTTCCAGAGCCCATGCTGAGCCCGTGGAAAGTTCACACACCTTTGCCACACCACACAGTGGGGCCTTGGACTGTCCGCAGACACTCTTTCCCTGTTTCTTACCTATACTGGCTGACATGGTGTGCCTCAGCACATCACCAGCCCTCCAGAGAGCTCCCGATGAGAAATGCACACCAGCCCTATACTCCAGAATGATTCCTTCAAAAACTCACTGGGCAGATTCTTTTTTTTTTTTTTTCCCAGTATGCGGGCCTCTCACTGTTGTGGCCTCTCCTGTTGTGGAGCACAGGCTGGGCTCACGGGCCCAGCCGCTCCGCGGCATGTGGGATCTTCCTGGACCGGGGCACGAACCCGTGTCCCCTGCATCGGCAGGCGGACTCTCAACTACTGCGCCACCAGGGAAGCCCCTGGGCAGATTCTTTTGGTGCCTCTAACTGAAGGTTGACTAGGTCCATTGCCTGCCTTCTTCAATAACACTGGAAAGCTCCACAAACGCTCACTTCTCCAAAAAGAGCTAGTCTCATTGCCCCCAAACTCTTTTAATATATCATGGTGGCAAAGGTCACAAATCAGACCTTCTGCTTTGCTCAAATCAATTTTGTCCAACACTTGGTAAGTCTCCACTGAGCCTGGCTATCGATAACCTAGTTTCTTTGTTCTTGGCAATTATGATGAAATGGCAGGGGTGGGGCTGGAGTGATGACAACAAAAGTAGAAGGGCAAAACCCATACTTTGGTGTCCTGAGTCATTGCCATTCGTTAATACTTAGTATACCGCTCCATTTCACACACCTGCACTCATCTTTTCCATGGGACAGATTGCTATACTCATTATGGTTATAGACTTATTATGGTTATAGACTGAACATAAACAAGATTTTCAGATAATTTAGTCCAAATTCCCTTAATTTGCAGTTAAGGAAATTAAATCTATACGCATGCAAATATGAAAATTTTATTTTCTCCCATAGCTTGTTCCTTTGTGCCAGAAATTCTGGAACATTTTAAGCAGAAGGAAATAGGTACCGGCTATTTCAATACAACCTACAAAGATGACTAGAATTACAGTCTGAAACATTTTAAGCTGTGCTTTTAAACTGATTATTTCCAAGTTCCTGAAAAAAACAAAACGAAACCCTTTAAATGCAAAGGATTTTCCCAACTCCTACATTTCCTTTTGAGGAAAACCTTAATTTGGCTGATAGAAGTAGAAAAAAGTACTTGGAAAGCCAGACCACCCCGCAGTGACACCTCTGTCCTCCTATTTGGGGAGGCCTAGAAAAGGGGAGGTGTTTTTTATTAGTAAGGGGTGCGATGGTCCACTTTATGTGTCAACCTGGCTGGGCTACCGTACCCAGGGATTTGGTTTAACACCAGTCTAGATGTTCCTATGAAGGTATTTTTCAGATGTGATTAACATTTCAATCAGTAGACTTTGAATAAACCATAATGTGAGTGGACCTCACCCATCAGATGAAGGTCTCAAGAAAAAAAAAGACTGAAGGCTCCCTAGGAAGAAGGAGCTCTGCCTCCAGACTGCCTTTGGGCTTGAGCTGCAACGTCAGTTCTCCCCTGGTCTCCAGCCTGCTGGCCTGGCCTGCAACATTCTGACTTGCCGGGCCCCACAATCGCATAAGCCAATTTCTTAAAATCAGTCTCTTCTTCTCTCTCTTTATCTATATACATATGTCTATAGGTATGTAAATTTATACACACACACATATCCTTCTGGCTTTGTCTCTCTGGACAAACCTTACTAACACTAAGGGTGTCACAGTGAGCCTGACACTGGCCCAAAGAATGGTTCAGCACTGACCACCACCTTTACTGCAGAGACTCTGAACTTCCCAAAGCCAGCAGCAGGAGACACAAATGACCAAGCCTGAGACTTACCACCTGGCCGGGGTAGCCTGGGCAGTGCAGGATTTCTTGGGGAACCTGAACATCGTGTCTCATCTATCTCCCTTTGTGCCAATGGGACCTTCCGGGCCACAGAGGTTTTCCTGGCAAGGCACCAACTCTGAGAGGGGAAAGCCAGGGGGAACAGTAATGACAAGCCCGGAGTTAGGGTCCTCTCTGTTCAAGGCCGATTTATCCTATCAAGACTGAACTAGCACACTGCCAGCAGGACTCCCAATTCTTACGGAAAGAAATGTGAACTTAACAGTTACTGGAGGTCCCTTGGCAAGAAGGACATTTTTTTGTTCTCCATCCATTTCCTTATGTTTTTTGAGGTACAGTGGTCCTCTCTGTTTCACATGAGACTGTTCTGTACCTGGCTGGGACCTCCAGGTCTCACGAAGGGAAGGTGAGTGTGTGAACTGGAGGGACAGGCATAGAGCTGTTCTTGGGCTCTGGATAAGAAGATCATTTTGTTCTGAACTTTAGTGATGCAGCAAGTGCCACAAGGTGGGATTGGCATTGTTTCCGGGTTTCAGCAATGTCAGAGTGTCCCTGCAATTCTTTTGATCTTTCATCCATGGTCACAGTGTGGCTGCTTCCGTTCCAGGCAAGACTTTCTTCCACATTCACAGCAGGAAGAAGAGGTACAGAGCCACACAGCAGAAAAACAAATGCTCTCCAAATATCCCCAGCAGACAGTTGCTTATGTCTCATGGGCTAGATCTTGGATGTCTGGCCACTCCTAGCTGCATAGCTGCAAGGGAGCCTGGGGAAATATTTGGTTCTTCTAGTCTCTGTAGTAGAAGGAAGAAAAACTTTATAGTATAGCTGTGTTTGATATGAATCTGAATCATACATTTTTAAATTAGTGTGATAAAATATTTTTGCATATTATGGGAAATTTTTGATATAATGGAACCCACCACCATACCCGCCCCCTCCCCCCACAAATAAACTTTTCTTCAAGGGCCACCCTGTAGATCAGGGTTTTCCAAATTGTGGGTTATGAAGTTTATTTAATGGGCCTCAACTAGAGGGAGGAGAAGGAGAGGAATAGAGGAAGAGAAAAGAAGGGTGAGAGAGATTGAGGAAGAGGAGAAGGGTGAAAAATGGAAAATAATAGAAAATATCAGGATGAAACTTTTTGTTTCAGCTAGACATGTTTGTTTTTCTTTATTCATAGTTGCAGTCAAAAGAGATTGAAATCTACTGTCATAGAGCATGAAAATAACACGTGTTTCAAGAGACTTATGCATGCACGGCATTGTACAACTCTGACCATAGCAAGCTTAAGCATAACAAACTTGGTCCCACACTCATTAAGCATCTTTATTAAGTTGGTGTCTTCCCTGCCCCTTCTTCTCAGGCTTCAAATATGTATCTTCTGCTTATCAAATTCCACTTGTTCCTGCTACTCCCTTGCCACTTTTTTTCGTTGAGGTGTCATCCACCTGGAACTGATAGCCTACATTCATAACATCCGTTTCTTCTCCTCCATTTCTCCTAAGAAATGGCCTCTATTTCCTCCCATGCACTCTTAAAAGGGCCTTCATGTCAAATTCAGTCTTTCCTGCCAGCCAATGAAAATTCCTCATCACTTTGTAGAAGTGTGTGTTTTTGTTGGTCATGCTCGCCTTGAAACACTTTCCTCTGTGCTTTCTGATATACTCTTCTGACTGCCTTTCTCCCTTTCCTTCATCAACTCAGCTTCCTCCTGTTCTTTAAAACTGGGCTTCTGCCTTTTGCTCTCTACTCTTGCCATCTCTGTCTCTTTTTCTCTCTGTCTTTTTCTCTCTCTCCCTCTCCATCTGCCTCTTCTTCCCTCTCCCCCTCTCTCTCCTTCTCTGAGAGCTTGTCTCTCTCATAGATAAAATGATCATCACCTTTATGCTAATGATTCTGCTACTGTATTGCCGGTTCTATTCTCTCACTCTCATCCTGTACCCCACTCTTGGAAGTCTTGAACTCAGCATATCTGAAATGAAAGGAATCACTTCCCCACTCAAAACAGGTTTTCCCTCCCAATTTCTCTAGCTCTATAAAATGTACAACTTTTCCAGTAGCCCAGGCAGGCATCATTGAAGCCATCTTTGCTTCTTTGCCCTTTTTGTCCTTCACATCCTCCTAAAAGAACAGTCCCATGTCATGGGGCATGGAGTAGCTTCACTTGCTACTTGTTCTGCCCACTGGTGGAGTGAAATCAACTGAGAGGGCGTGGACCTACCATTCCACTTTTTTTTTCTCATCTAAGCTAACAATTAATTCCTGGGATTTATTTCTTTGAAGAGAATCATTATTTTTGAAGTTCCAGATGCAAAATCCATTATCTCTTAATAGGAAAACATCAATTTTTCACTTTGATGTACACCAGAAACTAACACAGCATTGTTATCAATCACTTTGCTGTACACCAGAAACTAACACAGCATTGTTTTCAACAGTTAAAGCAGTGCTGAGAGATATTAAACATGTAAATTATTCCCCCCATTTAAGAAACTATTTGTGGAAAGCAGCATGTAAATCAATGAAGTTAGAATATGCCCTCACACCATACACAAAATAAACTCGAAATGGCTTAAAGACTTAAATGTAACACAGGATACCATAAAACTCCTAGAAGAGAACATAGGCAAAACATTCTCTGATATAAATCATAGCAATGTTTTCTTAGGTCAGTCTCCCAAGGCAATAGAAATAAAAGCAAAAAGAAACAAATGGGACCTAATCAAATTTACAAGCTTTTGCACAGCAAAGGAAACCATAAACAAAAGGAAAAGACAACCTATGAAACGGGAGGAAATATTTGCAAAAGATGCGATTGGCAAGGGCTTAATTTCCAAAATATATGAACAGCTCATACAACTCAATAACAACAACAACAAAAAAACCAAACAACTCAATAAAAAATGGGCAGAAGATCTAAATAGACGTTTCTCCAAAGGAGACATACAGATGGCCAATAGGCACATGAAAAGATGCTCAGCTTCGCTAATTATCAGAGAAAGGCAAATCAAAACTACAATGAGGTATCTCCTCACAGTGGTCAAAATGGCCATCAATAAAAAGTCTACAAATAACGAATGCTGGAGAGGGTGTGGAGAAAAGGGAACCCTCCTATACTATTGGTGGGAATGTAAATTGGTAAAAACCACTATGGAAAACAGTATTGAAGTTCCTTAAAAAACTAAAAAATAGAGTTGCCATTTGATCCAGCAATCCCACTTCTGGGCATATATCAGGAGATAACTCTAATTCTAAAATATACATGCACCCCAATGTTCACAGCAGTACTAGTTACAATAGCCAAGACATGGAAGCAACCTAAATGTCCATCGACAGGTGAATGGATGAAGAAGATGTGGTACATATATACAGTGGAATATTAGTCATAAAAAAGAATGAAATAACGTCATTTGCAGCAACATGGATGTACCTAGAGGTTATCATACTAAGTGAAGTAAGTCAGACAGAGAAAGACAAATACCATATGATATCACTTATATGTAGAATCTAAAATACGATACAAATGAACTTATTTACAAAACAGAAACAGACTCACAGACATAAAAAACAAACTTATGGTAACCAAAGAGGAAAGGGGGTGGGGAAGGGATAAATTAGGAGTTTGGGATTAGCAGATACAAACTACTATATATAAAATAGATAAACAACAAGGCCCTACTGTATAGCGTAGGGAACTATATTCAATATCTTGTAATAAGCCATAATGGAAAAGAAAAAAAATATGTATAGACACACACACACATACATGTATAACTGAATCACTTTGCTGTACACCAGAAACTAACACAACATTGTAAATCAACTATACTTCAATAAAAAAAATTTTTTTAAAAGAGATTATTTGGCAATACATCTAAAGAGTCATGAAGCATTTGTACCATTTGACAAAATAATCAAAATTCCAAGAAAAGAACAGGCTAGAATCTAAAGGTATTCATTATAGATCTATGGAAAAATAGAAAGCAACCTAACAGTTAATAGAAAAATGACTTGGTAAATTATGCATGAGAAATTACCAATTTCAATTAGATATGATGCAGCCATTAAAAGTGATAATGGCAAAAATCAAGTAGCAACCTAAAAATGTACAGAAGAAAAACCCAGAATATAAATTGTGTTTCTGCTATGATTACAGCTAAGTTAAAATTAGGTATGTATTCTGGCAAGAACTGGAAAGAAATGTGGAAAAATAATTTATTTTATTTTAAGATGGTAGAATCTTTTAAATTTCATTTTCATTTCTTCATTTATTTCAAAAGGCATGGCATAGGCAGTGTATGGACTATGACTTACAGTAAAAAATGTATTTTATATCCTCTACTAGGATACACACTCATGTATGTAAATTGTATTTCATTATATTGTCATTATACATAATTTTTCACATTGTAACATCTCTAAAATTGGGATGCATGTTACAATTGATGGGATCTTGAACTAATAAATGTCAGCCTTTTTTTCTCTCTTGGAGATACATAAATTCATGGTGCCTGTCATAAGTTTCATGACACAGTTACCGTATATGATATATTGTGACATTTTCTCTTCTGTTCTATTTTGTATCTTTTTTATTTTTTAATATTGGAAGCAACTCACTAAATTGAGTTTTACAACTCATTAATGCAGAAGCTGGCAAACTATGGTCGGGTTTTTGTATGGTGCATGAGCCAAGAATGGTTTTTGAATACTTGGAAAAGAGAAAAAGAAGAACATTTCATGATATGCAACAATTTAAAAAAATTCAAGCTTCAGTGTCATAAATTTTTCTTGGAACCCAGGCATTCATTCATTTTTATATCATCTATGACTACTTTAACATTGCAAGGGCAGACTTGAGTAGCTGTGACAGAGACCATATGGCTACAAAGCTTGAAATATTTGTCATGTGGCTCTTTATAAATCAAGTTTGCAGAACCTACACTAATGTATGGCAATTCATTGTTTAGAACACTTCTGATGTAGTAGCAGGAACACAGAGAAAGAAGATCTGGATCCAAATTTTGGCTCCACCATTGCTACTACCTTTTCATTTACAAATAGATAGCATGCCTATCTGATAGTGGTGAGTTTTGTGTGATCATTTATCTAAAATGCTTGGCCCATAGTAGCTACTTGAAAAGTGTTAGGTATTTTTCCTCTTTCCTTTTAAATTTTTCTTAAGCCATGACCCCCACGATTTTCCATCACAGATAATGATAATTACTACCATGCCACCATCCCCTTTCCAGGGCAGTCTTGAGGGCAAAGTCCAAAGTGGTCTTCCACAAGTGTGAAATTTTTGATGTTTCACATTTTATCCTAAAATTTCAAAGGGGTTTTTCATTCTATTCCAAGGTATATCCATGTTTGTTTCAATATAAAAGTAATTTTTAGGTCGAATAAAATGGGCAATCCTGGAAGATTTACCATGTTTCTCTTGGGGCTTTGTGTGTATCATCTTTTCTCAGTGCCATGTATCTGCATTTCCCAGTTTGAGAAGCACAGGTTTATACATGAGATTTGTTGTCATCGTCATTGTTTTAAGAACTTTCTTTTCCAGAACTCACCTTTGTCATATGGTTGTAGTTAATACGAGTGAAGAGAAGCTATTTTTAAAGGAGTCCATTCAAGTTGGGTTTGAGAATGGAAGATGCTAGTACCTAGGAAGGATCATTAAAACCAAAGATTAGTCCTGTGCTTGCAGGTGCAAAGCTGATGTTTTCTAGAGTTCCCTGAAGCAGTTAGGATTAGCTGGACTTATTCAGCTGATGGAGCTTACAAGAGACTCATGCCAGAGGTTTATTGAATGATTTGCAAAAGGAAATTATCAAATGCACTGAAACAATATCATTGCTTTTTCTCCCTACAGATAAAGTTATATGGAAAGCCAAATCACAGCCAGAAAGCTGCTTGCTGAGCATAGAATCAGTGGAGTATCTGAATGATCTTCATGGCTATTGTATCAAACTTAAAAGTCTTGGCATATCCATTTGCATGCTGGATGCGTGCCTACCGATCAAACCAGAACACCCGTGTTCATCAGTCAGAGTCTCCTATACAGTGTTAAAGGTAGCTGACACATTACATTCTTAACCTTGGGCTTTTCCCCTTTTCTTGATTCCAAGCCAACCTTCCCCTTCTCTACCAAATACACTTCTGCTTACTCATTCTTTCTTCAGATGTTAAAACCATTGATTAGCATACAGTGGTGTAATTCAAAGTGTATCCCATAGAATAATAAATAAGCTTGGAAATTTGGGGGTAAGTGAAGTTAAATTTATTGTTGTGGGACTTCTCAGAGTTTTTACGTATTAATGTGAATCATGAAACTCCAAGAAGGGAGCCTACTATGTGACATGTCTCAAACTTTTTTTCTGTATATTTGATTTCTCAGAGCATCTCTCAGGACTAATAGAAATAGAAAATGCTGGGCTCCAGTTCTCTTCCCTTCACATTTGTTCAAGTCTTGATAACATTATAGGCCCTAGTAATACCATCAACCTAAAGAAATCTTACCGTGTTAGAGTGACTTCTGCAGGAAGATCATCTTACCTGGTTTATATTGAATCCATCTGCTTAAATTTCTGAGTTGAAATGAGGACACCTAACATACTGATATATTCATATAACAAATATATATACATATATATGTATTTTTTACTAAAATGATAGTAACCACATTTGAAAAATAAATTGGCTAAAGAAAGGATTACTGCTGTCCTCACCATCCTAATTGAACAATGAGCAAAAAAACTAAGGATTTCTTTTGTATGCTCTTAGAGTTTCTCTTCAGTAAATAAATTTTTAAAAATTTTACCTAAGTCATTCATTTAAAAAAATAATTAAAAGTACCTAGTTTTCACTGTTTTGATATTCATGTCTTGCTTTAAAATCATCAATTTAGAAACATCTTCCAAAAGGTTGTCTAATCCTTTCCCATACATACAGAAAATATGGTGCTTAATCCATCTGAAATATGTTCACCTGCTACTATATTTAAAGACATTTCCAAGAAAGGGAAAGACACAATTTACTGTCATCAGTTATTCTTTCTCGTGTCTGCCTATCTCCTCCATCGCAATGGTTGCCTTCCTTCCTGCAATATTTGGGGAAAAGGAAGTGTGTTTCAAGTCTACATCTCAGTAAGTCTGTGCAGCTTCTCCATTGTCCTATGGCTTCTACCCACAGCTCCTAGGGTCATCTTGGGCCTCTGTTCACTTCACTCTTGGTCACTGCCCAGAATTCTGGGCTGCAATGTCAAATGATTTCACTGGGGGATGGGGTAGGGGTAGGGGGCTCAGGTAGAGGAGGCCACAATTCCCACATTGTTAAGCAATAGAATTTTACTGGATATTTGTGGGTTTAAGAAAAGAAGAAGAAGAAGAGAAATTTCAGTTCATCCCAAAACAGGAAGCAATATTAGACATTACTCTTCTTATAAGTCCAGTGTCTCCTCTGTCACTCGTAGTTTCTCAAGCCAGGCCTGCTGCTATGCTACTGGGAGTTGCCTCTCCTTTTTCTGTCTTCCTAGATGTCAGCTTAACATCCCCATATTGCTGTTACTTTCTAGTGCAGAGCAATCTATCCATCTAACCCAGTGGTTCTTCACTGGGGACAATTTTGCCCCTTCCCCAGGGGACATTTGTCAATATCTGGAGACATTTTTGATTGTCATGACTGAGCAGCGAGGTTCTACTGGCATCTAATGGGTAGAGGCCATGGAGGCTGCTAAATATCCTACACTGTACAGGACAGGTTCCCATAACAAAGAATTATCCAGCTTAAAATGTCAGTAATGCAGACACTGAGAAACCTTGATCTAATTCCAAACCAAACCAACCAAACTAGGATCAGGGCATAAGTCTGCAAATCCAGATTCTGATCAAGTTGTTTTGCTAAACAATGGGCCAATTACATCAAGACTCCACCCCTAGCAATATAAAGAATCAACCAACTTTTCTCTAGCATATCCTTATTTGATTTTTGAGCAGTGACTATGCCTACTAATTTTTTAAAAGTAAGAAGAGCAGTAGAAACATTTTTACTTCCCCTGTTCAGAAAATGTCCTTTAAGGCTGGAGATTTTTTATTCCAGTTACAATTGTGTCTAAACTGCTTTTCTTTTGTATGAGTATAAACACTCCTTTTTCTGAAGCCTTACTAAAAGAGATACTGTGTTGAGCCTCTGCCGGTGGCAGAAAACCACGAACCATGCCCATGATGCATGACTCTGCAGCTGCAGAAGTCAGATTAGTGCTGTGGTCAGAATACGACTTATTTGTGTAGTTTATTTTGCTTGAGTGTTGCGCGCATCTCATCACGGTGCTTGCCTTATTGTATCATAATGCCCTAGTTACCTATTTGACTCCAATACTCGGTCTACTGCACTTCTCAAATGTAAGGTCCTTAAAGGCATCTCCAGTCCCAGGACAGTGTGGGGCCCACAGAAGTCCCTCAACGGTTGTTTGCTGAATAAATACATGAGTAACTGCTCAGCAGAACCAGGTAGAAATGAAATAACATAGTCTAAGTTTAGGTTGAAGTATAAAGAAGGACTTGCAATAATTATGCACATGTGGAAAAGTAAAGTTCCAGTCACATGAATGCAAAGTTTCACAATACTAATTCCTTTAGAGAGTGATTTTTTAAAAAGCAATTTTCGTTTTCATCTACTTCCTCTGGTTCCATTTACTCAGAGAAAGAAAATGGCAATTCTAAAAAATAATGTATGTAAACACACAAGTGTATTTTAACTGTTTCTGTGACCTGTAAGGATGTAAAACTGGAGTATGTATCAGAAATGCATAGAGAGGCCCCAACCCTAGAGATTTTAAACAATATGATATGAGGCCCAGGAAACTGGCATTTTAAAGAAATACAGCTTGTGGGACTTCCCTGGTGATGCAGTGGTTGGGAATCCACCTGCCCATGCGGGGTTTACGGGTTTGATCCCTGGTTGGGGAAGATCACACACGCTACGGAGCAACTAAGCTGATGAGCCACAACTATTGAAGCCCGCGCGCCTAGAGCCTGTGCTCTGCAACAAGAGAAGCCACCGCAATGAGAAGCCCGTGCACCTCAACGAAGAGGAGCCCCTGCTCGCCGCAACTAGAGAAAGTCCATGTGCCCAGCAATGAAGATCCAACACAGCCAAAAATAATTAATTAATTAAAAAAATAAATACAGCTTGTGATTCTGAGGTAGTTCATTTGGAGTCTCATTTTGAGAGACACTGTTTGTAACAATAGCTCATAAACTAAGGTATGACTTGGAGCTATTGGAAGAGTTTCCTAAAAGTGAAGACAACAATAATAATGATAATACTTCATGTTCTCAGACCTCAGCCTACTGGTGTTTATTCTCATTCACTAGTAAAACATGACTTCTAGGAGAAGTGTGCCTGGAATCCCTTAAATCTTGTCCACCTACAGTCTGAATTGGTCACGTTCTAGACTGGAGAGGGCATAACTCCAACCACAGCTTAATTTAAGTGGCCCAGCTCAGTGAAAAGGGGGACTACAAAGAAGCAAAGTTCATTAAAGAAGGATGCAAAGACAGATGCAGACTTTCTAAAGGAGAATTCTAAGTGCCTGTGAGGGCTTTGTAGCAAGTTTGCTGTCACTGTTTATTAATTTTGGCTCATTTTATTTCAAACCACAGGGTTTTAGTTGGGCTTAACAAAATGTTTTATTCTTATTACTCTTATGTTCAAAAGTCATCAGTAGGTTTAATAAAATGAAATGAAGGTGGAAGTGAAGAATGAAAGGAAGAGGAGACAAGTTTTACTCCAGTAACTAGGCAAGGGCTGGTAGAAAGAAAGGAAGGTGAAGCACAAAGAGTCTGCCTAGAGTCTGAGAGTAGGAACCCAGATGTTGCATGTTGTGGCCAAACCCCAGGAAGTGAAACAGCACTGAGGAAGGTGAGACACCAGCCCATGTCCAACTCACCAAGAGTTTATCTGCCAGAGTCCCAAGAGACCTGGATCCTTCCACTGTAGAAGGCTCCCCAAGATAGGAAAGGAATGCTCAAGCATCACTTTTTTGGGGTGGGGGTTGCCGCACTGCATGGCTTATGGGATGTGGGATCTTACTACCCTAACCCTAACCCGATCAGGGATCGAATACGGGCCCTCAGTAGTGAAAAGTGCAGAGTCCACTGGACTGCCAGAAAATTCCTCCTCAAGGACCACTTTCTAGCCTACAACTCCTTACTTATACTTTCACTGCACACTCCTCACCTAGCAGAAGCTCCAAAGAGCAGGGACTTTGTTTGCTCACTTCTGACCTCAATTTTTTAGTTACCCAGAGATGTAGTTCTTGATATTTTGAATACAAGAATATATAAACAAACACCAAATCCAGCATCTCAGGATCTCATGGGCAAGAAGGAAAATGTTGTTCCAAGCAACAGGCAGTAAGTTCTAAGAGGGACAGCTGGATAAATAGTACAAAGATCATGGTCTTCTGATAAGCTTTATTTTTCTTATTTCTGGTATAAACACTCTTAATTTGATAAAAACTGAATTCTGGTAACTATTGGTAAATGCCTGTACCAGTTGAAAGGAACAGAAGTTGGGATATATGTTAAGAACAAAGGAAACTAGCCAACAGGTCATTAGAATGCTTTCATGTCTTTCACTTTGGACAAGGTAAACATCAAAATAATATTTGAAAGGTGAACTTCATAAAACAAAAAACAGAAAGTGATGATTCATCCAAATACTTCATTTTCAGAGATTATTTATAATTCAGTATGTTGACATTATCTCTCCTAGAATGGGTTTTTTTTTTTTTTGCACACCACCATCCACACCCCACCATGGTTTTCCCCCCTTGGTGTCCATACATTTTTTCTCTACATCTGTGTCTCAACTTCTGCCCTGCAAACTGGTTCATCTGTAACATTTTTCTAGGTACCACATACATGCGTAAATATACGATATTTGTTTTTCTCTTTCTTCCTTACTTCCCTCTGTATGACAGTCTCTAGATCCATCCATGTCTCAACAAAGGACTCAATTTCGTTCTTTTTATGGCTGAGTAATATTCCATTGTGTATATGTACCACAACTTCTTTACCCATTCGTCTATTGATGGGCACTTAGGTTGCTTCCATGACCTGGCTATTGTAAATAGTGCTGCAATGAACATTGGGGTGCATGTGTCTTTTTGAATTATGGTTTTCTCTGGGTATATGCCCAGTCATGGGATTGCTGGATCATATGGTAATTCTATTTTTAGTTTTTTAAGGAACCTCCATACTGTTCTCCATAGTGGCTGTATCAATTTACATTCCCACCAACAGTGCAAGAGGGTTCCCTTTTCTCCACACCCTCTCCAGCATTTGTTGTTTCTGGATTTTCTGATGATGCCCATTCTAACTGGTGTGAGGTGATACCTCATTGTAGTTTTGATTTGCATTTCTCTAATAATTAGTGATGCTGAGCAGCTTTTCGTGTGCTTCTTGGCAAACTGTAGGTCTTTTTTGGAGAAATATCTATTTAGGTCTTTCCCCTTTTTTGGATTGGGTCATTTGTTTCTTTAATATTGGGCTGCATGAGCTGTTTATATATTTTGGAGATTAATCCTTTGTCTGTTGATTCACTTGCAAATATTTTCTCCCATTCTGAGGGTTGTCTTTTCGTCTTGTTTATGGTTTCCTTTGCTGTGCAAAAGCTTTTAAGTTTCATTAGGTCCCATTTGTTGATTTTTGTTTTTATTTCCATTACTCTAGGAGGTGGACCATAAAAGATCTTGCTGTGATTTATGTAAAAGAGTGTTCTTCCTATGTTTTCCTCTAAGAGTTTTATAGTGTCCCGTCTTAAATTTAGGTCATGAATCCATTTTGATGTTTTTTGATTTCCTCTTTGATTTCTTCAGTGATTTCTTGGTTATTTAGTAACATATTGTTTAGCCTCCATGTTTTTGTGTTTTTTACGTTTTTTCCTCTGTAATTCATTTCTAATCTGATAGCATTGTGGTCAGAGAAGATGCTTGATATGATTTCAAATTTCTCTAAATTTATTGAAGTTTGATTTGTGACCCTATCAGGATGTGATCTATCCTGGAGAACGTTCTGTGCGCACTTGAGAAGAAAGTGTAATCTGCTGTTTTGGGATGGAATGTCATATAAATATCAATTAAATCTATCTGGTCTATTGTGTCATCTAAAGGTTCTGTTTCCCTATTTATTTTCATTTTGGTAATCTGTCCATTGGTGTAAGTGAGGTGTTATTGTCCCCCAGTATTATTGTGTTACTGTTGATTTCCTCTTTTATAGCTGTTAGCAGTTGACTTATGTATTGAGGTGCTCCTATGTTGGGTGTATATATATTTATAATTGTTATATCTTCTTCTTGGATTGATCATTATGTAGTGTCCTCCCTTGTCTCTTCTAACATTCTTTATTTTAAAGTCTATTTTATCTGATATGAGTATAGCTACTCCAGCTTTCTTTTGATTTCCATTTGCATGGAATACCTTTTCCATTCCCTCACTTTCAGTCTGTATGTGTCCCTAGGTCTGAAGTGGGTCTCTTGTAGACTGCATATATATGGGTCTTGTTTTTGTATCCATTCAGCAAGCCTGTGTCTTTTGGTTGGAGCATTTAATCCATTCACATTTAAGGTAATTATCGATATGTATGTTCCTATGACAATTTTCTTAATTGTTTTGGGTTTGTTTTTGCCTACCTTTTCTTCTCTTGTGTTTCCCACTTAGAGAAGTTCCTTTAGCATTTGTTGTAGAGATGGTTTGGTGGTGCTGAATTCTCTTAGCTTTTGCTTGTCTGTAAATCTTTTTATTTCTCCATTGAATCTGAATGAGATCCTTGCCAGGTAGAGTAATCTTGGTTGTAGGTTCTTCCCTTTCATCACTTTAAGTATATCATGCCACTCCCTTCTGGCTTGTAGAGTTTCTGCTGAGAAATCAGCTATTAATCTTATGGGAGTTCCCTTGTATGTTATTTGTCATTTTCCCCTGGATGCTTTCAATAATTTTTCTTTGTCTTTAATTTTGCCAATTTGATTACTATGTGTCTCAGCATGTTTCTCCTTGGGTTTATCCTGTATGGGACTCCTGCACTTTTTGGACCTGGGTGGCTATTTCTTTTCCCACGTTAGGGAAGTTTTCGACTATAATCTCTTCAAATATTTTCTTGGTTCCTTTCTCTCTCTCTTCTTCTGGTACTCCTATAATGTGAATGTTGTTGTGTTTAATGTTTTCCCAGAGGTCTCTTAGGCTGTTTTCATTTCTTTTCATTCTTTTTTCTTTATTCTGTTGCACAGCAATGAATTCCACCATTCTGTCTTCCAGGTCACTTATCCATTCTTCTGCCTCAGTTATTCTGCTATTGATTCCTTCTAGTGTAGTTTTCATTTCAGTTATTATATTGTTCATCTCTGTTTGTTTTTTCTTTAATTCTTCTAGTTCTTTGTCAAACATTTCTTGCATCTTCTCGATCTTTGCCTTCATTCTTCTTCTGAGGTCCTGGATCGTCATCACTATCATTATTCTGAATCTTTTTTCTGGAAGGTTGCCTATCTCCATTTTATTTAGTTATTTTTCTGGCGTTTTATCTTGTTCCTTCATCTGGTATATAGCCCTCTGTCTTTTCATCTTGTCTATCTTTCTGTGAATGTGGTTTTTGTTCTAGAATGGGTTTTTAAAGACTTCTTTGAGAAGGTGTGAGATAATTCTTTTCAAATAAAATGACAATTTGTTTGGTCAAAAATATTTGTAAGGCCTTCAAGACATTTGTGTAGCCCCCTTCTTTAGGCACTAAAATTTTGTTAATTTTTAAATTAAAAATAATTTCATGCACATCTGTATTTCTTGGTTCTGGTCAATAGCCAGAGAAAGATGGAGAAAAAGATATGATCCCATCCCAAGCAGAGTGTGATGGGTATTTCTAGCTGTGTAAAATTTATGTTCTGCCTTAAAATATTTCTTAGTTTATTACTCAGGATCCAATTTGTTGCATTTTTCTGATAATGCGACACCAGCAAAACTGGTATATTATACAGGCTTGTAGTTGATCTTAATAAAATAAAACAAAGGCCAAAATTAGGCTTATTTTTCCAGGAAAAAAAATATCTGGAGAAAGTACACTTAAAGATGTAATGGAAAAGTATTAACTAAAGTTGTTTGGTGGTCAAAATTTAACTGTTTAGTGTTAACTAAAACTGTTTGGTAACATACAGGTGTGAATAGATACATTTGGTGTTTTTTAGAAAGGCACAAAGACTTAATATTTTAAAACATATTCTTTCCAGTAGAACTGACAATGTAGATTCCTTCATGGGTTTATGACTCTTTTGTCACACAAATTAGTCAAAAGCTAAAAGTTGTCCTACATTTTGCTTCTGGAGCTCTTTAAATTTCCATTCCTTCTTTTGGGAGAATTTGGTTCTGGTTCACCCAATAATGCTTCAAATCTGAGTCCAATAACTTGCTAGACCTGCATAGCAGTGTCTGAGATCCACAAGCAAGATCTGTGTGAAACCCCAAAAGCTTCATCAGTAAAACATTTGATGGAATTCTTAAAAAGTTCTTGTGTCATTTGAAAGCATAGGAAAAACAAGACCCTCTAGACCACCTAGTCCCTTAATTGAAGACTACAACTCATCACAGATGCCCTAAGCAGTCAACAGTTCTGGCTAGACAATTAGATTTTGGCTTTTTGTTCATAGCATATATATACTTGATATACATATTTAGATTGTCTTAGGGTTTTTATTCTTAATACATGTGATCATAATAAAGTAATGTAGAACTGCAAAGAATCAGTGATTAGGCCAAACATATTCTCAGTAAAGATATACCCTTGAAGCTATTGATTGTTTGGTTTTTGACCATATTTTACTATCTTGAGGATTTCTTAGCTATATAGTGAACACACCTTCTCCATCCCTGTCACCAAGAGAACATAAGAGAGCAAGAGTGAGAGAAGACTAGTTCAAGGAATTTTATCACATTTCTAGACTCAGGAGGCAATTTGGAAGACTGAATTTAAATGTCAAAAAAGTGTAATTTTAAGATATTTCTCATTGGCTTAAGAAGATAGGATCAAAGTATTTTTAATTTGGATTATCTGGTAATTTCTAAATGTATTTCTATATATACCATGCATATGATGATTCCAGCCTTCTCTATATTGTCCACTTCCCCGTGGATGACTGACATCTTCCCTTTCCCAGCTCTCAGGAGATGACCTTGATGTTTTCATGCATAGGTAATAAAAGCGTTGTGCATGTGCAGCCCATCTGCCTTCCTCTACTCTTACAAAAAAATTTTTTTTTTGCATCAGTTTATTAAGTAGCCAACAGAGTATAAGATATTACTGAATATTTCTTAAGATGCAACTCATTCTATAAGTATTCTGCATATCTCTTTGCAACTGACTTGGCTAAGAGTTTTATTTTAGTAACTATCTGTTTGTTTATTTAGTTTTAGTCCCAATTCTCTTTGTTATCCTATTTGTTATATATTGATATCTGTCTCTTGTAGCCACAGTGGCTTGGAAATTAAGGTAGAGTTTATTTGACAGAAATTCTGGTTTTAAATTATGTTTTTTATAATTTATAAATTGTCTTTTCCTAATGACATTTTTAAAAAAAGCCTTGTTTTTCAAAATTGAAATTGATTCTAAAACAATAAAATTGAGTTGTTTTCTTTTTATTAAATTTTGAGAGTTTGCTATTATATTCTGGATGTAAATCCTTTATCAGATATATTATTTATAAATATTTTCTTCCAGTCCATAATTTGTCTTTCTATTTTCTTAACAGTGCCCTCTGAGGAGCAGAAGTTTTAAATTCTGACAGAGTTCAATATATCACTTCCTTTTACAACTCATGCCAATGAGTCATAACATCATATCATTCATTTTATGACTCATACCTATGAGCTGCTCATATCCTATCTATGAAATCTTTGCCTAATCCAAGGTCACAAAGATTTTTTTTCCTTTGTTTTCCACTAGAAGTTTTACAGTTCCTGGTTTTACATGTAGGTCTATGATCCATTTTGAGTTAATTTTTGTATGGTGATGGGAGATACAGATCCAAGTTCAATTTTTTGCCTGTGGATATCCAAATGTCCAGCATCTCTTGTTGAAAAGTCTATTTTTTCCCTCATTGAATTGTCCTTATACTTGTATCAAAAATCAGTTGTGTATATGTGTGTTCATCTCTTTGGGGGCTCATTCTTTTCCATTGATCTATATTTCTATCTTGGTGCCAACATATCATTGAGTTGATTACTGTAACTTTATAATGTCTTGATACCAAGTGGTGTTAGTCCTCTAATTTCTTTGTTCTTTCTCAAAATTATTTTGGCTAGTCTAGGTCCTATACATTTCCATCTGAATTTTAGAATCAATTTGTCAATTTCTATCAAAAAGCCTGCTGAAATTTTGATTGGGATTGTGTTGAATCTACAGATCAACTTGGAGAAAATTGAAATATTAATAATACTGAGTCTTCCAACCCATGAATATATCTCCAGATTCATATCCAATATATCGGGTTGACCAAAGAGTTCATCGTAACATTTTAAGATGTTATGGAAAAACCTGAACGAACTTTCTGGCCAACCCAATATATCTCTATTAATTTTGGTTTTCAATTTTTCTAAGCAATGTTTTATTGTTTTCAGTATATAAGTCATTGGTTTTGAAGAATTTGATTATGATGTGCCTTGGTGTAGTTTTCTTTATTTTTCTTGTGCTTGAATTTGTGGGTTTATAATTTTCATCAAACTTGAAAATTTTTTGGCTATTTTTTCAAATATTTTTTCTGCCTTCCCCAGATTCTCTCATCTCTTGATAACTCAAAGTACACATATATTTGTTCACCTGAAGTTGTCCAACAGCTCACTGACACTCTGTTCACTTTTTTAAAATTTCTTTTTTTCTACACATTACATTTTAGATAGTATCTATCAGTCTACCTGAAAATTCACTAATTTTTTTTATCTCCAATGTTCAATCTTCTGCTAATCACACCATGTATTTTTTATTTTAGACATTGTATTTCTATTTGGGTCTATTTTTTATATCTTTCAGTCTCCATTTTACATTTTGAAAATATCAAATGTAGTTATAATCACTATTTCAATATACTTGTCTGCTAATTCTAACATAGTTAGTTCTGAGTTTATTTCGATTGACTGATTATTTCCTTTACTATGAGGTTGCATCTTTTTTGATCCCTAGCAATAATTTGCATGCCTGGTAATTTTTTATTTGATGGCAGTCATTATCCATTTTACCTTGTTATATGTTTTACTTTTATGATACTTACATAAATACTCTTGCACTTTGTTCTGTGGCATAGTTATGTTATGTGGAAAGAATTTGATTTTTTCAAGTCTTGCTTTATGATTTATTAGGTGGGATCAGAACAGTCCTCAGTATAGAACAAATTATTTGCCATTACCAAGACAACATCTTTCTGAGTACTTTACCCATTACCCCATGAATCATGAGGTTTTCCAGTGTGATTTCTGGGTACAAGAACTATTCTGATCCTGTATAAGTGCCAGGCACTCTTCCTCTACCCATTCCAGGTGATTCTGTCCCTGGTCTAAGGCAGTTTCCTCACATGCATATGCTCATCAGTACTCAACTGAAGATTCAAGGAAAACTCTTCAGATCTTCAGATAGCTCTGTACAGCTTTTTCTTTCCCAGTACTCTTTCCTGTGAACTCGAGTCACCTTGTTCATGCCAGACTTTCAGCTCCCTCTCAAGTCAGGGAATCATTCAGGCTCCACCTGGGTTTTCCCTTTTCTGCACTACAGACTGGAATCTCTCTTAAGACAGCAAGCAAGGGTAAATATAGGACTCATCTCACTTGTCTCCTTTCTTTTAGGAATCACAGTTATTCAATGTATGATATCCAGTGTCTTGAAAACTATTGCTTTGTATATTTTCTTCATTTATTGATTGTTTAAAGGTGGGAGAATTAATCTGGTCCTGTTACTCCATCTTGGCCAGAAGTATAATTCAGTTCCTAGAATATTTATTGGGAGAAGGATAACTGGTACTATTCATTATCAGGAAAGAAAGGAAAAATAAAAGAAAGAAAGTTAGTTATTTGGTTTTAAACAAATGTAGAGAAAGGTTGTTGGGAGGCAGCAAAATGAGAAAAAAATAGTGTAGAGTTTTTCATGAAGCTAAATTTATTTCATTTAAATGGCAGTTCCTTATGCTGAGATGATATACTTGCTAAGTTTTGTGTGTTAAAAAGACTTCCACTTGATTTTTTTTACCTTGTAAAATTAAAAATTGGTGACTCTTCAAAAAAAAATACTGGCCTATCAAATTCAATAGTCTAGAAAGGAGTGGTAAGTTTGGGGACTAAGAACAGGTAAACTCCAGGTGGCTGAGAAATAACTGATTTCTGAGTTGACAAATAAAAAACAATTCTTTGAAGATTGAGATTGTATCTTTGTTCATCATTTTATTTCCAGTGTTGAGCACATAGTTGGTGCTCAATATATGCTTGTTGAATGAGTGAATGAATGAATGAATTTGGTGCCTAATCACCGAAGGACTGCTGGTCTGGCAGCTCAGAAATTTTCCAGTGCAGCCCTCTTAATTGATCTGCTTCATTAAAACAGAAACAGTGAGACTAACTGGCTTTGACACAGGCTTATTTCCCAGGTCACTGCTATGACTGTCACACTCCTCAGTAAACAAATTGTTGTGCAAGGCACCTGAGGCAAAGGACCTAATCAGTTGACAGGATTTCGGACTATGACAACACAGACAGGGAGAGAAGAAAGAGTGCAGCATTAACTGGTGAATCTGACAAGATTTAGGAACAGATATAAAACTGGCAAAGAATTGACCAGGCAGACCTGCCCTGTGCGTTACAACCCTGGTCACTTACCAGAATCACCTGAGTTACTAAGATACTAAGCCCTATGTCCAGAGATTCAGATTCAATTAGTCTGAGGTGAGGCAAGGAAATTGGCTTATTTCTGAAGCCTTTAGGTAATTCTATTGTACAGCTCAGATTACAAATTACTGTGTCAAGCCAAGAAATCAATAATCCCCATCTTTCTACCTTTGCTGATCTCTACCATTTAAAAGGTGTTCTATTCTCCAGTAAGGTGCTACTAGTAAGAGGTATGCATTGTAAAAGTGCAAGTCAGATGTTGGCAAATATGAAACTCAGTTTTTGTATTGGTGCCCATTTTCCTTTTACAAGCCCCCATTTCAGTTACAGCAGGAAAATAAAATATAGTACAGTCAGGTAAGTGTCCATCTAATTTAGTATATCTGTGGTCAGATTCAGGTATTATTATTTCAATCACTATCCAGCTCAAAATTCTTTCTTCACACTGCCTTCGCTCCCAATGCTTACTGAAATTCCAGAGGCGGAATCTCATGTTTGGCTTTTGTGAAGGCTTCAGGGAGATGGGAAGAGCAGGAAAAATGAGCTAACTGACACAGAACAGTGGGCAGCAAACTGAATAGCTGGTTACAGTCACTTCTCTGCTGATTCTAGCTGGCAAGGTCATCACCCAGTCTGGCTGTGGGTGTGTTCCTGCTGGCTGAGGAATCTTTGTATGCTCCTGGCATCCTGAGATTCACTTCTGCTTCATCCCCAGAGTGGTGGTCTGTCATGAGTCTCTCTTGGCAGAATTCCTTCGCTCCGACCCAACCTTTATAAGGCCTGAGGCAAATGGAGGCCCACATACCTTAAGTCTATATATTTAAGAATTATTAATCAAGTTAACAAATTGTTAAATGAAATATGTTCTATTGTCCTAGCTTGGAAATATAGACTAACTGGCTTTGTCTATATTTGTAAGAACAAATCAGAAAAATATATATAAAGCTTAGAGTTAGCAAAATATCAATTAAATCAATTAGATTTAATTTGGATTACACATGACTGAGTGTTCTCTTGATGGGCTGGCTATGTTTGGATGAGTAATAGTTCAGAAATTAATATATATTTGTTTCCTAGAATCGAAATTTTTTGACCTTCAAGTAAAGGCACTAATTATGTTGATATAATCAAAATTTTCACACATATAAATAAATGTGAATTTCTTTAACTCTCAAAAAACTTTTTTTCACACGTAACTTGTATTCTTATGTCAGTAATAATTAAATAGATTAAAAAATAAAATGTAATTATATTTAACCTGTATAAAATTTGGATTAATTTTAAGAAAATTTAAAATAGATGTAAACAAATAAAACTAGTTTTTAATTCTAAAATAAGTAAGATTTCTTTTAAAATATTTTAAATTATTTATTAAAATTAAAAGGCAAAAAAAAATTAAAAGGCAAACTACAAATTATAGTGTATCAATTGAACTGAAAAATTTTTAAGCATTTAAATTAAATCTTATTAAATATTTTTTTAAAAGTAAAAAGATTTGTCATTCTAGAATTTAATGCCCATGAGATTGCCAGTATAAAGGAAAGGAATCATGTCTCATGCATGCTACAACTAGACCTACATATATACACATTTAAGGATTATACAAACAATACTACAGCTGTTTCTCAGCTATCAGGTTAACTATTGAAAATACTGGGCAAATTTATGAGCACCTCTGGAAGTACAAACTAAAACATGAAGAGGAAGAAGAAGAAAATGGGCAGTTGACACTGTGAGGGAACTAATATTTCATTATAAAGGAATCTTCTGCACTCACACTATTTGAGAGAAAGGGTTTATAAATAAATTTGTCTTTTTTCTCCCTGAAGTATTTGCATTGAATGCACTGCTAAAATCCTCCCTGTACTTCCAAGCAACTTCTGCAGAAGCACAGCCGACAAACCTTCAGGGCTTTGGACACAATTGCCTTTTGTTTAGAGTATCTAAAGGAGTGAAGAAGCTTTCCCTGGAACCTGAAAAGTGTCATTCTGTGCCAGCTCTAATCTCAGATCCCTGGTGGCAGCAGTACCATGTGGTTTTGGCAAATGTATTTGTTGGCAATATGCAGAACGCTCTCAATCATGGGGTCAAGGACAGGGGCCCCTCCTCCCTGGGACTAAGTAAGCCTGGTACTTGCCCCTTTGCTGCATGTGTATCCAGGGAATGGGGGTTTGCTTAGCAAGATGACTTATGCTCCCAACTATCTTATGGGACCTCTGGGCCACTGGGAAGCTTGGACTTACCATTAAAACCACCTTGGCTCTGTGGAAAACTGGGAGGTGATTTGTGGCCTCTCCTGACTTGTCCTCTTTCTGATGCCCTCTGCCTGTGTCCAAAGCTCTCTGATGTCTTCTGCCTGTGCCCTGGCAGCCCCGGACATGCCAGTGGGTTCTGCCACTCAGCAAGTCCCTGTGTTCAGGTGTTCCCCTGAACTTCACAGGATCTTCTTTGCGGATCCACTTTATAGGAAATCACGACAAGTGCTCTCCTTTCTGAAGAGAGTGAGGGTGTGAAAAGAATGTGTTCCAACTCTAACACTCCAAGATTTCTTCAAGGAGTCACCCCAGTCTTTCTCTCCAATAGCTCTGTAGACTGTCCTCTAGCAGGTGGAGTAGGGCATCTAATTGACTTCTGACTCCCCCAGTGTTTTTGTCTCATACCTGGCTGGTCCTTATTGATCCTATACATCTGTATTTATGTCTGTTCTCTGACCCAGGAAGGGGTTTGTTGTAGCAAAGGGAAGAAAGTAAGACTCGTGGATTGATGTCTCAAGTTATTGTCACAATTAATAGTTTATCAACTTCTCCAGTACCTCTCTTTGGTGATAATATGAGGGGAGGTGAAAATGGATAGTTCTAGGTTCCCAAAATAGCTTTGGAAAGTCACTACAACTGGCTGGATGACTGGTCTGAATCAACCAGTAACACCTCTGATGCTATAAAACCCACTCTCCCACAAAACTCCTGGCAGGATACTTTTAAACATGATTCTTCTTCATCCCTATTTGTTTAAGTGAAAGTAAAGTGTTTAAGTAAAACACCCTGGGAGGGACTTCCCTGGTGGTCTAGAGATTAAGAATCCACCTCCCAATGCAGGGGACGGGGGTTTGACCCCTGGTCAGGGAACTGAGATCCCACATGCCGTGGGGTGTGCCACAACCAGAGAGCCCGCATGCTGCAACTACTGAGCCCGCGATCTCTGAAGCCCACGTGCCACAACTAGGGAGAAGCAAGCCTGCCATAACAAAGAGCCGGCACACCACAACGAAAGACCCTGCATGCCACAGCGAAGGTCCCGCATGCTGCAACTAAGACCAGATGTAGCCAAATAAATAAATAAATGTTTAAAAAAAAAACACAACACCCTGGGAAAATCTGTTCTCTATTTTGCAATCTTGCCACTAACAGGAATCTTCCCTGTATTTACCACAAATGAAGACATTCAGAAACTAAAAGGACTGGAAGAGAAACCCTAATAACAAAGCATTTGTCATTTAAATTCAAATTCTGTTCAGGAAAGTCGGAAGTTGAGAATCTTTGCTTTTCCCAAGCAACTATTTGGCAGGATCAAATACATAAATAACTGAATGTAATTTTTATCCCTGTGACACTGTTAATTGTTCTTATTTAAAACACAAAGTTCAGAAATTGTACTTTTCAAACTCAACATCG
Source organism: Neophocaena asiaeorientalis asiaeorientalis (assembly GCF_003031525.2). Taxonomy (NCBI): domain Eukaryota; kingdom Metazoa; phylum Chordata; class Mammalia; order Artiodactyla; family Phocoenidae; genus Neophocaena; species Neophocaena asiaeorientalis. Next base: position 1,612,466 of record NW_020174096.1, on the reverse strand, counting down.
GCTTCAATATCTGTGGGGACATCAGGATTGTAGGAACTGCTGTCTGTCAAATCCCTCTCTCCTGAGACTAGAAGCTCCTGGAGATATCTGGTTGAGCACACAGGCAAAACAGAGAGTGCAGAAACAAAGAGGGCACTGCCATTCCCAGTCAATCATAGGCCCTGGAAGAGATTTAGAAATTTCGAGGAAGGCCCTCCAAAGTGTGGACCCTACTTCGCCAGGTCTAAGTGAGGTACTGTGCTAACAAGTGCCATGCGACCCACTGGTATGTATCAAGGTGTAGAGATAAACATAAAGAACTGGCAGCAACATTGCTGATCTTGGTTTAGAAGAGAACCCTTTGTTTTTATTCTATTTCACTCACCTCAACAATATTTATCATGGACCAGGCATTACAGTAGATGCTAAGATGAATGGTGGTAGTAAGCATGCCCTCAAGGAGTTTATAGTCTAGAGCCATGTTTTAAAATCCTAGCTATTAATTTGAATCACTTTGGGGAACTCTTGAAAAATATTTGCTCCCAAGCTCTAATATGAATCAATATATTCAAATTTTCTGGCGGTGGGGCCCAAGCATCAGAATGCTTTAAAATTCCCCAGGGGATTCTAATGTGCAGCCAGGGTTGAGAACTACCGAGCTAGTAGGCGAGAAATGATGCCGAATGAATGAGTATCTTCTGATTCTGTTCTCCATGGCCTGTGATACAACCCAGCAGATCCTGAATCCCTTTAAGAATTTGGACAAGCTCTGTTACACGGTTTGCCTGGTGAGTTCTTTCTGCCACTGGAGGTGTACAAGGGCCCTTATAGGCCATTATGAGTCCGTGCAAGGACTGTTCACCATCTGGCTGTGGTGGAACAGGCTTTACACCACATTGGGGGTGGAGGACATCACTTCTTTCATGACTTTCATGCCTTTTTTTGGCCTAGAACACAACACCAGGTGGACTCCAAAGTCTGTGAATCAGCTTCCCAAACCACACAGAGACTTTTTTGAAATGTAATACTTCACCTGAAACAATTTTGAAACCAAATCTCTGTCATGTTCTGCTAGACAATTCAGGTATCTTAATTATCTGTCAGCCTTTTGGAACTTAAGTGAATATGCCTCTTTAAACTACTAAATGCTTGCCTGCTTATAAACTCAAAATGAGGTTTATAAAGTTTGTTTCAAAGGAGTTTTAAAAGGGGAAACCATATATTTTTACTTAACAGTTTTTAAACAGTTCCTACTTACATACATACTTCATTTCGTAATTCTAATTCCCTCAAACAATGTTATTTCTTGTATCAAGCCTGGCTGACTCTCTGACATGTAGTGCAGATATTTCCACTTGGTATCTGCTGTGTTTGTCCTTCACTGGGGCTGCCAAACGCTGACTAAACAAATCATGTTAGTCAGCTCCCAGCGGGGCTCTCCTCTTGCGTTCAGACTGGAGAGCTATCGCCATCTTTCCATCATATTTAGTTAACATCTTCTGTGCTTTGTGTAACTGTAAACAGTATTTTAATTAGAACTTTATAAATCATAAACAATGACATAATTTTAAACATACAGCTAATAACACGTGAAAATAGAGTCAGGAAAAGAAAAAGCAAAAATATCTGTTTTTTGGAGTCATCATTTCTCTCTTTCTTCTTCTTTTTATTCCTTTGCAGGGTGAGAGTACAGATGGTTTCTAATGAAGCTCTCTCATGCAACTGGAAAATTCCTACAGCTGAAAGGCTGCTGTCTCACCCACAGAGCTGACAAAGGTTTCCTTGCACTGAGAGAAAATGGGAATGTGAGGTAAGTCAAGGAAGAATGAAGCCCTACTTCTTTCCTGCTTGATATTATGCAGGTCTTAAAAAGATGTCATCAAAGAAAAGTTTGGCAAGAACTTCTGGGTTCTGCTGTTGATGTAAATCTCAGGACTTAGGCCTCAGACAGGACCTTAGCGTGATTTCACGAGTTCCTTCTTCTGATGAAATTCACTGCCACCTCTGGGGTGCCAGTCTCAGTGCGCCACACTTGGGACCCAAAGTTGAATTGGACATGGTCCCTGTTCTCAGAGAATCTTCATGCCCCCTTACTGAGGCCTGTGCAATCCACAGGCTTCAAATTAGGTGGAAGAAATTCGCCTGGGAATGTTGGTTCTATGGAGAGTTGACTCATCCTAAAAGAATCACTACAGAGTATAAATCAGAATATGTATGAGCTGGCCCAACACCCCTAAAAACTCCTTCGCTATTCACCAGCCAGGGCAATCCTCTCATCCTGGTCAGTATCCCCGCTTCCACCATGAGTCCTCCTCAGCTCATTACATGTGTGTGCATATATATGTATACATATTTCTTCTAAATATATATATATATACTTATATATCTAAGTATACAGTTGACTCTTGAACAACATGGGTTTGAACTGCACAGGTCCACTTATACACAGTTGTTTCCCAGTAGATACTATAGTACTACACAAGCCACAATTGGTTCAGTCCTTGCATGCGGATACCGGGAACCATGGCTACAACTATAAATTATACAGGAAGTTTCCACTCCTCAGAGGTCGTTGCCCTTAACCCCCACTTTGTTTGAGGGTCAACTGTGTGTGTGTGTGTGTATGTATATATACATATATATATAATACACACCACGTATATATGTATGTTAAATATAAGTACATATATATATTAGTGGGAAGAAATGTGTGTGTGTGTGTATATATATGCATGTATATACGTGCATATATATATATTCTAAGTTAGTACTTGCTATGCATGGAAGATGCTAACATCTAAACGGCTTGTGCCTAGCATTGAGATAGATGTAGTTATCTCACCCAATATAGACTACATATTGATCTTATAAGACAGGTATTACTGTACTAATTTTGTCTAATGCAGAAACAGAAGCTGGCAGATGGTAAGCTGCTCAAGGTCACACTGCCAGCATGGGGTGAAGCCCAGATTCCAGCAGGCCTGCCTGATTTCACAGCCCTTCCAATTCAATGAACCTGATCTCATTTAAATGATATTAAAGTCTAACTTTGCCTCTTAGGTCAGTAGCACTTTATTCTTTCTGTTTATTCCAAATGTCAACCACTTATTTTTGTTAATTTTTAGTTTATATTGGAGTATAGTTGATTACAATGTTGTGTTAGTTTCAAGTGTACAGCAAAGTTATTTAGTTATACATATATATATATTCTTTATCAGATTATTTTCCCATATGGGTTAATAACAGAATTTTGAGTAGAGTTTGCTGTGCTATACAGTAGGTCCTTGTTGATTACCTATTTTATATATAGTAGTGTGTATATGTTAATCCTAAACTCCTAATTTACCCCTCACCCCAATCTTTCCCCTTTGGTAACCATAAGTGTGTTTTCTAAGTCTGTGAGTCTGTTTCTGTTTTGTAAATAAATGCATTTGCATCACTTCTTTTAGATTCTACATATAAGTGATATCATATGATATTTGTCTTTCTCTGACTCACTTCATTTAGTATGATGATCTCTTCGTCCATCCATTTTGCTGCAAATGGCATTATTTCATTTTTTATGGCTGAGTAATATTCCATTGTATATATGTACCACATCTTCTTTATCCACTCCTCTGTCAATAGACATTTAGGTTGCTTCCATGTCTTGGCTATCGTAAGTAGTGCTGCAATGAACATTGGGGTACATGTATCTTTTTGAAGTATGGTTTTCTCTGGATATATGCCCAGGAGTTGGATTGCTGGATCATATGGCAACTCTATTTTTTAGTTTTTTAAGGAACCTCCATACTGTTCTCCATAGTGGCTGCACCAATTGACATTCCTATCAACAGTGTAGGAGGGTTTCCTTTCTCCACACCCTCTCCAGCATTTATTGTTTGTAGACTTTTTGATGATCGCCATTTTGACCAGTGTGAGGTGATACTTCATTGTAGTTTCGATTTGCATTTCTCTAATAATCAGCGATGTTGAGCATTTTTTCATGTGATTCTTAGACATCTGTATGTCTTCTTTGTAGAAATGTCTATTTAGGTCTTCTGCCCGTTTTTTGATTGGGTTGTTAGTTTTTTTGATATTGAGCTGCATGAACTGTTTATATTTTGGAAATCAACCCCTTGTTGGTCACATCATTTGCAAATATTTTCTCCCATTCTGTGGGTTGTCCTTTCGTTTTGTTTATGGTTTCCTTTGTTGTGCAAAATCTTTTAAGTTTAATTAGGTACAATTTGTTTATTTTTCTTTTTATTTCCATTACTCAGGGAGGTGAATCCAAAAAGATATTGCTGCAATTTATGACAAAGAGTGTTCTGTCTATATTTTGCTCTAGTAGTTTTATAGTATCTGGTCTTTCATTTAGGTCTATAATCCATTTTGAGTTTATTTTTGCGTGTGGTATCAACCACTTCTTTACAGTCATCTAATCTACTTTTCCCAAACAATTTTTCTAGAAAACTTGGATGCAATTTCTTCCACTTGGTTTCTTAACCATGGATGGAGCAGAAATTTTCTCAATTTGGGGAATAATCTGCTAGGATCTAAACACTTGACAGGTTGGTTATTTCATCATGGTCTCATTGAGGAAAAAGAAAGAAACTATAACATTTTTCCTTCTTTCCTTCCTCTTCCCTTCCCTCCCTTCTTCTTTTCTTTCTTATTGTCTCCTTTCCTCTCTTCTATTTATTTCTACTTTAAAAGCACCATATATTAAGCCCAATGCACTCCTATCTTACTGAGAAGAAACATATACGTACTGGTAATTATCAGGAAATATAATATGTACAATGATAGAAATATATTCAAAATATAGTTCCAGACCAGAAGAGGGTGTGATTAACTCTGTCCTGAAGAGGGTGGTGCCGGGGTATCTAAGTGTTGAAGAATGAATAGGCAAGAGAAAGGGCATTTCAGGGACAGCACAGAGTATGAAAAGCCCAGGGGCATCTTTGTTGGGTACAGATTCCTATACCAGTGACTACTACATGCAATAATAAGAGGAATGGAGATGTAGAAAGGTCAGAGCTAAACAAGTATTGTATTGATATTGGCAAAGTGTGTGCTGTTTCCAAAGACAAGGGTCCTGCTGCTCTCAGCATTGTTATAGTGAAAGGTGAAGCAGCTGCAGGGATGGCTCCAAGCCAGTCCATGTTGATGGAATGACTTCTCTCTCCTGGAAATTATGATACTAAATGTTTACTTTTTATCAGTATCATTTCTATTCATCATAAAAGCTATTTGACATGGTACAAATTAGAGCCAGGCTGTATTCAAAGCATTTATTTTCTCACAAATATTTAGTGCAAGGAGAATGGGATCTTCATGATGAGTCAGAATAATCCCTGATGATGGGGATGAGGCCTAGCTCCCCTGAAGCACATGGCTGCACAAGATCAGAATTCTGTCAACAAGGAGAGAGGAGGAAATGGCTGTTGGGCAGGCATTCAACAATGTCCACTACAGAGTGAATAAGAATATGAAGGTACTATCAGGTTAACAGTTGCAGTTAGTATAAATGAGGTACCTGTCTTCTAATGAAGACAGAGCATTGCATATTTTCTCTCTTCTTTAGCACCATGCAGGTCATTATAGGTCACATGTAATGCTTTGTAGAGGACTTTTTATTGGTTTTCAGTTTGTTTTACTATATCTTTATCTATAATCTTCAAAACAGTACTTTATAAATATTAGTGCTTTTAAATTTCTATTTGTCATCTGCAAGATGCAGGAGATGTAAATTTGTCTCAATTTATTCAATATCTGGATATTTGCAGGAGGCAAAATATTTGTTTTTTGGTGCAGGTAGTCATTTCTTTAATCAAAAAAGTTAAATAAAAATGTTTCTTTTGGAACAAAATATTAGAAGCCACCAGGGTTCGTGAAGGACCTCAGATAGAGCCACCTATTCAGTTTGGATCACCTGCTCATCTCTGGACTATTATGTGAGAAAGAAAGAAATTTCTATCTTCTTTGAGGGACTATATTTTAGAGTCTATTTATTACAATAGCCTGCCTTAATTAGCAGACTTGTTGCTTTTTTGGAAGGTGGGGGGCAAATATTCTAATTTTGTCATAAGAAACTACAATTTAGAATTTTGGACAAGATCTACAAGTCTTTTAAAAGAAAGGTTGATTGTTAATTCAATATTATTTGAAGCTCCGTTTAGGCCAAAACCACATGTCAGTGGATTACCACTGCCTGTTTTGGCATTGACTCTTGTCTCTGAGATTTCTTGGCTGTATGACTAGATGCTTCTATGTTTGTGCCTTATGTTTTCCCTCTACCACAGGCACCACACAATTTGCAGGGAGGCAGAGAGAGAATCCCTGGCTAACCTTTGAAAGGAGGGGTGAAATGTAGGTTGTGGACTCTCTATGTCACTTAATTGGTATTTTATAAAGAGACTAATTTATTAGGTGAAAGTACTACCTCAAATCAAGGGTGTAGTAGATCATGGCAGATAGAAAGATATCCTACAGATAGAGGAATGCTGAGTGGATTAGATGAGTTAATATGTGTAAGGACTTAGTACTGGCAAACAGTAAATGCACATTTAAGGTTTGATATTAGTAACGTGCAGCTTGCCCAAGGTCACAACTAGTAAGCGGAGGAGTAGATGAACCTCCTACACTGAACTTCCATGTTTCAGTTTGTTTACACATTTTTGTCTGCCTTTTTGCTCTGCACCTTTGAGATTTCCTTTATTTTTACCTTCTATTTGACTAATTCTATCTTTAATCATGTTTATTACTCAAGTCAGTTTTTAGTAATTAAAAATATTTTGACAATCATATTTTTAATTTCAAATAATTTTTATATTGCCATAATAGCTCATATTTTTCATGGTGACCTATTCTTGTATTATGGATGTAATATCCTTTCTCTCTCTGAGGACACTAAATAAAATTATTTTTTTAAAGTTCTCTTTGGTTTTCTGCATTATTTCTATTTTTTCCAGAGTCATCTGTTCTGTTTGCTTAACCCTTTGCTTAATCCTGGTCCTTTTCCTTTCTTCTACTGGTTTTTCTCAAATATCTGATGATGCTGCATTAGCCATTCATATTTATGAGTAAAAATTAAGGTCACTGCTTTGGGAGTTAGCATCACTTTCCTCTGCAGTTTCATGGGTCTTTTCCCCCAGCAGGTCTTCTCCTGAGGGCTGACTGCATACTTTGTGTCAGTGTGCTAGTTGCGTTGACAGATTTCACTTTGGGGTTCATGGATACAGAGCAGACAGACATCCTCCCATTACTGCAAAGGAGGAGTGACTGCAAAAAGTGGAAGCCTTTAGTGTACTTCTTTCCTGAACAGATCTACTTTCTTCTCCAGTCTCTCTCCATATCTTTTTCCAGCCAGGAGGTGAGAGAGGGTGGTCCTAGGGCATTTCCAGCTCTCCTTCTCTTTCTGGTCCCGGTTTAAAAGCTTTTTCCAGGCAGCTAACTCACATTCTTAAAGGACAACTTGAACAGTATGGAGGTTCCTTAAAAAACTACAAATAGAACTACCATATGACCCAGCAATCCCACTACTGGGCATATACCCTGAGAAAACCATAATTCAAAAAGAGTCACGTACCAAAATGTTCATTGCAGCTCTATTTACAATAGCCAGGAGATGGAAGCAACTTAAGTGCCCATCATTGGATGAATGGATAAAGAAGCTGTGGCACATATATACAATGGAATATTACTCAGCCATAAAAAGAAACGAAGTTGAGTTATTTGTAGTGAGGTGGATGGACCTAGAGTCTGTCATACACAGTGAAGTAAGTCAGAAAGAGAAAGACAAATACCATATGCTAACACATATATATGGAATCTAAGAAAAAAGAATGTCATGAAGAACCTAGGGGTAAGACGGGAATAAAGACACAGACCTACTAGAGAATGGACTTGAGGATATGGGGAGGCAGAAGGGTAAGCTGTGACAAAGCGAGAGAGTGGCATGGACATATATACACTACCAAATGTAAAATAGATAGCTAGTGGGAAGCAGCCGCATAGCATAAGGAGATCAGCTTGGCGCTTTGTGACCACCTAGAGGGGTGGGATAGGGAGAGTGGGAGGGAGGGAGACACAAGAGGGAAGAGATATGGGAACATATGTATATGTATAGCTGATTCACTTCGTTATACAGCAGAAACTAACACACCATTGTAAAGCAATTATACTCCAATAAAGATGTTTAAAAAAAAAAAAAAAAAGGACAACTGTCAGCATTTATCCTGTGGCTAAATGCCTCTGTTCCACACGCAGTTTTTTCATTAATATGTGATGATTGCCCATGTTACCTATATTTATTGACCCCAAGTTTCCTCTCTACCATGCTTTACTCCACTCTTATTGTTTAGATTCCTTCTCTTTTTTATCTTCTTGTGAGTCCTCATAGTTTCTTGTCCAATTATGGCAGATACATGAAGATAACTTTCTAATGTATAACGTCTATATTTTAAACATCTATGTTTAAAATTTTTCTCTTTGTACAATTTTTAATCATTTGAATGGATTTGGAAGTGTGTGCTTGGCCTGCTATTTTGATTAGTCTTTCCTACAAGTAATTTTAAAATATCTGTTCTCTATTGCCTTCTTAAAGTTTCTGTTTAGGATTGACTGTCTACACAGGTTTACTTCAAAAAGGTGACAGTGAAGAAGTATGTTTGCTGATGTAACTGATATGTGTAATATACAGAAAAACGTGCTAGTAGTTTCACCTAATTGTGCCAATAACACGTAAATCCAGGTTTCGGAGTTCCTGGGAGAGCTTCAAGCTCCCATTAAATCGAGAAATAATCAAATGATCAGATGTGGAAGGCAGATTCTTTCTTGATTTACCCTCTACCACTCTCATATGGTTACCCCACTGGATCTCTGAGACAATGAGAGGGATCCTATATTCTGATCCTTCCATCTTCTTCAAGCCCAGCCACTCTGGGTCCTCACTGAGAAATTAGGGAGTCGTTTCAATGGCCCTGGTACTGATGCAAATGTTCAGGGAGCCCCGAAACTGGTCTAGGATTTCCCACCTGCAGCTCACTAGGTGCTGTTTTTATTTAAAGCTGAAGATCAATGTCTGAGCTACAACACCTGATTCTCACATGCCAGCTGTGAATGTCAGGGGGATAAGGGGCATACGTGTGTGTGTGTGTGTGTGTGTGTGTGTGTGTGTGTGTGTGTGCACGCAAACGCACTCATAGATCTGTCTGTTGGGAGGCAAGAAGTGTTTGTAGTTCTACAGTAAGAAGTTAGTTAATATTCATTGAATATTGTGGGCAGGCCTCTGAAGTCATGTATGTGGGAATACCAAGAGCTCGTAGATATTTTTTCCTCAATGCCTCATTAAGGTGCTGAATTTGGATGAAAACTCTCTTCCATCTTTGCTAATACAATCTGTTATGGACTGAATATTTGTGTTCTCCCAAATTCATATGTTGTAATCCCCCCAATGTGATGCTGATAGGAAGTAGGCCCTGTGGGGAGCGATTAGGTCATGAGGGAGCCCTCATGAATGGGATTAGTGCCCTTATAAAAGAGACCCCAGACAGCTCCCTCATCCTCTTTCCACTGTGTGAGGACAGTGAGAAGTCAGCAGTCTGCAACCTGGAAGAGGACTCTCACAAGAACCTATCATGCTAGTACCCTGATCTCGGAAGTCTACCTTCCAGAACTGTGACAAGAGATTTCTGTTGTGTATAAGACACTAGTCTATGATATTTTGTACAGCAGCCCAAACTAAGACACACTCTAATTGTATTTTTAGAAATAGAAATAAGAAAATAAGAAAAATGGTATAGAAGAGAACATCTGTACAGTTGAGAAGTAATTAGTAAAATGACTGTTTGTTTCTCTTTAAATGACAGTGTCATTTTCACATACGTCCAGCCTTCTTTCTCTGCCACAGAGGTTTCTGAATTTGATGATTATGGCTCAGATGTTTAAGAATGTACCCCAGTGTGGTTTCCTTTGTTTGTTTATAAATTGTATTCTTATACTACTACATGAATACATTATGAATATTAACATTTCCTATATTTGTATATGTTTTATAATATGTGGAGTAAAAAATGGGAAATTTGAAGAGTTTCTCTCCACATCCTAATAAATTTAGCACATTGCCTATTTCTTGTACACTTTCAATTAGATTCACTGAGTAATTATAAAACTTTTTATAGTGGAAATGTTAAAAAAAAAGTAGACATGAAAGTATAATAAATCCCATGTACCCATCCCTTAGTTTTAATAATTATCAATTTATGACCAATGTTATTTCATCTATACTCCCCATATCTTTCATTTAAGTTATTTGTGAAACAAATCCCAGATATAGAATAATTAAATTAATTAATTATATATTATATTCCACCTAGCTAACATAAAAGAAATGAGTGAAAGAAGAAATAGAGAAAGAAAAAAAGAGAGAAAATGAATAAATGAAGGAAGGAAGGAAGAAAGGAAGGAAGGAGGGAGGGAGAGGATGAAGAACATAGCTTAGTTATTATTTTATTCTTAGAAACGTAAATTCAAATGAAGTAACAAGAGTTTGATCTGGTGCAAGTTAGTTTGCTTTATTTTGGAAATGATCCCAGTTAATGAGTATTTACCTTCAGAGATTTCAGTTCTTCTGCAAACCTGCTGACCCTGATTCCTGGGTACTTCAAACACTTTTAGATGGAATTCAGACTCTGCAGGAACATTTGCTCTTACCCAGATGGTGGACATTATGGAACCAGAACCACTGTACTCTGTTTCCTTGCCACTTCAAACAAACGAACGAACAAATGAAAACTCGGTCTTTTTCTGATCTTTGGCTTTATTTTGTTGTGTTTTCACTTTGGCTAAAAGACTTCAGTAAAGATAGGGAAATGTAAAGCTACAGAGATTAAATATCGGCACATAGCAATGATCAGATCACACCCATAATCAGGTAACTTTCCTACAATCTCACATACAAATAATCATTTCCTAAGCTCACAAATATACGACCCCATTCTTGTGGGTGCTGCATGAGAAAACATGGGTTTATCCTGAGGCCAAGGCTATTTTATTAACTGACCTTGGACTCTGCTGACCTCCAGAGGGAGCCCTATGGCAGCCAAATCTGAGGCTGCCGTGAAAGATCTAAAATTCGTTTGAACTGCCAAGGCAATGTTCATGGAGTGTGGCAATATTTCTGATAACCAACACTCAAATGTTGGCATTCAATGGTAGCAATTTCAGAATGGTGAGCAACTTTGATAAATAAGCAATTTGGTGCTATGCCAGTGTAGCCTCCTGAATCTATTGACAGGAGTAAGTATTCAAGCAAAACAATCTCTAATACAACCATCTGCATCTCTTTTGTTTCTACAAATAGCAATCATGGGAGTCCAGCTAACTGTACTACTTCGGAAATTCTTTGAGCTAATAACATACGGTAACTTAGAGTAACACAACTCTGAACAGCTTCAAAAGCCTGCCTTGATGGTACTTTGTGATATACATGTTACGTGAGTCATTGTGAGATTTTGAAACTCAACATTCTCATCTATAATGTCTTTGGTGGAAGGAAGAGGATTTCAAAAAAAAAATCTACCACTGGCTGATACAGAGGAGCAAGGGATCTGTTATTTAAAATCAATAGAAAATCTAAAGTCTTAACACTAGTTCACCAGTCTTGAACTGCAATAACCATTTAATAATTCCTGCAGTGCTTTGGGCTCAGCCCAGGGCCTCATAGTTTTGTGTTTGGATTCTATTAAGGGTCTTTTATCTTATGCTCTAGGAATGAGAGTGATGAATGCAATACTACTGCTTTGTATATATATAATACTTGTCATTCAAAACAGTCTTAAGACCCTCAAAGAGTAGGTAAACTTGTCAACTAGGTATCATACATACTTTTGAAACAAGGCAAGTTATTATTAAACAAGTAACTCACTTGTGAACTAATGTACAGTGTGCATGTGTAACGTGCAACACTTTTAAAACATGGTTCAATTGAACAAAGAAAATTCTCCTATAAACCGAGAACCGTTTAGATTATAAAACTGATATCTTATGATTAGAATTCATAGCTTTCTGAGAATTCTAATAATCAAATATCAATTTTTCCAGTATCACTCCAAAAGCACCAGCTGATAAGATCAACTGTTTACCTGTGACATGCCATTCTACTCTACTCTTGTGGGAGTACGAAGACACAGGTTAAGCGGAAAGGATATGGGAGGGAAGGAAGAACCTAGACCAAGGAAACTGGTGGCATCGTTTTGGCATCAGAGAGAGCTGATAAGGGAAAAAGCTTGGCTTTCAGAGGATTCTAACTCATTTTTAAACAAACTGCAAGCAAAGATATTATTCACCTGTTTCTTGACCCAGGCAGACTTCACCTTTCGTATTCTGACTTTTTGCTTTTATTTACAAGCAAAAAGCAAAGTATAACATGCCACTAACTTGGTGGTGTGTCTGAAAAGTAACGGCTATGGCTTAGTATAGCTGATACTTACTATGGTTGATACATCTGATGTTATTTCACATACAGTACTCCTGTAACATACTGCTTTCAGCTACACTGGCTTGTTTCCAATAAAAACTGGTGAGTCAAAACAGAGAGGCCTCTGAGAGCAGAAGTGTAACTGAACACGCAGTATAAGAGCCTGTTCTTGACTCAGTCACAGGGTCACTGCCCAGGGCTCACTCAATGATACACAACAGTGGGACATGGAGGAACCAGGCAGCAAGCTTTCCCCGGTACTGTCCCTGTACTCTTAGGTCGTGGACTGGAAACTACTATGTTTAGGGAGTGTTTGTTTGGTTTCATCAGTCCTCAGGAAAGATATAATGAATGAAGTAGTGGAGCAAACCAGATCTGTTTAAGCAGGTCATGCTTGTTTACTTTGATAAGAGGACTTTACACTGATGCCATCTAAAAAAAGCCAAACTCTGAGAAACAGAGTAGAGTGGCGGTTGCCAGGGGTTGTCGAGTATTATTGGTCAAGGAGTACAAACTTCCAGTTATAAGATTAACAAGTTTGAGGATCTAATGTACAGCATGCTGACTATAGCTAATAGTGCTATATCATATACTTGAATATTGCTAGGACAGAGTAAATCTTAAAAGTTCCCACCACAAAAAAGAAATGGTAACTGTGTGACAAGACGGCGATGGTAGCTAATGCTGTGGTGATAATCATTTTGCAATATAAAAAATGCGTCAAATCAACACGTGTACCACCTTAAACTTACACAGTGTTACGTGTCAACTGCATCTCAATAATGCTGGCATTGGGGGGTGGGAGTTATGTAAAAAAAATACATATATAGATTTTTACTATATATATACCCCATACCCCAGACTCTGAAATTGGGGCTCAAAACTCTCTAACTTTACCACATTCCCTCGGTAATTATGGTTGTCAGCCAAGTTTGAGACTTGAAGGCCTAGATTTTCAAATACACTCCCAAATTCTACTCAGATTCTCAGTTTTAAATCTATTTTTTCTTCTCAGCCTTTAGCCAAAGATAAAACAGGATACCCCTTCCCTTTTCAGGCCTTCATATCGACAGAGCAAGTGTTGAATACTTTCTTGCATTGCTTACAAGACATTTGTTTCATTTGACAAATGAAGACACAAACTCAGAGATGTTAAGTTCCTAGTTCAAGGTTACACAGTACACTAGTGGGAGTGCTGGGGTTAGAAAGCTGGCTCTATGGTCAGCTGACCATTCCTTTTCTTCTCTTTTTTCCCAGCTTTACATTCATTCGTGAGTAAGAAAAATGGAGGCATCTAGGGGACTTCTTTGAAACACTAGACCCTGCATTAGGGTAAATGCAGATGCTAATTTCCAAGCAACATTTCCTCTCAGAGAGAAACCTACAGAATAAAAAAGACTTAAAGAGACATAGTGGGCTTCCCTGGTGGCGCAGTGGTTGAGAATCTGCCTGCTAATGCAGGGGACACAGGTTCGAGCTCTGGTCTGGGAAGATCTCACATGCCGTGGAGCAACTAGGCCCGTGAGCCACAACTACTGAGCCTGTGGTCTGGAGCCTGTGCTCTGCAACAAGAGAGGCCGCGATAGTGAAGAGGCCTGTGCACCGCGATTAAGAGTGGCCCCCGCTTGAGGCCCACGCACCACGATGAAGAGTGGCCCCCCGCTTGCCACAACTAGAAAAAGCCCTCACACAGAAACGAAGACCCAACACAGTAAAAAATAAATAAATAAAAGATTACTATTTAAAAAAAAAGAAAAGAGAGAGAGACATAGCAACCAAATACAGTGTGTGGACTTTTGGGTCCCAATTTGAGCAAAATACCACCTGGATATTTAATCACATTAAGAAATCATGCTTAATTGTTAAAAAGGTGACACTTTTATTATGGTTCTATTTTTCAAAGTCCTTGCTTTTTAAAAATACATATTGAAATATTTATAAATGCAATGATGTCTGGGATGCTTCAAATGCAGTGGTGGAGAGAGGGGGAAAAGTGGTTGTGATGAAACACACATTAGAAACAAGATTATCCATGAGCTAATAATGACTGAATCCAAGTGATGGGTACATAGGGCTTATTATGCTATTCTCTCTTCATATATATATATATATATTTTTTTTTTTTCTCATTGTAAAACACTTTTTAAAACATTCATTTCTCTCAAGGCCTGGCTTACAGTTTTGTGGGTTATTTGATTTACCTACATGATAATACGTTTAGTGAGGTCCACAGCTAGGTAGAATATATATATTTTTTTTAATATAGAGCACAATTATTTTATTTCACTAATGAATCAGAAGACATTTTTGATATTATAATAAGCGTTCCAATGAAAACAAACCCAATAAGTTATACGAATACTTTTTAATGTTGTTAGATTCTGTGATACCAACAAATATGGGGAACACATAGTGTTGGTGCCCTCTTTCACTCTTACTTAATGCCAACATAAGCATCTTCTTTTTTCTTTTATATTTAAAATATCTTTTTAATTTTTCAATTTAAAAAAATTTTTAACACCTTTATTGGAGTAGAATTGCTTTAGATAGCATATTGATAGCTTTATGTAATTCAGCAAGAAAATACCTCAGCCTCCTACAATAACCATTGTGAAGCAGGAGATAAATACCAGCCATTTAAAGCAGAAACTATGGTTCTCTAGTAACAGGAATCTCTTTCAATGTAGCCAAACACTTCTATAACCTGTTACACTCTGAGGGACCTAAAAAACTGCAATAGGTAAACTATTTATTAAAATAGTAAAAGCAGTTTGACAAAAATCATAAGAATTATGAAACAGCACTTACATTCCATAAGAGTTTTCATAGCTCAGAGTATGCTTGGGGAACCGTTAACTGCCTCAAAGTGAAATGAGGGTGCCCACCAGGATCCGGCTAGGAGGTAAATTTCTAGTTAGGGTGTCGAGCTTAGCACCAGTTTCCAAATGTGCACAGGAAGCTGCAGTTTCCAGATTTTGAAGCTAAACAGCTCTGCCTTTCTCCTTGTCCTTGCCCACCACCTCATCTCTGAATCTACAAGAGCTGTGAATCTTGAAGGGTAGGATCTACCAGCATTCATTACAACTTCAGAGGTAGCAGGTTCCTAAGTTCAATGAAAGGTGTTTGTCTTGAAGCAGTAATGAAATACGTTATTATTTCAATGAAATATAAACGATTTTCAGTATTTCAATGAAGTATGCTATTTCAGCACAAGAAAACACTGGAAATAGCTTTGTCTTATGACCTAGAAGTAGTAATAGGTAATCTAAGGGGAAACAGATATAGATCTCTGGAAAGATAATGTTTTGTGTTTTTATTTTTCTTCCAGAACTCCAAATAATTGCCTTGACAGCAGTCTGCTCTAAAACGGCCCCCTTCTGAAGACTCAAAGGTGTTTACAGAAACTGAAAGTTCCAGCAGTAGATTTCCATGAGCTCATTAGCAGTTCCTTTAGATGTCGGGTTTACACATCAATATCCATGCGGTATAAACTCCTGCTGTGAGCGTTCGTTTTAATTACAAACAAAGCAGCAGAAGTCAGATATGTGATGACTGCAACGTTGGGGCATCTTTTTAGAATGACTGCAACGTTGGGGCATCTTTTTAGAATCCCTGCTTTGGTCACTATTATTCAAAGCAACTCCAACGCCATTTCTTGCCTGCCTCTATATGCTAATCAGCCTAGCCCACTCGGCTCCTCCCCCTTCCAGCCTCCTTTAAGAACCGTTCACTTTCAGCTGTCACGGAGGGTAACTCAGACCAGGCTTAGAAATCACTTGATTTAACTCGGCAGCACTTTTTTTTTTTCCCTTTGGGTATGTATTACTCTAGCAGTCGTCTCTAAATACTGGAGCCATTAGACTACATGTCAGCAGAAGGAGTCATCATTGCAAAACTAATCTGTTAGAAATAGTTACTTTACTGGATTTTACACTATAAGGGGGGAAGTTTCAATGTGCTTTGAAATGAAAGAAGAATTAAGTTGTGTTTTTATCCAAATGAATTGGCATCTTTATATGTAGGAGAAGCTACAAGTTGGTAAATACTTATTTCAAGAATCATGACTAGGAAACGCTTGGAAGTTTATTAGAGAAGTAAATGTTTTTCCATGCAAGGACAGCATCTGCCTGTACCTCTGTGGTTCTGCGTATCGTGTGAAGACCATTCTAGGTGACTGGCCAAGGGAAGGAATACCCTACTGATACTGGAGCCACAGCCGTACTGCCAGTACCATGTCTACCATACAAAGAAAGGGCAGCAGCCACCTGTTCAACAGTTTGCGCACCTGTAGACTGAAGATTCCAGAGGACCAGCAACATCAAGGTGAGTCAGTCAGTCTAATGGGTTGTGTGTTCTGCGACCTCCTGTCCATTTACATTTCCGGAAGGATGGTGGGCTGGGGAATCTCTGCTGTGAAATGCTTTGCAATCTTCCATTTTTAAACTCTGAGAATAGACATAATAGTGATGTATAAGGGTGAGTTAACTTGCATTCACTATTGGTTTTTAAAGGACTATAGAAGACTATCGAGAATGGAGTTGTCATTCTGAAACTTATGTGCTTACACTTCTAGCCACTGTCATTTCCCCAGAGTACTCTGGATTTTGTGTAATTCAAAACACCCGTCTAGCCAAGGCTGAATCTGCTACAGGGGAAATTTGCTGAGAGTGGCTTTAAGTTAGTCTGCAATGTTCTCCCTTGTCCTACCACTAATGGTATCATCTTGGACTTAAAGTTTAAGCCTAAATTTGTCTGGATCTCTGGCTCATTCATTTGTGGGAGAAATAAATATATTCTAGGCTCTTTCTCTTTTATGGTTCTGGAACAGATGGAGACAGACAGGGAAAAGTGTCACATTTCACATGATGGGCACTCATTCAGACTGAACTATCTACCTTGCAGCCATTTTCACCATCAGTCTTAAAATTTCAAATCCACTACTCAGCCAGCTGCATCAATTAGCGGCAGATGGTTGACATGAATAGACAGGATGATCCCTCCAATCCATGCTGTCAGGGACACCAAGGACACTTGTAGAAAAGGCTGGGTGTCAGGGATGACATCACCCCCAAGAGGTTAAGGATTCACCCCAGACATTTCTAACTTCTCCTCAATACCCTCAATAGACAGATGGATCTGTCTATGTATGGATCTAGACTACAAGCTCTTTATTTTTCCATAGACACAGTTTTAGATTTCAGTGGTATGAGGAGTGTTGGCTGAAGGGCTGAAACCTCCCATTTCCAAGGTGGCATCTGTGTGCTAACATTTGTGTGAATGTGTCAGGCCACCTCCCTGCTTCAGTTCCTGGACTTCATGCTGTACAAGGCTTAGCAGAGTGTGGGTATAAAATACTTCCTATTAAGTGAAAACAGCAAAAACTACTAAGACCCTTCTGTACCATCAGGGCTCATATAAATTATTTTGAACTAACTGCCTTAGAATGTAAAGTCCTAGAATGTGCCAGGGTTTAATCACAGCACTGTCAAATGTACTTGCTTCTCTATTAATAGACAATCTAGTTCATCATAGGATTTTTGTTTGCGGTTCATTTTGTTTGAAATGTTTAAAGCTACCTTCCCTCTCCCACAATTGTTGATGTAATATTTATTATAGTAACCTTGCTAGGGGGAGCATAAAGGAGATGGTAAAAATCACCTGTAAAAATCACCACCCAAAGATAGTTGCTATTAACATCTTAATGTATAGTCTTCTAGCCTTTTCTTATATGCACATGTACAAATTATTCTTTTGCTTGATTTTTTTAAAGTAAATATAGACTTATTTTGTACATAGAGTTTGCAAACTGCTTTTTAACTCAACAATAGATTATGAACAAATTCCCTTGTCATTATATATTCTTCTACAACCTTATTTTTAACAGTTGTATACTATTCCTTCATATGGATGATAGCAAAATTCTTTTAGGCAATTTACAGTGGCTGGACATTTCATTGATTTCTAATTTTTCACTATTACAAGCAACACTGTGTCTAACGTACACTAATGGATAAATCATTGCCGAGATAAGATTATTTTCTTGGAATACATTCTTAGAGGTGGCATTGTGGAGTCAAAGGATATGCATGTTCTTCAAGATTTTTCAGGGTGGGGGAGGGATGGTCCTCTAATCAGCAGTGTAGAGATATAGAGTCTCAGTAATACTGGGTATTATTTAAAAATTTTTTTTTCCAATTTTATAAGTGGAAAATAGTATCCCACTGTTGCTTTAATTTAAGGCAGGCTGTGTTGATGGTCTCTGCCTTACTGGCCATATCCAGAACAGCCTGGAAATATCATTGTGATGACATACTTCCCAAAATATCAACAAGATTAGAAGTCTGGTCTCCTCTTGCAGACCAAAGCTTTTGCCTAGAATGTTTTGAAAGCAACCATATTCTTCCACAACCAAGTCTCAAAATATCTGCCCACATAAACCACAATCCATAAAGTTGTGAAGCATGCTAACGCAATCCAGACTGGCCACTGACTGCTACAAGAGATGTCATCTAGAGATGTGAGTTGACAAGTGACACTGGGCAGTGTTTGCATTCCAGTTGCTGTCCCAGAGTTTAAAAGTATTCATTCAGTGCAATGGTTCTGGCTTTTCCACCAAGCTATATTTGTACCTTGTTATTATGCAAAGTTCAGCAAAGGTCCAAGGAAGCAAAGCCATTTGTTTCAGAGTGAGGGCTGGCTGTGGATTTATTCACTGAGGTACTCTGAGTTTGTGGCTTTGGCCTACCACCAGCCAGACTAAGATTCCAGCATACAGGTCAGGATTAATTGACATTTAACTCTTCCGAGGCATAACCAGGTTCAACACATGCGTACTTTCCAGTCCTCCATGCTAGATGCTAAAGTGCTTTATGTTAAGTCTGAGGTATTTAACTCTTTCCACCTAGTCACTCACAAAATGTGCTTTTTGGGTGACCACATAGATAAAAGTCACTTATTCTTCAGCAATTAGCTGTACAATGACTATGCAAAGCACTGTGCCAGATGCTGGGTATGTACACTGAACTAAGCCAGCCAAGCCGCATGCTTTCCTGTCCACATAGACTTTACACCCTATGGCAACAGGTGCTATACTAGTCCAGAACGGAAGTCCAGAAGGCTAATCTTTATACTGTTGCTTCTTCTGTGGTATTTCAAATCCATCTGTCTATAACATTGATCTGAGACCACATTTGTAGACATTAATTTATATGTCTATAAATACTCAGCACAAATTTCAGTACACATTACATGTACTGGGCAGATTTAACGATCCTTACATTTTACAGTGCTTTGAAGTTCACAAAGTAGTTCCACAGACATTATCTTATTTACTTATACAGATGTGTATACATATATACATGTGTATACATGTATGTAACGTGTGTCTACATACATGTAGGTATGTATGCCTGTGTGTACACATGTATGTATACATCCTATTGTTCTCTTTCTCTGCAGAAACTTGGTTAATACACTACTTCATCTGGTTGTTATGAGAATTAAATAAGATAATGTATGTGAGACTACTTTGTTAACCTCAAAGCATGTACATATATACATACTCTATATGTATATACGTGTGTGTGTATATTGAAATATACAGATACATATAGATAAAGATATAGAGAGAGGGAGAGAGGTTATTTTAAGGGACTGAACACATGATTATGGAAGCTAGCAAGTCCAAAGTCTGTTGTGTGGGGCAGCAGGTTGGAGACCCACGTGAAGATCCCACCGATGTTACAGTTGAAGTCCGAAAGTTGTCTGCTGGCAGAATTCCGTCTTCCTCGGGAGAGGTCAATCTTTTGTTCTAGTCAGGCTTTCAGCTGACTGGATGAGGCCCATCAACATTATGGAGGGCAATCTACTTTACTCAAAGTTCACCAATTTAATGTAAATCTCATTCAAAACACTCTCATAGAAACATCCAGAATAATGTGTGACCAAACATCTGGCACTGTGGTGCAGCCAAGTTGACACATAAAATTAACTATTACAGGTAAGCATCATTAGCCTCATTTTTCAAGATGTGGACACTAGGAATCTGCAAGGTCAAGTGATTTTTCCAAGGTTACATAGTTATTAAAATCTACATTCAAGGCGCTTTCTGTTATATATAGCTGTCTCATAAAATCCACGATTCTTAGTGTTACCATGATTAATTTTCTTCATTGGTCCATATTAGAAAACCTCTGCAGACCCAAGATGCATTGGGATTCCTCCTGATTTTCTTTGTGTGTTCTGACACCAATTTTTGGACACCAACTGGGTGTCCTACAATTCAATTCAATTCTAACACTACTTAGAGCTAGCAAGGACCCCAAAAGTTAAGGGCTCAGTCTCACAAGACTGCCCCCCTTCAAATGCCAGTTACAACTTTCAGGTGTCTCCAAGATACCTACATTTCTTTCTGCCTGGACAACTACAAATTCAAGGCTTCTCACAACCCTCTCGGTTTTAAAATTTGCTAGAACATTCACAGAACTCAAGAAAGCTCACAATTGCCATTTTATTATAAAGGATACAAATGAACAGCCGGACGAAGGGATACATAGGGCAAGGTCTAGGCAAGTCCCGAGCACAGGAGCTTCTGTCCCCATGGAGTCTGGGCGCACCACTCTCCCAGTACATCAGTGAGCTCACTGACCAGGAAGCTCCACTGAGCTTGGTGTCTGGAGTTTTTATATGAGATTTCATACTATGTGGGCATGATTGATTAAATTGTTGACCCTTATTAAACTCAATCTCCAGAAGACCTACACGCACTTCTGTTTTTCTTTCACCAAAAGGGAGCTTCAAAGAGATAGTTTTGTTCTATTTGCAAAGCATTTAAAGTCACAGATTGGTAGAAACAAATATAGATCATTTAAAAATTATTAGAAAGGGGAGAACTCATATTCTATTCACTTATCGTGTTCAACCTCACACTCAGGACAGGAATCCTTTCCATAATAAGCCTTCCTAATGGATGGCACATATGTGAGGATTTGGAAAATTAATGTAATTATTTAAACTTCACTTTCCCACCTTACACTTGTTAGGATGGTTACTATTAAAAAAAAGAAAACAGAAAGTAACAAGTGTTGATAAGAGAGTGGAGAAATTAGAACCCTTGTGTTTTGTTGGTGGGAAAGTAAAATCATGCATCTGCTGTGGAAAACAGTATGGTAGTTCCTTACTATTTAAAATTTTAAAATAGAATTATTCTATGAACCAGATATTCTACTTCTGGGTATATACCCCCAAAGAAGTGAAAGCAGGGACTCAAACAGATACTTGCACACACAATAGCCAAAAAGGGTAGGCAACCTATGTGTTCATAAACAAATGAATGGATAAACAAAATACGTAACTGGATTATTATTCAGCTTTAAAAAGGAAGGAAATGCTGATACAGGCTACAACATGGATGATTCTTAAGGATATTATGTTAAGTGAAATAAGCCAGTCACAAAAGACAAATACTGCATGATTCCACTAATATGAGATGTAGAACTGTTAAATTCATAGAGACAGAAAGTAGAATGGGAATTTCCAGAGGCTTGGGCAGGGGCAGGAAGAAGGGTGAGTGGGTAGTCATTGTTTAATGGTATACAGTTTCAGTTTTACAAGGTGAAAGAGTTCTGGAGATTGATTGAACAACAATGTGAACAAAGTGAAAACTACTGTGCTGTACACTTAAAAATGGTTAACATGGTACATTTTATGGTATGTATATTTTACCACAATTTTTTTACAGCTATGGCTGTCAAAGCCATCCCTAATTACATTTCTGGAGTTAGACTTAAAACAATGAAAATAAAAATAAACAAAAAAACCCTTTCATTTTCCTACTTCTAAAACCAAAGCTAGGAGGAAATATTCTACTCATCCCTGATTCCCAAAAGCTATTTCTTTGAAAACGTTAATAATTAATAAAATCCTAACTAGATTTATCAATAAAAAAGAGACAAAACAGGGACTTCCCTGGTGGTCCAGTGGTTAAGACGCCGTGCTTCCACTGCTCCACGGCAGGGGTCATGGGTTTGATACCCGGTCGAGGAACTAAGATCCTGCATGCTGCACAGTGCAGCCAAAAAAAAAAAAAAAGAGAGAGAGAGAGAGAGAGAGACAAAACACATAATCCATTATCAGGAATGATATAGAGTGCCATTATAGAGCCTTCAAATATTAGAAGGATAACAAGGGAATATATAAACAACACTGTGCCAGAAAGATGCAGAAAAAAACATAAACAACATTCAGTCATGAAAAATTTTAAAAGGAACTTACCCAACCTGATAAAGAACTTTACAAAAACCAGCATCTAACATCGTACTTTCAGTATCAAGTGAAAGGCTGAACACTTTCCTTCTAAGATCAGAAGATAACAAAGATGTCCGTTGTAATTCCTTCTACTCAGCATCATACTGGAGGTCCTAGCCAGTGTACTAAGTTAAGAAAAAGAAAACAAAAGGCTTATGTATTGGAAAGAAAGAGAGAAAACTGTTTTATTCACAGACAAGTGATAGTCTACGTAGAAAAATCCTTAGGAATCTACGTCCACTGCCCCAAACACTAGAACTAATAATAATAAATAATGAAATATGTGCAAGACCTGTACACTTAAAACAGACATTGCAGAGAGAAGCTAAAGAAGATGGAACTAAATACATGAATTGGAAGGCTCAATATTATTAAGGTATCAATCCTCCTCAATTGATCTAGAGAGTCAAGGCCATCCCAATCAAAATTCTAGCAGACTATTTTTTTTGGACAAGCTGATTTAAAATTTAAAAGGAAATGCAAAGGATCTAGAATAGTTAATCAATCTTGAAAAAGAAACACACAGTTGACAACTTATACTTTGGATTTTAAGCTATAATAATCAAGGTGGTATAATAATGGTGTAAGGATAGAAAATCAACCATTGCAACAGAAGAGGGAGCTGGGAAATTGAACTATTATTCATATGTGGTCAATTGATTTTTGAAAAAGATACCAAGATAATTTGAAAGAGAAAAAGATAGTCTTTTCTGTAATAATCCTGGAACAAATAGATAAACATATTACTAAAAATGAACCTTAATAACTACCTCATACAAAAATTAACTTGAGGTGAAATATACTAAAATGCAAAAGCAAATCTATAAAGCTTCTAAAAGAAAACAGAAAACTATCTTCACAAAGTTGGAATAGGCAGGTTTTAGACAGACAGAAAAAGTGCTAACCGTAAAAATTAGACAAGTCAGACTATCAACACTAAATGTATCTGCTCTTTAAAAGATAACATTAGGAAAAGAAAAGAGAAGACTGGGAGAAAATATTTGTAAAAAATGTACCTGAAAAAGGACTTGTAATCAGAATATATAAAGAACTCAATGTAAACAATTTGATTAAAAAACGGAAAAATGATCTTGCAGGCACTTCAGAAAGAATATACAAATGGCCAGTAAGCACATCAAAAGATGCTCAACATAATGAGCCATCAGGAAAATGCAATTAAAATCACTGTGAGATATTGTTTCACATTCACTAGAAGGGCTAAAATTAAAAACACTGTTGATACTATGTGTTGGGGAGAATGTGGAGAAACAAGACTCCTAATCATTGCCGTGAAGTGGTATGACAACTTTGGAAAACAGTTTGTCAGTTTCTTATATAGTTAAATCTACACCTACCCTATGATCTAGCAATTATATTCTTAGGCATTTTCCCCAAGAGAAATGAAAACAATGCGTCCACAAGAAGCTTGAGCAAGAATGTTCATAGCAGATTTTATTCCTGTGAGCTTCAACATGAGAACAACCCAAGTGTATATAAGCAAGGTAAATGGATAAGCAAATTGTGGTATATTCATACACTGGATACCTACACAGTAGTAGCAAGAAATGAATTACTGATACATGTACCACAGAGATGAATCTCAAATGTGTATAATAGCTTGGGGGTAAAAACAGGAGGCTGACCCTGTGGGATGAAGGACCAAGATCTTGGCATACATGTTAACGCATACACCAGAATGCTGCCACACGTGCTGGGAAGCTTGGGCAACAGGATACCTTTTTTTTTTTTTTTTGCGGTACGCGGGCCCCTCACTGTTGTGGTCTTTCCCGTTGCGGAGCACAGGCTCCGGACGCGCAGGCTCAGCGGCCATGGCTCACGAGACCAGCCGCTCTGCGGCATGTGGGATCTTCCCGGACCGGGGCACGAACCCGCGTCCCCTGCATCGGCAGGCGGACTCTCAACCACTGTGCCACCAGGGAAGCCCAACAGGATACCTTTTAACACTTATTGATATGCCATGTTATGGAAGGCCATCTACTGAGGATGCTCTAGACACCTTAGATGGTGAGTTCCACTAGGGGACCTATAGGACCCCTTTCAAAACTAAGATTCTATGATTTGTCCATAATTATTTCATTCATGTTGATGTTGTCTCCTTAACTGTGTTGTACAAGTTCTTTGAGAGCAGTAAACTGAGGTTATACCCTGGACTACACCACAGTGCTAACATGTCACTTATAAACAAATCACATTTACGGAGTGTTTGTCATAGGCCAGACACTGTTTTAAGTGCTTTTCATGTGTTTGCTCGTTTCTCTGCAAAAGCCTCATGAGATAGGTAATGGCCAAGACCTCACAGCAGGGGTGTAGAGGCAAGATCCTAACCCAAGAACCCTGACTCCAGAGCCTCTTATCGGGCACAAAAACAGATGCTCAGCTAAGCACTTATGAAGGGCCTGAGTGACGGCTGGCCCTTGAACTCAATTTGTGGTTCAGTTGTTCAAAATGTGTTGTTTTTGAAGTCACCGGTTAATTTCTATATAAATTACTAACCACATCCAACTGTCTCAGAAGTGGGTATTTGTCCCTAAGAGAAAGAGGTGAGAAAATGCAGCTGTATCAATGCAAATACATCAGCTCAGAGAAAGTGACCTGCTTGCTGGGCTAGCAGTTTTCTTTTAAACAACAGCACAGTCTGTATCTCTCACACTGCATGAAGTGTGAAAGACAGCAATGCACTGTTTTTGGAACTGGACTGCTATGGCCTTGGAGAAATCCTTCGTATTTCTGACAAAATAAACAAGCAGTGTCCAAAACTCCAAATTAAAAAGGGCTAAATAATATTCATTGTTATAATTCACTTTTTATTTAAATTGAGGATTCTATTTAAAAAGTGCTGGCTCAACCATTATATTAAATCATTAACTTGACTTGAAATCTTAAACAACATTTCGGCAACATAAGTTTCACACCTGCGTTGCTTTTTAATGAAGTCTGTTGGCAAATCTAGTACAATATCCAAAAGTCAGGATTTAATATGCAATCAATACCTGTATTCAGTAGGAAGCTGCATTCCTTCTACCCAAATGTCAGATAGCTCACCCCCTGTGGATGGCAATAAACAAGCAAGGCAGAAGTCATAGGTAAAAGATCTGGACTGCTAACAAGTGATGACGGTCTGAAGATATATTTTGAAACTAACTAAAATAACATCAAAAGAGCATAAAACATGCATGTGTGAGCTGAGCCAGAAAGAGGACAGGGGTTAAATTGGAACTGAGGAGATGGGACCTGATCTCACAGGAGAGAGAAGGAAGAAATTTTTTAAATGGCCTATATCACCACAAAATGGGTTCAGGTCCTAAAAGAATGTAATGCTGACAGGACATAAATTCTTTTCCCTTAGCAGATCCAGAGAAACTACCAGACCTCCAGAAACTACAACTCGGTAACTTGATCATGCCTCTAGAGTAGCGATGCACCTAAGTGAAAAAACCATACTTCAGATCTATATAATGACTGGCTTAAGTAACTGGCACCAAATCCTTTCTCGTCCTGATGAAAGGAGGTAACTTGTAACATAGAGGGATGCTGCCATCTAGAGAGAGAGTGTAAAGTAAGGAGAAAGTTTTTGAATGTTGGAAATGGACTATTTGGGTCTAAGGTTGGCTGTGTTAAACTTTAGTTATCTGCAGAGAAGTGAAATTGCAGATAAAGATTTGTGTGCCTGTGTGTTTTTATAAGCTGAGCATGGGTAAGACATAAACCGGTGCTACAGATTATGAGGTTCTGTTTGTTCAACAAGGCCAACTTTGTCATAAGGAGCTTCATTCTCAAGCTTCGGTGTTATTTGCCATTTTTCTTTTTGAAAATTGAGTAAGCTAAAATTAATTAGTAGAAGTGATTGTTTTGTTAGTGGGATGAAGCAAAGTAGGTTTAGAGGGGTTTGTAGAGAACAACTAGCTACAAATGTAAAGATAAGAAAAAACCAAAAAGATAGAGAAAACAAATCTTCATAAAAAAACCCCACCATAGGGACTACCCTGGTGGTCCAGTGGGTAAGACTCCACGCTCCCAACGCAGGGGGCCTGGGTTTGATCCCTGGTTGGGGAACTAGATCCCGCACGCATGCCGCAACTAAGAGTCTGCGTGCCAGAACTAAGAAGTCCCCATGCTGCAACTAAAGATCCCACATGCTGCAACTAAGACCTGGTGCAGCCAAAAATAAATAAATAAAATAATAAATATTTTAAAAAATCCCCACCATAATAGATGTGCCAAACTTCTTTCTATCTTTGTGAACATTTCTCACATTTTAAGGCTTAAACTCAAGATATTGTTCATTATCTTGCTCATAGCATGCAATTAACACTTACCAAATAAATCAATATTTTTCTTCCCCAAAATTTCCTCCGAGTGATTGATATTCATAAATCATTGAATGTTGGGGCTTCAAAGATCACGTAGTACAACTGAATTTACATATTAGAAAACTGAAACCAGAGGAGCTAAGTCATCTACTCAAAGTTAGTAGTTAGTGCAGAGAGCTGGGACTATATGTCCATCTACATCTATCTAAGAATTTTATGATATGAGGACCATCATTATTAAAAGTATATAACATAGTTAAAAAACTAAGGTGAGATAAACTTGAGTTTTACCTCATTAAAAAAATACCCATAAGAAGAGTACTTGGTATGTAATATTAATACATATTAAGCATGTAGAGAAAATGACGAGTATGTCAGGGAGGGAGGAAGGAGTAATGGAAAGAGTAGAGGGAGGGAAACGTGTAGGGAGATAAGGAAGGTGGGTGTTAGAGAGAAATATGGAGCCAAATGGAAGCAAAGAAAGGAGGAGACAAATGAGGGAAAGCTGATTTTAAAAAAAGATCCAAAATGTGGTATGCACATACAATGGCCTATTACTCAGTCTTTACAAGGAATACAATTCTAACATATGCAACAACACAGATGGACCTTGAAGACATTATGCTAAGTGAAATAAGTCAGGCCCAAAAAGACAAATATTGTCTGACCCCACTTACATTAGGTACCTAGTCAGATTCATAGAATCGGAAAGTAGAACAGTGGTTACCAAGGGCTGGGGGGAGAGTGGAATGGAGAGTTCGTGTTTAATAGGTAGAGAATATCAGTTTGGAATGATGAAAAATTTCTCGAGATAGATGGTGTTGATAGTTATGTATTGTGAAAATACCTAATAACACTGAACTGTACTTAAAATGGTTAAAATGGTAAAATTTATGTTATGTATATTTTCACACAATAAAAAATGCTTTAGAAAACGATATCACATAATTACAATATCTCGTCTGATCCTTTCATCTTGACTTGTCATAATAGTTCAATGATCATAAAAGCTTGAAGGAAAGAAAATGAATAAATATAAAGGATTGTTCTCAGGTTTTGGGGGTTCTTTTTGAGACTTCTTCAAGTCATATACATTGGAAAACTGATCAGTTTTTATCCTGTAATCTTCTTTAGCATGGTGAACAAATGTTTCTGGTAAGGTTTACAAGTTGCTACCTGGCCTTTACTTCTCTCAAACTAGTTCTAATGCAGAGCAGTGAGAGGTGTGTGCAGAACCACCCGCAGCAGGG
>NW_020174096.1:1552859-1584100 GCF_003031525.2 Neophocaena asiaeorientalis asiaeorientalis | reverse complement strand
ACCTCACCCCCCCGCCCCGCCGCTCCATTTCTGTGCCCCGAGGGCGAGCAGGGCATTTCAGTCCTCACACACGTAAGGTGAGGGTGAATGCTGACCTCGGGGGGCTTCCGCGAGTTCCCGAGAGGAGAACGGGGTCCAGGCCTTCCAGGCTTCTGAGGGCCTTGGGTGGCAGCCCTGCTCCTTTCTTCCTGCCTAGGCCTCCGAGGTCTTGTTCTCAGTGGAATAACATGCATTTACTCCTGTGAAACGGGAAAACAAGGAGCCTTTTCTCCTGCCTGCTCAAAGGCTCAGGCCAAAGAGGAGTGAGTTTAAGGAAGAGAGTTTGGGAATTGCAAGAAGTTGCAATCAAGCTTCTCTATCCGGCCTTGGAATCCATGAGGGAGTTTAAAAATAGTGTACTTCTTTACTGACGAGGAAGAGCTTAAATGTATCTGGATTCAATATTTGAAGCAGCATTTCAGCCATATCTAAGAGTCTTTGTGAAGAGTGATTTTATTATTACTAATATGATATTTTGTGTCAAAATCACCTCTTTAATTTCAGCAGTGCAGAAAATGCTAGGGAATTACTTAAAATGAACAGATACCATTTTAAACCTGTACAATACTTATCTTCAACATGCCATGAAGCCTAGACTATATCTCCATCCCCTCCTCCCTCAGCAAAATGGAGAGACCCACTTCTAACATATGGAAGCATTTTCACACTGCAAGTTATTCTGAGGGGAGAATATGTGATTTATAAATGCTGTCAAATGAAATATGTATTTCCAAATGGTACCGAGTGGACCAGGCACATCACAAGACACATTCTGCATCTTTACTACCCCATGGGCATAAACGAAGGAATGGTGTCGAGCAAGAGCAAACAGCTCTTTCTGGCATTATCAATCCAGAGGGCCCACATTTGCTGCTGACAAACATATTCAAGTAATTAAAGATTACAGGTAACCTTATCACAAAAGCATACAATAGTTTATATTCCATAAACTATAAAGGTCTATAATACTTATAGATAAAATAACACCTTCAAATTTTGGAGAAATGGGTATGCTTTGTCAAAAGTAATACATTCTTCTGAGCCATTTTTGCCAGTGGCTGAAAATAAATATTGACATAGAGGTTTTAAATTGCTAGGCTCACCACGCCATTTGCCTGCCAACATTCTCAAACAAACCTTTTGAAAGTCAAAATACGAACAGAAAATGGTAAGAATAAGTGAAGCACCTTGCATGTTTACGGATGGCAAAACAAAAGTGCAGGAACATTCACACAGTCTGGGATGACATCTCAACTAGGCTCGTACAGACCACAAAGGCAGAAGGGCTATCACAGCTCAGGTACATCACAGCTTCGTAAGAAAAGAAGCTGTAAAACAGGCATTTAACTAAGCCAAGAGGGAGCCTTTCTTAGAGGAAAACACATGAGATTTTGGAGTCAGCTCTCATGTGTTTTAGTCCCAGATCTCTAAGTACGAGCTGCGTGACCTTGCACACATCTTGTAATTCTGGAGGCTTCATTGTCTCATGATCCAAGGGTTTAATAAATTACCTCTTGAGGATCGTATCATGTAGTAAGAGCTGCGGTTTACCGGGCATTTCTCATATGCCAGGTACTGTGCTTAGCATTTTATCTACGTTACCTCGCTAAATCCTTACAACTTTGTGAAGTATGTCTTACTATTCCCATTTTACAGACGAGTAAACGTGGCCTCAGAGGGATCAAGTGATCTTCCCTAGCTCACAAAGTTAGTGAATTGAAGAGACGGAATTTGAATCCAGTCTCGTTTTTGCCAAAGTTTAGGTTTATAAAACCCTGCATTCTGGCTCGTGGTAGTCATTTACTTAGTCACCAAAGATTCATATATTTAGACATGTTTTATAATAGATGAAGTATGATACAAATATACATTTTCACATTACACATGTGCATAAAAGAAGCATCATGGGAGATCAGCAAGGTCTAACTTTTAGGTCATATAAGGTTAAACATTTCAAAAGGCAAAAGGTTAAAAGACTAGTCATGACATGCATAAGCATGTCATATGGTACTGTTTTAAGAAGAAAGAAAAAGAAATAATTCAAAGAGTCATGTTTTGACGCTGAAAACAATAGTAAAATTTAATGGAGTATGCTGTGTTGGCTGTTGAGAAAGGTCTCTTGGAAAACAAGAAGGTCTTCATGAAACCATTCAACTCACTGAACATCCCCAAATATAAAGCACGGTGCACATGACGACCATGTCTTTTGGGATACATTACAGAACATTCTCAAAAATATAAAGCCAGTTTCTTCCTTCATCACTGTATTTTGATCTGCAGAGTGATTTTGCCAGATGTTCTGTATCAAATGACTTAATGAAAGTTTTCTGTTCTTTAAAATCTGTGAAGTTCCCTATTTATAATGACATTAGTGAAGTACATGACTTTAAGAAATGAGAAGAATTTTTCTTCAATTGAATTGCCACAAATCTCCAGATTCTAAAATGCAAACGAAATCAAGTCACTGGCCATAGCCCACTACCACATATGACTGGATTATAAACTAAGCAGCATGGTTTGGTGTTGAGGTTGGGGTGAGAACGCATTAAACACAGAGTTTTCAGGGGCTTGGTCCGACCTCCAGAAGGGTAGCAAGGTCTGTGTGTGACACAACCTCTAGTTCTAGCTCATATCAGACACTTTAATTATTTCTATATCTTGGTTTTTTGAAATCGGTCTGTGTCTAGATGGAGACCAATATACAAACCAGTTGAGAAAAGAGTCTAAAGTCTTTGGAACTTACAATGAATGGATCTCTTGAAGACTAGCAGCATAAGAAGCAGATGAGTTCAGAAAATCGGACGGATTAGACAAAGTTCTCAATGGTAACGGCTGTATTCAGTGGGTTGCGAGATACTTTTCTCATCTTCTTCTCCAATGTCCCATTCTGAAAATGAGTAATTTCTTTATCAGCATGGTATTTATGAGAAAAGGGATAGCTTCCTTCGTTTTATTCTAATACTGATTCTTTTTTTTTTCTCAAGTGTGTGCTCACATTGAATCAAAACCAAGAAATTCTAGATTTCTTAGAGCAGGCAGTTTATAATTCCATTTCCAACAAAAATTTACAGCAGTTCAAAAAATGCAGAATTGGGTTGAAAAGTGTTTTCTCCTTTTACTTCCTATAATGTATGTATTACAACACACTTGTGTTCATAGCACACAATTGGCTATAACTTCAGCAGGGACGACGAGGCTGCAATTGTTCCAGCAGGGTCCATTTATCTTGTGTCTCAAGTTGAGCTGGTGCTTTGTGAGTTCAGCCTGGCAATTTCCTATGTAAATAAGAAATTGTATGTAAATGTAAACAGGAAATTTCCCTCTGGAGTCCTGGTTATTCTACCTTCAAGTCAGGCAGTACAAAACATCTGATAAAGTAAAATCAAGAGTGTCCCATCATAGTTAATAACGACTCTGTGGCCCTACCACCTCCTTCTGTAAAGACATATTTTTAATATTTTGGTGGGTAATTTGTTGTTTAGTTCATTCCTTTTGCGTTTTTATAGAATTCCTCCATAGATGGCTAGAAATGAGTACAGAATGTCTTATGCCTATAGTTCCTTCATGAATTGGCAGATTCACTTTTCTTCTGGGGCAACAATTTGTCATTTCTTAAAACTATCTTAAAATATTTTAACATAGATTTGAGGGCTTTTTTTAAAAAAAATCAAATTGTGATTCAGACCCTCTACATACCCTCTTCCTGGGTCTCCTGCTATGATTTATCTTTTTTTCTATAGAAGATGTCATTTTTTTATAGTTGAGACTTTAGATGTTTTAAATTCCTGTTGAAAAATCTTTGAACTATGACAAATGCTTTTGATGTAGTTTATGTTTTCAGGCTAAATTTTCGCTTTGCAGAAATAAACATTTTAACTGACATTTAATAATCCCAAGCAAAGATATTTTCTAAAAATATTTCCATTACTCAGATTTCAGACATATTATTAAAACAGAAGACTCCCTGCATCAGAGAGGAAATCACTGTTTTAAGCAGAATATCTGAATGACTGATTTCAATATCAGTATCGATATTTCAATATCCTAACTACAGGCATTTCTTTTTAGGTCTTCAGAGTAGCCCTTGACTTCACCTTACATGGAATCACAATAATCATAGTGTGTGGTTTGAGTTGTAATTATTTTCTCATTAACTGTCAGGTTACTCAGAACGTCTGGAGGTTTAGTCATTAACTCCAAGCGTCTCCACTGCCATCTTCCTAGATTTGGTCTCAGTGGGCAGACACCTGGAGGTGCTCTAGAGGACCGGTCCTCAAACACGTATACAGACCACCTGGGGATCTTGTAAAATGCAGATTCTGCTGCAGTAGGTCTGGGGTGAGGCCTGAGAGTCTGCATTTCTAACAAGTCCCTGGTCAATACTGCTAGTCTGTCTGGACCACACTTTGCGGGGCAAGGATCTCTAAAACTATCAATGGGCCATGGGCCTGAATTCAGAAACTTCCTGATATTAAAAAAGAAAAAGAAAGATAGGAGTAAAACAAGGAAAAGTGAGAAGAGAACCAGGGGTAAGAATAAGGTAATGAGTGAAAGGAAAAAGAAGGACCTTTGAGGAACAATTAAGAAGTTTCCCCAGAGCTAACAGGGTAGCTAGGTGATGGCAATGACATAGGACTGGAGGAGAGGAGGGAAGGGAAGCTAACTTTTATTGAGTGTCTTCTGTGCAACCTGTGCTCTGACATATTGCCATGTGTTTAGGCATGTATATGTAAATGGATATATATGGATATATATATCTGTGTATATATAGAGGATGGATCGATAGAAAGATATTCTGCCTTGTTCCAAAAAGGTTTGAAGAAGCTCTTACATGCACGCATTTCTTCAATCCTCATAACAACCCTTTTAAAATATAAATCGAGAGAGACGAGAAAGCTAAGCCTTGCAGTAATTTTTTTTAAAGCACAGCTCTAGGATTATCTAACTTCAGAGCTCCAAAATCCATGCTTTGACCAGTCAGAGAGCCAGACACGAGTGAAAGAGGTGAAGAGGACAGTTTTGGAACGTGAGAAGAAATGAGAAAAGAGGACGTGGCAGAGACACATGGAAAAATCCAGGAAGAAAGAGAGAGGAAAATGCAGGGCATTCCAGGGCTGCAGTCCAAGTGGATAATTCTAGTCCTGGTAGCAATTAGAGGCGACCCATTTGGCAGTGTCCGCTCCTCTGCAGGAGGGTTGTTGCCACCATCTTTCCTGCCAAGAGTGTTTCCACAACCTTTGTGGCCCTGGTTGGAGTAGCCTTGTTCTATCCAGTGTGGAGAACTCAGTTTTCACCTTAATCACCCTAAACTACCAAGCAGGATGAAGCAGTCTGCCAGACTCTCGGTGGGAGAAGCCATGTAGCAGAAACGTGGGACCCCTAGAGCTTCCTGCCCCCATGCCCACTGGGACTCCATTCTCAGTCTCTTCCTCCTCTTCTAGATCTGCTTTTGGCTCATTAGACACTCTTAAACCTTCTCGTTTGAGATGACTGAAAATCCTCCAGTTACTTTCCTACATGAAACAGGTTTGTCAGAGACTGAGTGCCAATAAAATAGGTAGGAACAAGACCTTACAACTCACCCAAAATTTGGGGGGAAAATTATGGTACATATTAGAATAGGGAGAAAAGAAGTGTATATCTACTGTTAACACTGACCACTACAC
Source organism: Neophocaena asiaeorientalis asiaeorientalis (assembly GCF_003031525.2). Taxonomy (NCBI): domain Eukaryota; kingdom Metazoa; phylum Chordata; class Mammalia; order Artiodactyla; family Phocoenidae; genus Neophocaena; species Neophocaena asiaeorientalis. The sequence continues at coordinate 1,578,395 of NW_020174096.1, read as the reverse complement.
TACCTTAGAATCCTGAAGAACAAAGCTCTTACATTATGCATAATGTTCTAGCTGAATTCTTGTCTGGAGATGTGAAGGAGTATTTTGAATGAAGGTGAAGGACAGGAACATAAAATGCCTTTCAGTAGATTAGACGGCATTATAAAGAGCAGATCTTTAGTTACTCAGAAGCGTGTTATTGCACTCTGAATTCAGTGAATCCATCTTGCCCACACATCTATTTCCATATACCTCTATGCAAAGAGCAGGTAGGCCAAAGAAATAAGATACTGGGTACTTGCTAAGCAGTATAATTCAATAAGAAGTCTGTCATTGGCCAGGAGCGTGAGAATTGTCCTTTGATCGTAAGTGTCTGACACTACGGTAGAAAAGAAATTATTTTCAAATTTGGTTTTTATTTTTTCAAAGTTACGTATATTCATGTGGTTTAAGGGTTCAAATGGTCCTACAAGACTTTTCTGGAAAAAAGTAGCAATCTCCTCCTGGCCCCTTCCTCTGCTTTCTTTTTTCTTGGTCCCCAGAGGTAACAGCATCCAACTCACAGCTGTTTCTTTTGTATTAACTTCCATATAACCAGATACCAGGCATTTAGGGCTACTTCTCTATATTTATGTTTAGGTGCTACCGGTTTGCAACTATGGAAGAATTTAGGTCCCTTTCACAGATTTTTCTGACCCCTTCAACCCACTACCACCATACACATGAACGCTTTCCATTCCCCCATCTTCCCAAAATCACTGCATCAGAAGTCTGATTAGATCAATATTCAGTATTCACATCGTCATGATTATGTAATATATTTTGGTTACTTTTGTTTTCCTGCCCAACTTTTTGTTTTCTCTGGATTTAATAATTGTGTCATATTTTTGTTTTGTTTTGTTTTCTTAGCCCTCTACGTACTAGTTACCAGTCAACCCCCAAAGTCTCTTCCAATTATCTAAATATGCTTTCAAAGTATTCAGTTACTTGAGATATTCAACTGCTTTTAATTCCATCCTTTTGGAGACTTCTTTCCTGGAGTCTCCTCAGGGACCTCCCCCATTGTGGACTGGTTATTCTCTGCAGTTGGTGTACTGCTATCGTTCTGGGCTATCCTCTCACCGTCATCCTGGAGGCTGCCTTCACCTCTTCTGAGTCGGTGCCCCTGTTTCTTGGCTACTTAGTTTACTAGCTCTTTTGGTAGAGCACTTCCTTTAGAAGCATCCTGAGAATGAGTGCATGTGGGATACATACTTTGAGAGCTTACAGTTGGAAATGTTTTTATCATGTCTTTACACTTAACCGGTACATTATATTAGCATATAATTCTAGACTGGAAATCATTTCCTTTCAGAGTGTTAAAAGCATTGCTCCTTTGACTTCTAACCTACGGGATTGTTGTTGTGAAACCTAAAGCCATTCCGATACCTGACCCTTCATATGTGACTTTTTTTTTTACCCCCTTTTCCATGCCAATAGGACCTTTTCTTAGTGGTGTTCTAAGATTTCATGATGTGCATTGGTACGGTTCTATTTTCATGTATTGTTCCGAGTATTGGATTGACTCTTTCAAACTGGAAACATATGTCTTTTGATTTGGGGAATTTTAATGATCTATTTGTTGATAATTTCGAGCCCTCTTTTTCCTGTATTCTCTTTCTCTATGGCTTCTATTAGTCAGGCATTGAAGTGACTCTTGGACTGATCATCTGAGTTTTCTCATCTCTTCTCACATTTTTCATTTCTGTTCTTTTGCTCTGCTATGTGGACTATTTACTCAATTTTATTCTCTAAATCTTCTATTGATGTTTTTAAGGCAACATTGATTCTACTACCATATTTTAAAGTCTAAATTTCTAAAAGCTTATTCTTGTTCTGTGTTGCTCTTTTTAAAAAATAGTACTCTGTTTTTGCTTCATGGATGTTTCATGTTTGTGAGGATATTAATTATATAAATATTAGATATATAATTATAAAATATATATGAAAATAAATTATCTGTATATAATTTTAGAAAATATATATTAAACTCTCTGCATAGTCTTCTCCCTCCAGTTTACTTTCCTTCTTCTTACTCATTCAATCACTGAATTGTATGTCTGGTGACCCTTGATTGCCTGCTTATATTTAAGAAAGGGGCACTCACTAAAAAGCTCATTGGCAGCTATGTGCACTTGCACTGGGTTCTCATCATCTGGCTTGACCATTCACTGAGAAATTTGTTTGCCCATATCTTTTGTTCTTTTCTTTCGGGTCGGTCAGACTCTCCAGAGAAAAATCTTATAATTTCCTGCCTGGAGGAAATAAACCTGGCTGCCAGCATTCTGTGAAGTGAGTAGAGAGTGCTCAGACAGAACCTCAATATTTTGTATGCGTGGTAGGCAGTATAACAGCTCCCTAAAGATGTCCGTATCCTAATGCTCAGAGCCTGTAAATACGTACCTTATGTGGCAAAAGAAACCCAGTAGATGTGATTAAGTTAAGGATCTTGAGACAGGAAGATTATCTTAGATAATCCAACTTCATCTTCAGCCTCATCTTATACCACTGTCCTCTCCCTCTTACCTTGCAAAGTGACTTGTATACAGTCACCCCTCAATACATATTTGTTGAATAAGTGGATTGATCAACAAATATATTAGAAAGAAGAAAGGATACATTTTAAAATATATCATTGTAAGGACTGTGATCTTATTTTCAAGTTTTCCTACCGGCTCAGGTTAGAAAACTTCTATGAACCCAATGGCTTGATAAATGTTTACTTTTGACTTTGTCTTTGGAGCCAAAGGACTGGTTTGAGAAAGGGAGAGAGAATCTAGCTGGAAGAGGAGGTAAAGAAGTCATCTGTTTTCCAGCTAATGAGCTGGGCAGTGTCAGGGAGAGGAGGTGGCTGCACTGAGGCTAATATACCTTCAATCAGACAATGTATACCTAGATCCTAGCACAGTGGCTGGCACAAAAAGATACTCAATAAATATTTGTTGAATTGATGAAAAAAAAATGGCCTTCCTACTTTACCACATGCCCTCCAAGCTACAAGTAACCCTTTATTATTTCCTACTTAACGCTGCCATTGAAGATCACTTCTGCCCTTTTTTTTTTTTTTTTTTTTTTTTTTGCGGTACGCGGGCCTCTCACTGCTGTGGCCTCTCCCGTTGCGGAGCACAGGCTCCGGACGCGCAGGCTCAGCGGCCATGGCTCACGGGCCCAGCCGCTCCGCGGCACGTGGGATCTTCCGGGACCGGGGCACGAACCCGTGTCCCCTGCATCGGCAGGCGGACTCTCAACCACTGCGCCACCAGGGAAGCCCACTTCTGCCCATTTTTAGCTCTATGTTTTTTTTTTTTTTTTTTTCGCTCTATGTTTTGACAGAGGAAAAGTCAACATGCTATTTGTCTGCGGTTCGGTCAAGTCACACTATTTTAAGGACAGCTATCCTAAGTCCAGTTTAGAAGAGGCCCATTTATTATTCCACTTCACAAGCATTCCACTGCACATTCACAAAGACTATGTCCTTTCAAAGTCATTAGAGATCTCATTTCTTAAATCTAATGTAATTCCCGAAAAAGGAGCTTGTTCTAAGAAAGAACAAAGACTTGAGCTACAGTTGAATATGGATGGCAATGCAAATATATTGTTGAGCATTTTCTGCTGTGGTTCACTTGGCTCCAAGGGCAGACAGCACAGCAAGCACTTGCATAAAAAAATGAAGCTTATCTTGCTGGACCGAAAGAAGGTACCCAAGTTCACAGGGCCCCAGGAGCTTGGCAAAGGGTGGTCTGGCAGAGTTTTGACACGCTATTATGGGATAAGATTGTGGGTAACTGGAAAACCCCTTTCTGGCATATAAAAGATGTAATTATCTGGTAGTTCCTTGAAATTCTTCAGCTAGGCTTTTATTTATTTAACCAGTGATGGCAAATTACCTCAGCTTCTATGCTGGCATGATACATCGGTAATGGCTGCTAGAAGCCTATAATGATAAAAGTTCTGAGGAAATATTGGGGCTCATCAAGAAAGTGTCATAGATTAGCAATGTCAGCTATGAGTTTTGGAATAGGGATTGGTGTCACGCCACATATTTAATATCCTTTCAGGCTTTTTTTTGGTCTTATTAAAATCTAAGTAATTATATGTAAAAATCCACATAATTTTCACATAAATTCTGTAAAGTAAGTACTGTTATAGTCTTCATTTTTATTTCGGATGAAGAAACTTAAGGTACAGACATATTGTTTCCAAAAGTATATTGCCAATTAGCGGTGGAACTTATATTTGAACACATGCCTCTCTAACTCCAGAGCCCCTCCAAGCTTTTAACAACCATATAATCTTCCCTAAGAATTCTAGAGTGCTGATATTTAATGCTGTTATCACTCATTTATACCCTAGAGTGAATGAGTTCCTTTCTATCCTTACCTAAGATAGGAAAATATCAAAGATTAATAAGGTTGGCAGGGCTGAAGACAAACTACCTACTTTACAATACTGTTTAAGACTGATTCTTAGTCTAAATATTGAAAACATGACTTAGTATATGACTAGTCAAGGAAATATGAATTATTCCTGGATTATTTAAGTACATCTGTACCATTTATATTTTGAGATCCAAACCAAGTAGAAGTATTACTCTCAGATGAGATTTTTTTTTTTTTTTTTTTGCGGTACTCGGGCCTCTCACTGTTGTGGCCTCTCCCGTTGCGGAGCACAGGCTCCGGACGCACAGGCTCAGAGGCCATGGCTCACGGGCCCAGCTGCTCCGCGGCACGTGGGATCTTCCCGGACCGGGGCATGAACCCGTGTCCCCTGCATCGGCAGGCAGACTCTCAAACACTGCGCCACCAGGGAAGCCCTCAGATGAGATTTTTCATCCTTTGAAATGTTTTATTCTAAAAGTAAGGATGTTAATCACTACGGCACGATGAGTTTCCAAATGCAGGTAATTGTACTTTGTTTTCCTTAAACATTTAGAGGTTGTTCTCTTAATGGGATGATCTCTCTATTTATGGAAACATATTACTATCACTTTCCCCGAATATTTATTTCTCTAATTAATTGTTAAAATCATTTGTAAATATGCAATTTACATGTAAATCATTCATGTAAAACAGTTTGGATTTTACCCAAAGGCAGGGAAAAATACAAAACCAAAAAATCTTCAAATATTTGTAGTTGGTGTTAGAAATGTCAGAGTATTGTTTGATTTCTTGCATGTTCTTTTACTTTTACAGAAAAATCTGTCATTGCTCAACCAATATTTGTTTTTGAAAAGAGAAAACAAACTTTTAAGGTAAGATCAAGTCACTTTTCTTTGATTTTTTTTTTTGAGGTATTTATTTATTTTGGCTGCGTTGGGTCTTCTTTGCTGTGCGCGGGCTTTCTCTAGTTGCGGAGAGCAGGGCCTACTCTTCATTGCAGTGCGCGGGCTTCTCATTGCAGTGGCTTCTCTTGTTGAGGAGCACTGGCTCTAGGTACATGGGTTTCAGTAGTTGCAGCGCGTTGGCTCAGTAGTTGTGGCTCACAGGGTCTGGAGTGCAGGCTCAGTAGTTATGGTGCACGGGCTTCGTTGCTCTGCAGCATGTGGGATCTTCCCGGAGCAGGGATTGAACTCGTGTCCCCTGCATTGGCAGGCACATTCTTAACTACTGCACCACCAGGGAAGTCCCTCTTTGATTTTTACTTTGACAAGATTGTATTTCGAGAAGCTAGCTATACTAAATGATATCACTGCTGTTATCCTCTGTTCTTCACTTAGAGGAGTAGTAACTCCAGAATATTTACATCATAGGGATTTACTGACAGCAATTTGGCTGAAATGGGAAGCCAGAGGCCTTATCTTGAAACTATGGATAACATGCCATTTTTGCCAAATTATCTGTTTTTTTGGAGCGACTGGGAAAGGGGAGGGGCTGAAGGAGATTAGGAGGGCTAAGGCTCATCATGCATTCCCCACCACTGACCTAGCTTAAAACTGGATATAAAATAAGTTCTAAACTGCAATATATGATTCAAAAGAAATCTTGAGGACTCTATTTGCTTTTTCAGCGTCATCCTAAAATCACTTGCTTTGAAAGACAAACGATAGCATTAGTAGCATTCTCACTTTAGCCTAACTAGTATTTTCTTGTTATTCATTCTTACTTATGGAGGTAATTTACCCTACTACCCACACAACTAACTAAAGAAAAACTCAGCTCCTAGTGAGTAAAGGTGAGCAGCTTTTCCTAGCCTAGCTGAATAGACCTGGCTTCTGAGAATTCTCTTATAAAGTGACAGGGTGAAAGTCTGATTTGAAAACAGCAAACACTCAGCTCTCACTGGTAGCTTTGTTTCCTTCCAGAGACCTGCAGAAGACACCCTGTATGAAGCAGCAGAACATGGTAATGATTTGTATCCTGTATTTCAAAAGCAATCTTTATACAAAGAGATAAGTAGGCACAAGCATTTTGGCATGTGGCACAGACAATGTAAAATCGAATGGTTTTTCTTGTTTTTAAGCATGCAAGTAGACTGGCTCTTGTTTTGAAAGATGACATGTAGGTCTTTGGGAACACTGATGTTAACAACACTAAAATCCCATGATTCTCCACTGCCTGTACTTCAACCTTCCAAAAGCATTCTCCATACAATCTCAGAATTTGTACGCAACCTCTTGCCAAAGCCACTTTTTAAAAATTGTTTCACAGTACGATGATATGCCTATCGGTTTATAATCTCCAAGTTATTAACCCCAATATCTAACACTGTGCTTCAGAAATCAACACATTGTCAAACGATGATATATCTAGAGAAAAGGAAATTCTGTTTCTCCTCTCATATCACGGATTGAGCCTAATTTGTTATTGCAATCAGTTTTACCCTTCACATTGAATTTCTTACAGAGTGTAATGATTCTTCAAGAAAGCGTGTCCGGTCTTCATCTTTTACTTTGCATACTACAGATTCTCAGTCCCAAGGAGGTAGGTATAGCCTTGACTGCTGAGTGTTCACTGTCATGTTTACTCTGAGTGTGACACTACTAAGGGACTTTTCAAACACATAATATTTAAAAATCGACCCATTGATAGTGTTTATAATATATTGTTGTATGAAGATAGCAGTTTATAAATGAATTGCACAGTGAGTTATTATTTAAAAATTCAATTAATCAACATTGGAAAAAAGACTGAAAGGATATAAACCACAGTGTTGGCAATGGTTATCTTAGGTAATGTACCTTTGTTTTTTGCTGTGTTCACAAAGTTTCTGCATTAAGCATGTATTAGCTTTACAATTAGGAGAAACTCCTATTTCCTCCTAAGTAAACATCTACTTAAATAAACAGATGTCTGTTTTTAAAAAAACACTTTATTCTAAGAACTTTATCATATGCTGTGTTTTGAATAAACCATTAACTTAGTTTGCCTCTCTCCTACACTCAAAGCACTCTGGTGACTTCTTTTATGATGGATCACACTGCCCTCTGCTGCGTCATACAGCTATTTATGTATATGTCTGTCTCCTCCACTGAGAGTTCCTTGAGGTCATCTTCACGCCTGATAGAGTGTCTAACACACGATGATCATGTAAATATTTACTGAATAATTCTCACCAGAGGCACTCTTTATTTTTAATCGATAAAAATACAAAAATTTTTCTAATCTGGTGATAAAGAAAATTTTCCAAAACAGCAAAAATCCAAATCAAAAGAAAAACAAACCCCACTTCCTTATTGACTCCAGTTTGCAATCTGCTTTTAGCATCAACCTTGTCCCAGAAGCGACTAAGATCGTCATCCTTCACGGATCTCCCGACCTTCCCCCCTTCTGGGCCAGGTAATAAAGAACTTCTTAGAACCTCAAGCCTGACACTCTGACTTTTCCAAATCCATTCTTATTCATGATGAGCTTTCTTTTTCGGCTACTATAAAACTCTGACATTTTAGTGGCAAATAAAATAGGGGCCTTAGCAAAGTATGCATGGAAGACTACCTTCTGAATTCCAGCCCCACAAATCTAGACAGTATATCTGTTTATTTTTGGTAGAAAGTTTAAGCTTGATGACGTTTTTTAGGATTTCATGTTTGTGACAGCATTATTTTATGTAAGGTAGCCCTATAAAATATAGTAACTTGCTTTATTTTCCTTATTATTGTCCATCTGTACAGTTTATAATATATGCAGTACTCAAAATATATAACTATGTGTAGATTCTCAAAGTTTATGCTTTAAATTTATATTCTAAAGTTTAGAATATGATTCCTTTTGAATTTTTCACTAATTAAAACATTACCTCTTTTTATTTGAAATTTGTAATACTTTGCTAAGTAAAACTATTTTATCATAATAAAATATTTGAAATGGTTGAAACATGCTCTACATCAAGATTATGATTTGTAGTCTTGTATATTTTTGTTTCTACTGAACAACCAACTGCCTTTTCCGAGTTAAGCTTACCACAAGAAACAGAAAATACGAACTATTCACTTCCTTTTAGCAGATTCTACCCAGGAACCACAGAGTTTTCAAACTAATGAATTTATATTCTTATTAACAATTCCAAGCGTGACTGAGCAACAATATGGTCAGACACCTTTCACATACAGAAGAGACAGGTTCTAGTTCAATAAGCTCCATCTATATGTGCCTGACAAGTTACAGACATTAAGAGGAACAGGGGTCTTAATCCCAGAGGATTTGTTTTATTGTATTTGTGCATAAAGTAAAGGGATGGCTTTAAATTATCTGGAAAACTGCTTCAATTCATTTTCTAAAAATCAGACACACATACAAAAAGAATGAATAAAAAAGCCACTGATATTACCAAGCACATCCCATTTTATGTTGCGCAGAATCTTGGCGCTGTTGGAATGGAGACAAATAGTACAATTTTAAATGGCCCATTCAGTGTTACTTTATAATAATAAAGATCATAAAAACCATGTAATTGAACTTTGAATTAGAGAAGCTATTCTACCCCAACATTTATAATACTTTGAAGAAGCAATCCTTATTCTTTTCTCATCTCCTTTAATCCAACACTCAAAGGTTGCTATTTCTGCGATTTGCAACCAAGAGGTGATCTCTGAGATGTGTAGTACAGACATACCTCGTTTTATTGAACTTCACAGATACTGCATTTTTTACAAATTGAAAGTTTGTGGCAACCATACCTCAGGGAAGTCTATGGATGCCACTTTTCCAACAGCATTTGCTTGCCTTGTGTCTCTGTGTCATATTTTGGTAATTCTCACAATATTTCAAACATTTTCAATATTATTATACCTGTTATGGTGATCTGTGATCTTAGATGTTACTACTGTAATAGTAATTTTGGGGGGACACTTAAACCACGACCATATAAGTCATGATGGCCAACTTAATAAATGTGCATGTTGACTGCTCCACCAACCAGCCTGCTCCCCCATCCCTCTCCCTCTTCTCAGGCCTCCCTATTCCCTGAGATACAGCAATATTGAAATTAGGCCAGTTAATAACCTTATAGTGGCCTCTAAGTGTTTGAGTGAAAGGAAGAGTCACATGTCTCTCACTTTAAATCAAAAGTTAGAAATGATTAAGTTCCGTGAGAAAGGCATGTCTAAAGCCAAGATAGGCCAAAAACTAGGCCTCTTGCACCGAACGGTTAGCAAATATGTGACTGTGAAGGAAAAGTTCCTGAAGGAAATTGAAAGTGCTACTCCAGTGAACACATGAATGATAAGAAAGTGAAACAGACTTATTGCTGATATGGAGAAAGTTCTAGTGGTCTGGAGAGAAGATCAAACCACCCACAATATTCCTTCAAGCCAAAGCTTAATCAAGAACAAGGCCCTGACTCTTTTCAGTTCTGTAAGGGCTGAGAGAGTTGAGGAATCTGCAAAAGAAAAGTCTGAAGCTAGCAGAGGTTGGTTCATGAGGTTGAAGGAAAGCAGCCGTCTCCATAACATAAGTGTGCAAGGTGAAGCAGCAAGTGCTGATGCAGAAGCTGCAGCAAGTTATCCAGAAGATCTAGCTCAGGTCATTAATGAAAGTGACTACCCTAAACAACAGATACTCAATGTAGATGAAACAGCCTTATACTAGAAGAAAATGCCATCTAGGGCTTTTCATAGCTAGAGAGGAGAAGTCAATGCCTGGCCTCAAAGTTTCAAAGGACAGGCTGACTCTCTTGTTAGGGACTAATGCAGCTGGAGACTTTAAATAGAAGCCAGTGCTTATTTAGCATTCTGAAAATTTAGGGCCCTTAAGAATTATGATAAATCTACTCTGCCTGTGTCTTATAAATGGAAAAACAAAGCCTGGATGATGGCACACCTGTTTACAATATGGTTTGCTGAATATTTTAAGCCCACTGTTGTGACCTACTGCTCAGAAAAAGGTTCCTTTCAAAATATTACTGTTCAGTGACAATATATCTGGTCACTCAAGAGCTCTGATGGAGATGTAAAACAAGATTAATGTCATTCATGCCTGCTAACACAACATCCACTTTTCACCCCATGGATCAAGGAGTCATTTTGACATTCAAGTCTTCTTATTTAAGAAGTACATTTTAGGGACTTCCCTGGTGGCACAGTGATTAAGACTCCGTGCTCGCAATGCAGGGGGCCTGCGTTTGATCCCTGGTCAGGGAACTAGATCCCACATGCATGCTGCAACTAAGAGTTCGCATGCCACAACCAAGGAGCCCGTGAGCTACAACTAAAGAGCCCACCTGCTGCAACTAAGACCCAGAGCAAGCAAATAAATAAATTAAAAAAAAAAAAAAAAAAAAAAGAAGTACATTTTGTAAGGCTATAGCTGCCATAGGTAGTGATTCCTCTGATGGATCTGGACAAAGCATTTGCAAACCTTCTGGAAAGGACTCACCATTCTAGCTGCTGTTAAGAACATTTGTAATTCATGGGAAGAGGTCAAAATATCAACATTCACAGGAGTTTGGAAGAAGCTGATTCCAACCCTCATGGATGACTTTGAGGGGTTCCAGACTTCAGTGGAGGAATAAGTACAGATGTGGTGGAAATAGCAAGAGAACTAGAATTAGACGTGGAGCCTGAAGATGTGGCTGAATTGCTGCAATCTGATGATAAAACTTGAACAGATGAGGAGCTGCTTCTCATGGATGAGCAAAGAAAGTGGTTTCCTGCTCATCTAGTCCTGGTGAAGATGCTGCAAAGGTTGTTGAAATGACAATAAAGGATTTAGAATAAACTTAGTTGGGGGTTTGAGGGGACTGACTCCAATTTTGAAAGAAGTTCTGTGAGTAAAATATTATCAAACAGCATTGCATGCTACAGAAATCATTCGTGAAAGGAAAAGTCAACTGATGCTGCAAACTTCACTGTTGTCTTATGTTAAGACATTGCCACGGTCACCCCAGCCTTCAGCAACCACCAGCCTGATCAGTCAGCAGCCACAGACACTGAGGCAAGACCCTCCCCCAGCCGAAAGATTATGACCCTCTGAAGGTTCACATGATGGTTAGCATTTTTTTAGCAATAAAGTATTTTTAAATTAAGATACATATATTGCTATTGCACACTTAACAGACTACAGTATAGTGTAAATGTAACTTCTATATGCACTGGGAAACCAAAGAATTTGTGTGACTCACTTTATTGTGATACTCATTTTATTGCAGTGGTCTGGATCCCAATCAGCAATATCTCTTTGGTATGCCTATAATTCTGTTCTTGCAGCCAAGACCACAGTCTTATCCCATCAATTCACTTCACAGAAAAATGGCCTAGAGTAATGGTCATCTTTACTTCTCTCTTCGGGTATCATTAAAGAGTGGGGAAGGGGCAGAATTTGCTAACAATTTTGTAACATTCTATAAGAAATATATATTAATGCACACAGATGGTTCACTACCAATTCAGAGTTTATAATCTGTAGAATTTCTCTCAGTATTCAATTTCATGATTCTAAAGAAAACTGTCTATTTCACTTGCGACCTAATTTTCACTTATTTTTCTGAGTAAAAAGACTAGCGAAACTCATCTTGCCATCACACTTTTTGAGCAGAATCAGTGCTCTCATGAGCACTGCCTACTACTCTGTTAGTGCCAACAGCGACATCTACTGGTGAGTTCGGTGCAAGACCGTTAAAAACAGTAGAAACTGACTATAGGTTTAAAAATGTTTGTAAACATGTTTTTTACAGTGAAGAAAAACAATGTTTTTATGACATCAACTTTTGTGCAAAGGAATGTTGATATGAACAGTGCAGAACAAGGTATGTAGCTTCTCTTTATTACAAGAACCTCAGAAATTTTGTTTTATCATCAATTTTGTTTTATCATCCATATCTTAATCTCTGTGTGTGTGTATGGTGGTATGGTGGTTGAGTGACAAAACATGAAGGAAAGCATTTGGTAAGCTAAGTCCCATGATCAAAATGAATAGTTACTGGGTTAAAAGTAGGCAGGAAGAAAGTACCAGGCAGCTCACTGGCTATTTTGACTTTGATTAGTTAACATTAACCCCTCGTTTAATCATGACTTTAGAAAATTAGCATTAAATTAGTAAAAAAAATAGAGAGGAAAAGTATTTCACTAAAGATATATTGTCCCTTTCATTCTGTTCTTTTAAGGTCCTGTGAAACATTCTGAACATGTTCTAAGACCTGCTATCTTGCAGCCACCTCAAGCTCAAAAGTGTATAAAAGTAAGAAAAGCATTTGGACACGATGTGTTGGAATCCTGCAAGAGTAGAGAAAAAAACAAAAATAAGGTAAGAAAACCTCCTATGGTAGGACTGACCTCAATTCTCCATCCTTCTTTTGGTAGACTGTTGTGGGCCCCCATATCTGGAATTAGGGGCTGCCTGACCTTTGTTCTGTTGCTGAAGCAGCTACCAGGCTAGAAAAACAGCTGGACAAGATAGCCAAAAGCCCTCAGTAACCTTATTAAACTTGTCCTCTTAAACTGGAGGGTTGCTCCCGGGAACAAGTCTTGTGTTATCTCCTAAGCTGTAAAGCTGAGTCCTGTGTAGTGGGGACCCTTGGGGTCTTGTTCTGGTGCATTGATCCCATGTGAGAATAAGGGAGCAATGCGGTGGCAGGGGCCAGGAGTCAGATGTCAAAAAAAGGAAAGGGATTTTTTTTGTATCTTCAACTGGTGGACATGCTAGTGTGGCTTCCCTTCCAGACCCATCTTCATGGAAACAGGAGTAACGAACTACCTCCACAGTGTAATTGGGAGGGCTTGGGAAGCCTCTGGAGACAGAAACAATTTCTCTCTTCCAACTGAATCACTTGCTGTGGGCCTTTCTCAGGAGATATTCATTTTACTCAGGCCATGCAGATATGGGCTTGGGGATATTCTGTTGCTATAGTTCTATCTGTGTCTTCCAGAAGCAGACACTTGAGAGGAAGGGAACACAGGATCAACAGGGTGGAATTTGCTTCCAGCTAAACTACTGAGGGTTGATCAGCTGGTTTTGGCTTTTTTCCCAGACTGAACATGAGGACAGTGACACATGCAAGTGTTAAAATACCAATCATTTAATCAATTCAGTGAAAGTAATCCAATTGGTACTAATCCTACCTTTACTGCTATTTAACTGTGTTTTCATTGACACATGGATGTGTTAAAATACGAATCATTTAATCAATTCAGTGAAAATAATCTGATTGGTACTAATCCTACCTTTACTGCTATCTAACTGTGTTTGCATTCTTAGACAAAGCACCCAACCTTCTCTTTTTTATCAGTGAAGTGAGGGAATTGAACTCGGTTGCACAGGCTCCGGACGCACAGGCTCAGTGGCCATGGCTCACGGGCCTAGCCGCTCCGCCGCATGTGGGATCTTCCCGGACTGGGGCACGAACCCGTGTCCCCTGCATCGGCAGGCGGACTCTCAACCACTGCGCCCCCAGGGAAGCCCTACCATCATTTTTATATTTCCAAATCTTTTTCTTTGTTAAGACATGATTTAATGAGACCCATTATGAATTTTAAAAATCATTTCATCATTTATGCATGATATATGATGTGACTTTTAGGTATAACATATTTTAAAATTTCAAATCAGTATTTTATTAAACATTTTCACTTAAATATAATCATCACTATATTACATAAATTCTTTACCTATTTAAGGAGTGATACATGTTGTTTAATTTGTTTTAAAGTATGTAAGAAAAAGTATTATGTGTTAACTAATTTCTAAAATGTTATTACATTGCTTTTGATTTTGGAATGGCATGTTCTATAAATTATAGATTAAAATTTTTATTACACATTACGTCAAAAGTCGGTCAACATTTATTTTTGCCATGATTTTTTGAAATCCTACATTGCATGTATTTAAAATAAAATCTGTAACAAAATAAAACTAAAGGGGGCTTCCCTGGTGGCGCAGTGGTAGAGAGTCCGCCTGCCGATGCAGGGGACGCAGGTTCGTGCCCCGGTCCGGGAGGATCCCACGTGCCGCGGAGCGGCTGGGCCCGTGAGCCATGGCCACTGAGCCTGCGCGTCCGGAGCCTGTGCTCCGCAATGGGAGAAGCCACAACAGTGAGAGGCCCGCATAACGCAAAAATAAATAAATAAATAAAAACAAAGCATAAGATAAATTTTCAGGCTATTGTTTATAAGCATTTCTTCTTGAATAACTTATTAAGGGCATAAATAGAACTTATTCCTAATAAGTGAAAAGCCTAACTGGATATGCCCATCATTGAATTTTCTCCATTGAATGATGATTTCTGAAGGTCTCAAGACAAACTATATATAAGATGCTATGTCAAATGGATAATTAATATGAACCTGCTATATAAAAAAATTAAATTAAATTAAAAAATTAAAAAAAAAGATGCTATGTCAGAATTCTGACAAAATGTTATAATTTATAGATCTAGTAAGAATTATCTGTAGGTGAATTTTACAGAACACTTGTTTTTATGATCTTTATTAACTTGTATATCAAAATTAGAGCAATTTTCATTCATCCTGTCATTAATTTTGGTCACTTATTGCATGTAATTCAAATAATATATGCCAAATAACAACTATCTCAACCAACATAGAGTTAAAAACTACCATTTTGGCTGAGATACATCATCTGAGTGACTGAGTCATAAGCATGTACTTTGATCTTTGCTAACCAATGGCACATACTCTCTTGACACATATTTCTCAGCTCTCAAGTTCTGTTACAAAGGGAAAAATACTCAAAATTATTTTTATTGATTGATATAAAATTAAAGTGGAAACAGACCCCATTTACCTTTAAAGATAGGAAGTCCCTGCAACATCTTTGAAAATCCCTGGTGGAGGAAGGGATGTGTCCACAAAACACTGAGGACACTAGATTAGATAACAGATAGAGGCTCCTTCCAGTTCTAAAACTGCTCACTCCTTCATTTATACATTAATGCAGGTAAGGTGCATATGTATATACACATCAGATGGAGTAACTAACTGATTTAGTTACCAGTCGGAAGTTTCTAGAGGAAGAGATGGAGTTTTCTCTCGCACTGGGTGGCCATGATGGTGAAGCTCTTAGGGTGTTTCCAGGGATTAAATAGTCCTGAAAGATATTTACTAATCTAGAAATGAGAATTAACTCCACTTGGCTAAAGGGGTAAGAGTAACAAAAGGAGGTGGGATTTCTGAATGTTCCCGCTCAGTCTGGTGTCAGGCAGACCCAGGCTCGAATATCAGTCCCCTTTCCTTGTTGCCCAGGCCTGCCCCCATTATTTAAGCTTGTTAGGTCAGTTTACTTACCTGTAAAATGTGTATAATAGAAGTACAAAGTGTATAGAGTTGTTCTGAGGAGCGTATGAAATAATGTATATAAAATGTTTAGGGTAGTACTTGAACAAAGTAAGTTTTCAACACATTAATATATCTAGTAAGGCAGTTTAAATGAACTTTTTGATGCATTTTTTTCTTTCAGATTTGTGAGGAGAACTCCTATTTGCTAAGTGAAAATTTACCAAGTGCCAGAATTTCAGTCCAGCTGTCTACTAACCAGAATTTTTTAGGTCCTACATCAGTAGGGTAAGTTAGTGATGGGGAAACAGGTGGTGTTCTTTCATTCTTGCTTTCTTTTATCATTATAACCATTTCCGGGAAAAAAGGTTCGGACATTGTACAGATAAAATGTCAAGATTTCTGTTTGAAAGGAGATTTTATAAATATACAAATTTAAAATGTGTTTTAAAACATCTCTAATATTTAAATATTATCATATTGATATTGGATCATCTCTATTGTCTTGTTGACTTGGGTAAGTATGTTTCAAATAGGTACAGCTAAATTTTTATTTAGTTAGGCATTAATTATTGGCTAATAGATTAACCTTTCCATGGCATTCTTTCTTTCCCCTCTTTTAAATTATTGCTGGCATTATTATTTATTAACATAGGTTGGATAGACAACAAAGAAAGCAGTAGAAATATGCAAAGTGAAAGTTAATATTTACTAGCATCACCAGTGATGAGGGCATGTTTGATCTGAGAGAAGATTACAACTAGCCGTGGACATTCTGGACTCGCGATTAGGGCCCAGCAGGTACCTCAGCCCTTACCTACTGTGCTCACTGGGGATGCAACAGGGATCCCAGAGTCCATCTGTCAACAAACAGAGGGCTGCATGTCTTTGAGTTTCTCATTATGCAAAACACTTAAAACACTAAAAAAAGAGTTTCTGGGAGGGAAAAACCAAATTAAGCCACTGCACACTCAAGTATAAGTGAGAAGATAGGTTGGCTTTGCTTTTGCCCTGACACCTTGGATCGCTAAAAGCATTGGCCAGTTGGGGAAGAGGAGAGTGGAGACTGGAGACTGGAGACGAGTCAGTGCTGGAAAAGCACAAAGATAAGGGCTGGGCAGCTCCCCTGTTGATCACACAGCCTGTTTGGACTGGTCTTGGCCAGTGCTGTAACAGCCGTCAAATATTTTGAATAGGATCCCTGGAAGTACCTATCTCAATTTTTCCATCATTTCTCATTAACTTCAGATAAACAAAAGTTAGCAGATGTCTTTATGCTTTACATAAATCTATTAAATCATCTGATTATTTCATGTGCTAAGGTTTAAAATGGCTATATTCATTGCTACTATATTTAAAATAGCAAATGCTTATTTCTTTTCCTTAGATGTCAACCAAATGAAGATAAGTATTCTTTTAAAAGCTGCAGTTCTGATTTCGTTTTTGGAGAAAACATGGTAGAAAGAGTTTTGGTAAGATTTTGGTAAATGTTTCTATTATTATATAGAGAGCTGTCACTTCAAATTTCTGAAGGCAAATTAATTAAGACAATGTTAAATTGGAGCATACTTTTTAACTCCTGAGTTCAAAGGCACATTTCCTATCTTTAACTGGAAAGGTTCTCCTGGGAAGCAAGTTCTAGTTGTTAAAATAATAGACAAGAACCACAGAGGAAGGGAATTGTATAATTATAACATTATTACTGATAAGAAATACTAAATACTTCTTTGACTTGCATTAAACCAGAGGTACCCAAGGAAATCCCAGAACTGTCTGCAATAGTTAGATAAACTCAACTGGTCATGATATTTTAATACAGTTTTTCAATAGCATTTTTTATAACAAGATGCATTTAAAATCATTTGCCAAATTTTTCTCATTAACCACAACTTTCCCCTTCAAGATTTTACACTGAAAAGCATTATTATAACTTTTTTCGCTGGCTGTAAGAGGAAGATCATAGTCTTTTACTTGCCTAGGAGAATGTACTTGCCAAGTGGAACCCCCTGATTATTATTACCATCATCCTTAATTAATACTGAGCATCCTCCTACGTGAGGCAGTCGCTGCTCTGTCCTCCACAGGGCACGTTTCTAAAACAGAGCATGATCTACAGTGGGGAATTATACAGCCAAGTGGAAGCTGTGCAGCAAATGTGCCCATGGTTTTATCTGGTCCAACACATCTTTATACTCTTTCCACTTTCACCCAGACCAGAATCTTGGCTGAGACAAGACAAGGAAGCTAGCTTGTCTCAGGGCTATTAGTTACATGAAGAATCCCACGGAGGATGTACAGATTTTAAAACCTGTGCAAGGGCTCAGAATAACAAAAGGACCACCAACTCATGAGGCCTGTTTATTCCAAGATTTTAAGGGCTTTCACAAATCAGTTACTTTTAAGATCTAGCTTATTCTACACCTGCCTCAGGCTTAACCCCAATTCCAAGAGAAGTATCACAGCTTCTCAGCTTTGAGGCACCCTTCCGCCACTCCCAAGATGAAGGTCAGCTCCAGCAATCCTAGAGCTGTTGACCCACACCTTTGGATCTGAACCAGAATGGACCAACTTCCAGGAAATATATTTAGGCACATTTATTCTAGATTAGTCGCAGCTTCTGTAAGATGTCACAGACACAAATAAAATACTCTTCAAACCTCATGGGATCAACTTTAACATTCAACTCATTTAACAGACATGGATTGTGTTCTCATGATATATAAAGCATTGGCATTGGTCTCAAGTTTGGTGGCATATTACAATCATCTGGTGAGCCTTCAGAGGACTTATGCCTGGCCATCTCCCCTAACCAATTAGATCAGGATCTCCGTGGGTGAGGCCAGGTGTCAGGAGATTTGAATATACAGCCAGGATTGAAAACCACCTGGGTAAGTGGTTATGCAAAGCTAAAGAAGACCCTGTCCTCTAGAGACATTTATAGTCCAGTAAGGGAAAGAGAGAGATACCTATACAAATGAACTACAGTGGGAATTACAGATTTGGTGTGAGGAGGTAGGTACCTGTGTGCATTTCCTATGGGTGCTTCAACTTTGACTTACAAAGGAACCTGAGCTTCCT
Organism: Neophocaena asiaeorientalis asiaeorientalis; assembly: GCF_003031525.2. Lineage (NCBI taxonomy): Eukaryota > Metazoa > Chordata > Mammalia > Artiodactyla > Phocoenidae > Neophocaena > Neophocaena asiaeorientalis. The sequence continues at coordinate 1,559,641 of NW_020174096.1, read as the reverse complement.
GTCTCCTTAAGCTGATAACATGCTAGGATAGCAGGAGCTGTAGAGATCACCTGTGTTTGTCCTCTAGTTGATCCTGTAATCCTGTGGCTGTGTGATTTGGGGGCCAGGATGCCCTCTTGATTTGTTTGCTGACCATGTGCTTTTAAGAGTGAGTCATTAAACTTTCCGTGCTTTAGTTTCTGTTTTCTTAAAATGGAAATAGTTACACCCATCTCTACCAATTTTAACAGATTATCTTGATGTCCAGTTAAATAATGTGAAAGAATCTTGAATTAGTAAGGGAAAAGATATATACCCAAGTTCTGAAGTATTGTCCAATTCTCCCTGTTCTGCAGGGAGCTATGCAGGGGGCTGTACAGGAGGTTATAAATGGCATGGAAATTACTTGGTCTTTTTTCACACAGGCATTGATTACAACACATGTGCAAATCCCCAGGTACGCAGCCTTAAAAGTGATTGTTGGCAAAAATTGTCTTAGAGGAGAAGTTAGGATTCCTTCTGTAGTGATGATGTGAGACAGCTAGTGGGTTCTTTGGATAACTTTTTAATTTTTTAAATGAACTGGATAGAAAGAGTGGACTGTTGAGAATACCGAAATACCTTGAAAAAGTGACAACAGCTGCATCTCCCTCTAGGCATCAGGTTGGTGTGGTGGTAGCATGGAACAGCTACTACCTCCTTTTGGGTCTCGAAAAGCTTTCCCATTGCCCCTGGAACTAGATGCCACCTGAAGTAGGCTGGTGGTAACTAGATTGTTTGCTGAGATCAGAACCAAGGTCTTCTAATAATGGGGAGGAAAACCAAGGTCTTCTAATAATGGGGAGGAATTCTCTGTTCAGCACAAAAGGAGCCCAAAACAAAAACAGAGCTTTTGGGTTTGTTTGCCACCCTGAGAAGAACAAAAGTATCTCTTGGCTTACTGCAAATATATGGGGATAAAATTAAGTAATACATCTTTTTCCCCCACTTAGGGTACTCAAAAACTCACTCAGCCTCAACTTGAAAATGATTCATACATCAAGGAAAAACCATTCAAATTCACTTTAAAATTTCCTATCAACGCTCCAAACTCAAGTAAGAATTATTTCACTTGTAAAACATCTGATTCAACTGGTGTACTTCCTGTTTTTCCATGTCATTTGTTTAATATCTATAAAATACAAAAACAATAGCCCTGTATTTTAAAATGTTTGGTGAAGATTAAAGCATCTAAACATGATATATAAGCTTTAATAATTGTTTGACTTAATGATATGGGGGATCATTAAAGAGATCTGCCTCAACTCAAGCAGTTTGAGTTTTTGGAAACACTCATTGTTATAAAAAGCTAAGGCTAAATGCATGTTAACAGGGGCAAGAAAGAACTTTCACAGTAGGGAAAATGGGGCGTTTTATGTGTTCTTTCCCCCTATTTTCTCTCAGGAACAGACTCTCTTAAGAATATACCCCTAACTGAATCAGCTGCTGCTTTCTCTTCTAAACCATCACCAAAATGTTTGCTGGAGAAAATTGATGTCATAACCGGGGAGGAGACAGAACACAGTGTGTTAAAGGTCTGTGCCTCATGTATTGCTCTTCCTGGCCACACCTCCATGTGTGGAATAAGCTACCCTTAGCAGAGACAGCTTGAAAAATAAAGGCAGAAGTATACTTTTCAGAAAGACTGAGATGCTTAAATAAAAATGTTACAGGCTTCCAAGGATTATACCAATATTTTGTTGTATTCTTACATTTATATGTGTAATTTGCAGGAAAATGGATTGCTGTCTTTACAACCATGCCCATTAGTCCCTTAGAAAGAAGACAACCAAGGACCCTGCCTTAAAACAACCTGTATTTTACACTTTTCATGTCAGCTTTTATAATTTGTTATCATATGATTTAAAATTCTATTTACACTGAAAGTTAAAAATGCAGATAAGATGAATTGATTTCAGTTCAAGATAATAAAAAGGTTTTTTGTTTCCCTTTAAAAGTTCCTTTTATAAAATTGAAGTAGGGCTGATTTACAATGTTGTGTTAATTTCTGCTGTACAGCAAAGTGACTCAGTTATACATATATATACATTCTTTTTTAGATTCTTTTTCATTGTGGTTTATCTCAGAATATTGAATATAGCTCCCTGTGCTATGCAGTAGGACCTTGTTGTTTATCCTAAAGGTTCTTTTAAATAAGTTTTGAATTTCACATGAATCAAGAATTTCACAGATGTAGTATATAGTATCACACCTAGGATTCAAATGTTGAGTGGTATAGCTGTCAATCTAGGCATATAAAATGTAATTACTACAACTTAATCATTTTCAACAAAGCACAGATTTCCCTTAGCCTTTCTCCATCTGTTTTACCCCAAACTCTCTTCATTCCTATTTTCTTCCCCCTTGATCTACGGATACACTTACTGTACAAGTGTGTCTCACAGCATAACTCTCAGATCAGATTAATCCCAGATTCACTGAAGTAATCACTAGGGGTGAGGCCCTGACATGCTATATTTTTAACAAGTCATCTAGGTGATTCTTGTACATAGTAGTATTTGAGAACCACTGGTAAGCAATTAAATTATAGTATGGTACTCTGTGGTATCACATGCTAGTTCGGATGCTGTATTTTCTAAAATTTTTAAAGCATACCAATAATTCCATGATTCCTTAACTTTCAGATAAATTACATAATTCAAATAACATTGTTTAATTTATAAGTTGGTATATACAAATATATTGTTAAGTGAAAAAGAAAGATGTGGAAAGTATTTATGGTATTCTACCATATGGTATTCTATTTTTATAGAAAAAATAGGAGAAAAATATATACATATTGGCATGTATATACATACAAATATCTCTAGAAGGATAAACAAAATATTAGCAACAGTGATTACCTGTTGTAGGGGGTGAAAACTGGTAGATGGGGAACTAGTGTTGGTGGGGTTACTTTTCACTTTGTACATCTTTTTGCTTTTTAATGTTTGAACTATTCAAAAACTGTATTGTTTCAGAAGCGAAGTAAAATTTTAAAGCTGGCTTAGAAATCATTAACAAAGGTTATTCTGGTAAAGTATCAGACAAATAAAAGTGTTATAGCATAGGAAAGAAATCACTTTGAAAAGTTTTCTATATTTTGACATTTTAAAAAATTGTCCTTTAGATCAACTGCAAGCTTTTTATATTCAACAAAACAACACAGTCCTGGATTGAAAGGGGCAGAGGAGCTTTGAGACTGAATGACACAGCAAGCAGTGATTGTGGAACATTCCAGTCAAGACTAAGTAAGGAATCATTTTGTAAAGCGAGTCACTATTTCTCAGGGAAATTTTTCCAATATAAGTACACATCATTTTCTGGAGATGTGTTATGTGTCAATAAATTATTAGACTGCTGTCAATAAATTAGACTGCTGTCAGTAAATTAAACAATATTATTTTTAATGTACTATAGGAGCTTCCTATTTAAAGTAGGCTCTGATGTCAGACTATACAGGTTCTAGTTCTGGCTCCATTACTAACTGGTGACCTTGGACAAATTACTTACTCTCCTTCTGCCCCAGTTGCATCACTTTAACGTGGAAATAATAGAAGTCCATGACTTAGTGAGTGTGAGAATTCAGTGAGATAATGCACGTAAAGCACCTATGACCGAGCCCAGCAAACACCTAAATAGTAATCATTATTATTTAAAGGAATGTGATGAATTTATTTTTGAAGTGGAATCGTTTTTCTAAAAGAGAATATTTGCCCTGTCATTTATTCTTGGCATTCTAAACACAGTGTGTGGGTTGGGATGAGAGGTCAATTTCCAAGTAAATAAAGGTGTGTGGTTATTGAATCCTGCAGGCAGAGTGCTGGTCAGAATTTGGTCAGCCAAACCAAAAGCCTGAGGAGGTTTCTGGCATCCAAAAGACACACTGGGCATTGTTCAGAGGTCCAAACTGAAAGTAAGCACAGGCAGAGATCTGGGCCGGGGTGGATGGGTTTACTGGTCAATATCGGGTAGTCAAATCTTGTGGAGGAGACCACAAGTAGAAGCTGGTAAATGGATATCTGGTGAGTTTCAGATATCAATCTCAACAAGTGAGTAAGGAATAGAATTCAGACTATGAGAGTTAGGAGCACTGGCAAACAGGTTTCTAAATAATCTGACTATCATTCCCAAGGCAGGTATTAGCTGTTTTCTACTCTGGTTTAATTTCACTCCTTCCACTACTTGCCAAAAAAATGCACAAAACAACTTTTCTTTTAATTATACAGGTAATACATGTCCATTACAGAAGACGGAAAATATGGATCGACAAGAAGAAAAAAAGTTAAATTACTCATAGGCCTATCTTCCTGTAGTAGCTAGCTTCTGTCAATAAAATATATTCTTAAGGACTTTGTATACAATAAATGTATACAATACATTGAAAAATTTGTGATAAATGGTGTTTATAGTACTTTGTAACCTGATTTTTTCTTTTGCATAGTATGCCATGGTCACCTTTCTACATTAATCATTATCTTTCTTTAGTATTCTTAATGAGTTCATAATATCCTCAATAGCTGTACCATCATTTATTTAACTAATTCCATTTTTTGAATGCTTAAAGTTTTCGTTTCAGTTTTCTCCATTATAAACAATTCTTGGGTAAATATTCTTCAGACCATTATGTCCTCAAAGGAATTCTAAAATTTAACCATTTTTTAATATTATAGTTAAAAAAAATAGCATTTTTAGCATTTAAGCTAATAAAAAGGTCCTCCAACATAATAAAGCCCGATTTGGAAACCAAATTATAATCTAGTCAATTAAATTACAATTTAGTAGTGACAATAGAGTCTGAAAAACAACTACCAGATTTATTTGCTTTCCAAAATGGCAAATTCCTCTGAAAGGCTAAGGAATCAACTGTTCTAAAATCTGATAAATTCATCTTCCTATTTCAGTTATGCACAATCAAGGCAGCCTGAGGCTGATTCTCAATAGTAAACTCTGGGCTCAAATGGAGATTCAAAAAGCAAACCACAAAAATTTACGAATAACAGCTACTGATTTAGAAGACTATAACATCAAAGTGTTTTTAATTCAGGTAAGTGACAAATTTCAGTGATAGAGGATTATCCTACTATATTTATAGATCTCTGCAGTCACATTTGTTTTTCTCATTTTATTAAAATAACCTATACCATTAGCAAAAAATCAGCCATTTATTATAGTTGTTTACAGTCTAATATAAGACCTAAATTTTGCATGAAATTTAGAGATTAACAACAGTTCAAAGCAGTCAATTGGTACTGGTCCCAAGACATTTGTATTGGTATATGCTGTCAAACCCCTACATTTTTCTTTACTATTAAAATTATGTCAACCATCTTACTAAATTCCAGAGAGACTACTGTCAGGATTGGCTCCTAGGAGGCCAGCAGAATCCACACCCTGATGCTTACACTGAGTGCTGAAATTGAGGCTTTGAAATCACTGGAAAGGAACCAGTGAGAAATGGAAAAACACAGGGCTAGCAAATTAAAACAACCGGTCCAATAGCAAATTCCAATTCTGGATATGAGTCAGTCTCCAAGGTAACAGGATGGGAGCACAGCTTTAGCTGTTCCGGCAGCAGGAATGCTTGACCTCAAATACAAGATCCAGGCAAAAAAGACAGAGATGACATGAATCAGGCGAGAAAAAAGGCTGGATTTCCCCCATAGGCCGAGTCTCAGAAGACTTGAGAAGACTGAATATCTAAGCAACTCAGGTAGAAGATGACAATACAAGTAAATTGGCTTCCATATAATAATGAAAAAACAAAAGTTGGCAAGAGCCCACTGATGAAAAACCAAAGGTTTTATTAACTACCAGTAGGTGCACTGTTAGGTATAAGTGATGTCGAGTGTTAAAATCTTAGAGTAAGATGTCTAAACCCTGTTTACCATTTAGGGAGATAATACTGGATACTCTGCTAGACCAGATGCCCCTGTCTTTCAGTGGGTAAAGCAGCCTGTCTGAGATTGAGACTATGATTAGATTCGATTAGATTTAACTATGACTAGATTCTGCTGCTCAATATCTGGCCCATGCTGACTTTTTAAACTGTAGGATAATTTTTGGATATTAGCAAACAAAATGCAATAAAAATCACCCAAAATTCCACTCCCAGAGATGGTCACTGTTAACATTGTGGTCTTATACTACATTTTAGTATATACATGTATGTGTGGGTACATATATACATGTGTACCATACTGTACATACGGCGTGACTTTCAGGCAAGTTATTTAGCCCTCCTAAACCTGATTTTACTCATCTGCCAATGGAAGACAATAATAATATACTTTATAAAGTGATTGAGAAGATTAAACAGCTAACATTTGATTGTGAAATACACATATGTAACCTTTTCACTTATCAATGAAAATGAGTGTTTTCTGTTATTAAATAGTTCATTCTTCAAGAATTCTTTTATAGGTGAAAATAAATTCTGTTCTATTATGTACCATAATTTATTCCATTAATCCCATTTTGTTAAATACTTAGGCAATTTACTATGTTCATTATTATAAATTCTGCAAGGAATTCTCTATGTACATACATGTTAATTCTCTTGGGAAAAGGTTTTGACTTGTCTTGACACATTTATCTCCAGAAAGACTGAGCCAATTTTCATTCTCACCAGCATTTTCTTATGGTACTTCCTGGAAATTATTTTTAAGCATTGCAAATTTGTTGTCCAAATATATATATATATTATTGTGCTTTTACTTCTTGTTCTGAATTTCTTGAATGAAAATATCTGAATGAATTTGGCT
>NW_020174096.1:1304079-1552839 GCF_003031525.2 Neophocaena asiaeorientalis asiaeorientalis | reverse complement strand
ACAAGTGAAAGGCATATTTAAAATTTAATGTAAAAAAGTCAAGGCAACAGAATTGTATTTATATTTCAATTACATATATTTTCAGTATTTGGTATTAATTAACCTACTGAAGAAAAATTACACCCTTGTACTTAATATAAAAATTAAATTGGTCAAGAGTCAACAAATATTTACTCAACATCTGCTATGTATTATCTAACATAATATGAGAAACAAAAATATTTTATTTAATGTGTTTTTTCCCTAAAAATAATTAAGGTAACTTAATAACATACAAAAGAAAAACCATATTTTAAGACCCTTCTCCCCAAAAGTTGGCATGTAGTTGATTCAACCCTCAGTTCTTGGTTTTGAAATATTTGGTAGATCTCTGAAGGATTAGCAAAGAGAAAAATTTTCCCAGATTTTCTTTGAAATTGTGAAAAGATACAAAAAAGTAAGCCACTGACATGTTACCTTAAAGAACACTGACTGATGACAAAAACGAAGTTCCAGCCAATCTGTCAACTAGCTGTTTAAATGCAGACAAGCTGTGCCTTTCTGAGCCATAATTTTCTCATCTGTAAAGGGAAGAGAAAACAAGTATTTACTGAATACCTGCACTATGTGCTTTTGCTAACATAAATGGAATAAGTAACCTAAAGTTTTATTATAAGGATTGAAAAAATAAAAGGATATTATAACAGCAAATGTTATACCAATGTTATTGTTACCATCATTTTTATATTAATAGCAACTGTAAAAATAGAAAAGTACTGAAAGCAAGGACTTCTGATGTGTTTATGGTACAACATCATAGACTATTCAAATGAGCTCTGCTTTTCTACAGAGCTATGCAACTTGCAGGGATGTCTAAGCAAGTGATGTAAAGGAAATGAAAGTCTTTTTCCCCCAACCCTAAAATTTTCTACAGTATAACACAGTGAAGGAAGGATGGTCTTAACAAACAAATTCAAGTAGAAAATTTTAATCACAAAATTTCATTTTCTCAGTTTAAAATGCACAAATTGGGACCTCATAAAATTATCTGCTCTAGGATTCAATTTGGTTCAAGATGAATTGGCTCTTTACCCTTTAGTTTCTAGGATTATTTATATTCTAGACTTATGTCATATAATTCCTTCCTTATTAATAGTGAAAGGTTACAAATGTGTAAAGTGTGGCTATTATTAAGTTACTTATATTAACAACTTAATTTTCCTCTCGCAGGCCAGTGCCAAAGATACAGGATGTATGCATGCAGCAATACATCACCGTCTTGTTGCACTTCGAAGCTTCTATAAGCAGAAAGATGCAAATCAAGCTGAAAGCCAGTCAGAAACAGTCCTCCAACAATTTAACTGTGATAGCTGTGATGAGGATGAGGATGATTTTATCCAAGTCACTAAAACTAGATCAGGTAAAGAACTTTTTTTTTGTTAGTTCAGAGGTTTAAGGAAGAAATCTTATTCACAACCCTTTTATATGAAACAGATTTTTAAAAAGTGGAACTTGGGCTTCCCTGGTGGCGCAGTGGTTGGGAGTCCGCCTGCCGATGCAGAGGACATGGGTTCGGGCCCCGGTCCGGGAGGATCCCACGTGCCGCGGAGCGGCTGGGCCCGTGAGCTATAGCCGCTGGGCCTGCGCGTCCGGAGCCTGTGCTCGGCGGCGGGAGGGGCCGCGGCAGTGGGAGGCCCGCGAACTGCAAAAAAAAAAGTGGAACTTGTCTGTTCAAAGTGGGCAGGGGTTAGAGCCCTAGATGTTTGCATCTGAGAGGTGGGTTTGAAAATCACTGTCTTCTGCATGTGGCCTTCATTGGGATTTCACCAAAAGTCTGCCTTATTGTAATACCTGCACATCATTTGCGTATACATTTCATAAAAGACCATATTTACAATGTAAAGTATTAATTGCTACACTGAAACTAACCAATTATTAATATTTCTCTTCACTTGTTCTCATTCTCCTATTATTGGCCATAATAGAAGAAATTATAAATACTCGTAATGGAACCAGCAGGCAAATCTGGCTTATTCCCTTTTTGGAATTTGACTGTTTTATTTTCAAAGACCTTCTTTACCTGGGGCAAAAGGCGCTATTTCTTTTATTACATCCGGATTCATGAATTGAACAAGGTTGCAGTGGAACCACTGGTTAATGGATTTCTAGGTTTTAGTGCTTGTCCTGATGAGTGAATTTAAAACTAAAATTCATCATTATTTTTGGAGAAAAACCATTGTCAAGGAAATAATAAGCCCAGCTTTGTGGGTTTTTAAAATAATTTTTGTTGGAGTATCGTTGCTTTACAATGTTGTGTTAGTTTCTACTGTACAGCAAAGTGAATCAGCTATACGTATACATATATCCCCTCTTTTTTGGATTTCCTTCCCATTTAGGTCACTACGGAGCACTAAGTAGAGTTCCCTGAGCTATACAGGTTTTTGTTAGTTATCTATTTTATACATAGTATCAATAGTGTATATATGTCAATCCCAATCTCCCAATTCATCCCACCCCCCTTGTCCATACATTTGTTCTCTACATCTGTGTCTCTATTTCTGTTTTGCAAGTAAGATAATCTATACCATTTTTATAGATTCCACATATATGCGTTAATATACAATATTTGTTTTTCTCTTTCTGACTTAACTTCACTCTGTATGACAGTCTCTAGCTCCAGCCACGTCTCTGCAAATGACCCAATTTCGTTCCTTTTTACGGCTGAGTAATCCAGCTTTTTCATACAGATATAGCTATTCCAATAAGTCATCCAACTATTTTCAGTAATATTTTCATTTAGCCCTGAATTCTGCTCTACAGAGGACTGACAAAGGACTTACAAAAATAGTGTGTTAGCAGGTATTTTCCCAATATTTAATCATTTTTAAATCTTAAACTATTTTAATCATACATAATTTAAGAATCTATCAAACAACATGTGCAGAACTTGATGAAATAGCTTCCTTGGCCTAATACTAAAAGTGTAGTCAAGAGGAAAAATGCACAGAACACGCAGAGCAGGATCATAAACTGCTAGACTCAGTGAGCCAGAGAACTAAGCGAATATGATTTTTCTTGTTACTATTAAACAAGAGGTTTACTTTTTTTAAAATGTATGAAATGTATAAATAAAAATTATTATAATGTTTATATTGTCACAATAAAATGGGATCTATTAGAAAATGGGTTGGTATCCATGAAAAATGTTAACTTGCAGTTAGGCTTAAATGGCAAAATTATTTCATCAACAAATGACACGTTTATGAATAGAATCTATATTCTACCACATTCCATTTTAGGAAAGGGGTGATATGCAACTATCTTCATACAAAATGAGAAACAATGGAAATAAGGCCAAGTAAATGCCAATCATATGAACTCATCCTCTCCCCTCCTTACTTAGTACTTTCTCTAGTAAGTGTTGCACACAAATGCTAAATGTTATGGAAGCAATAAAATGTCTGACTTTTTAAACTTTGTTGCCCAGGAATTAAGGAAAGGTTTAATTATCTGAAAATGTCACATTTAAAATTAGGAACATTTCCAAACGTTACTTAAAAATATGCAGATTCTATATATATTTTATTTCTTTGCTAGTAAGCATATTCATGAGTATTCATGTTCAGTTGTATTCAATATTAAACCTAACTGAATACAGTATTGTACAATAAATTATTTTAAATTTATATCACAGATTCTTCTAGGTGGACCCACAGACAGTCGGTTGCCTGTTCATGAGTGCTACCTAATATAAACATGACAACATCTACAAAAAGATCACCTTACTGAAAAAATCTAAGCCATCCTAATAACTAAATGAGAAGATCCTATTCTTTCCTGGAACAGTTTTTATAGAAAGGTCCAAGAAATATAATTTGTTGCAATTAAAATGTTTCTCTGTGTAGTAAAATAATTCTGAGGTTTTATATTTTGATTATTGTGGAGAAAATAGCAGAATTTAAGAGACACATGGCCTTTGGAAGTTCAAAATTTTTCATTTTTGAAGAAGTTAATTTAGAATAAGATTTGGTAACTAATTTGGACTATTCATCACATTGATGGATACAATAGTTAAAATTATAAACTGCTGGATTTGATAAATATCTAAGATATTTATTTTTTCAGTCATATATTGTCTGGCCATAAAACAAATATTTTACAAAACTTCCAGAGTCATTTCTTTGAAAAATGTTATAACTGCATGTTAACATGTTATTAAATCATGTTTTTCTCCTGGGAAATGTGTATTTTCATTTAACCTTTGGACTTCCTAATTCTATAATATTATATATTCATGGTATGAATTCCTTTAAAGAGAATATCTGTTCTTGCACTTGTATCTATCGCACCTTGTGTATGCTTGACTCATGGTCAGTATCCAATATTTGTTGAAGGAATGAACAAAATACATTACCTATGTATCAAAACAGTAACTATACAAAAAGTTAAATATGTTAACTTGTTCTTTGCTTTATTTATGTAATTAAATTGTCATTAATATTCTAGTAGGTGAGGCTGTACAGAGACCTTTTATAGCCAAATGACCTTTTTTTCTTAAATGCCATTATTAAGGTAAAACACAGTAATTTCAACAATTGTGCAACAGAATTTTGATGTTCGTCTTTTGAGATTTGTTTCAGAGACACTTCAGGAGTTACACAAGTAGGGGCCACCACCTCACTGTGTGCTCACATGACCTCTTTCTTGTGGGAGCACGGGGAGGCGGTAGGGAGAAAAAGACAGCAGGTTCTCTGGTGTCTCTTTTTATAAGGACATTAATCCCATCAGACCAGGGCCCTCATAACCTCATCTAGCCCTAATTACCTCCCAAAGCCCCATCTCCAAATACCATCACATTGTGGGGTAGACTTCAACATATGAATTTGGGGAGAACATAAACATTCAGTCCATAATAAGGAATAATTCATAGTACAAAATGATTTCTGAAAACGTTCTGAAGTGACAACATATTTGGGATAAGAGTATAGCTTCATTTCTACTTTGAAGAACAATATTCACATGGAAGTATACATGTGAATACATATTTTTAAAAAGTTACATTACTTTATTATAGTATATACCATAGATAATAGTAAAAGCAATTATATATATGCATTTATTGTCAAATCTAATGCTTGAAAGTTTAGCATATGAAAGTTGAATTACTCTTTTAGACTATAATTTAGCTAGTATGTTATAACTGATGAAAGTTTTGCTTTCCCTATCACTAACTATAACTTAGTAAAATTTAGCTACCGAGTATTTAACTTTCATTAATTCTTCTAGTGACTCCAGAAGAAATACAGTAAATAAAATCCTTTACGTCTAAATTAAGCAATGACTCAGGAAGTGGAGAAGAAAAGTTAATGTAAGAGAGGAAGAGAGAAAAGGTTGAGAGAAGGAAAAAAAAAAACAGTAAAGAAGAGCTATAACATGAAAGGAAGAATAAAAAGAATGGAAAATCAGAAGCTTTAAGTGTTTTCTTTTTAATTCTAAAAGAGTGATTCTGATGCAGAACAAACTCGGAGGAAAATTTTCATTAGAAGCATAATATAAACAGGGAGACATTTGGAGAAGATATTAAAGAATTGGTTCTCTTATAAGATCTTAGCTGATATGGGAACATTGGGATTATGCTAAATTGCTAAAGTAAAGCAGAGAAACAGAGATTTTCCTTATCTTCCTGACATGTTCATTCTTGACCCCTCTTTAGTTGTGCAGATGAATTTTCTCAATGCCTCAAACATTTTATTTAGGGATTATGACATGGCTACTAACAGCAGAAACATGATATTTAGCTTACGACTTTCAACCCATTTCCACTCTGCTATTCCTTCTTATACTCTTTATGCATATATTTAGTAATATTTTGGGGGGTAATAGAAATAGAAACATCTTATAGTTTCTCCTTGTCCTATATCTTCATCTAACCTTCTCCTTTTTGGCTTTTCTATATCCTTTGGCCCCACCCCCCTTTAGCGTGAAGTGATCAATCATATAATGACATTCATTTTCACAAGTTACTAGGTGGGTGATTTCAAAGCATACGTCTTCTTCCATAGAAGCCGATTTTAAATAAATATATTTATTTATTTATTTTTGGTTGCATTGGGTCTTCGTTGCTGTGCGTGGGCTTTCTCTAGTTGCGCGAGCAGGGTCTACTTTCCATTGCCGTGTGTGGGCTTCTCATTGTGGTGGCTTCTCTTGTTGCAGAGCTCAGGCTCTAGGTGCACGGGCTTCAGTAGTTGGGGCACATGGGCTCAATAGTTGTGGCTTGCGGGCTCTAGAGCGCAGGCTCAGTAGCTGTGGCGCATGGGCTTAGTTGCTCCACGGCATGTGGGATCTTCCCAGACCAGGGCTCAAACTCGTGTCCCCTGCATTGGCAGGCGGATTCTTAACCACTGTGCCACCAGGAAAGTCCCAGAAGCTGCTTTTATTAAAAGTTACTTAGATAAATATTCCCCAAATACACAAGATATATTTAGTATGATATCCGATTATATATTATGATAATCTAAACATTCTTTTCTATCAACAGTACTTTTATACCAAGTTATTCAGCTTAATTGTAAACCAGCAAAATGTTCTCTCTTAAAATATTTTACATCCATTACTGCCAAAGCCAGGAACCCTTAGTTGTCAGGGCCTAATATCCTATACAGGCCTTAGAGCACGTGCATGGCATTTTTTAAAAAGCCAGGGAGGGTGGGGCTTCCCGGTCCGGGAAGATCCCACATGCCGCGGAGCGGCTGGTCCCGTGAGCCATGGCCGTTGAGCCTGCGTGTCTGGAGCCTGTGCTCCGCAACGGGAGAGGCCACAACAGTGAGAGCCCCGCGTACCGGAAAAAAAAAAAAAAAAAAAAAGCCAGGGGCTGGTCGTATATATCTTTCAGAATCAGAATGTACATGAAGTGAGCTGGAGGGGGTTATAGGGATTGGGAAGGATAGATCGTAACCTTTGTAAATCTTCAAGTTGTGAATATCACAGTGATATATAATTTCTTCCCCATAAAATGTTGAGAACAATTAAGCTTGCTTGAGATGTGGCTACTTGGTAGGCTTGTTCACTAGAAAAGAACACCAGCCTTGTCATAGGCGGGGTTTGAGTTTGAAATTCAATAATACTACAGATTGGGGGCTTCCCTGGTGGCGCAGTGGTTGAGAATCTGCCTGCCAATGTAGGGGACACGGGTTCAAGCCCTGGTCTGGGAAGATCCCACATGCCGCGAAGCAACTAGGCCCGTGAGCCACAACTACTGAGCCTGCGCGTCTGAAGCCTGTGCTCCGCAACAAGAGAGGCCACGACAGTGAGAGGCCCGCGCACCGCGATGAAGAGTGGCCCCTGCTTGCCACAACTAGAGAAAGCCCTCGCACAGAAACGAAGACCCAACACAGCCAAAAATAAAAATAAATATAAAATTAAAAAAAATAATACTACAGATTATTTTAGTTGTTTGAGGGTAGTTGAAACTGATATTAAATCTATGAATGCTAACACTTTGGATTGTTTCGCAATGGCCAGATTATACCCACAGTACTGAGTAATTTTTGACATCATACTTGGAATTGACTAACTCGAATACTTGAACATAGTTGAAATTTCTAAGATGATATTTGGAAACTATGGCATTGGAGGAGTTATTGAAATAACTGGCAAATGTTTAGCCAAATAAATACTTGATGATATAATAATTTTCAAACAATTAGAGGATTACCAATATTTCTTAATTTCTGCCAATCTAGTGGATGTAAAAGACTACTTCACTATTAGCTTAATTTGTATTTTTCTGATTTCTAATAAGGTTGAGGATCTTTTAGATATGTATTCACTGCTTGTGTTTCTTCTAAGAAATTTCTGTTCATAATTTTTGCAAAGCTAGCCATGTCATTCTCCTTTCAGTGGCTTCCTAGCATATACAGGATAAAAGCCAAGTTCCTAAGCATGGATATAACACTTCATGTCTTTCCCCCGTCAACCTCTCTAGCCTCACCTCCCACTGTTGCCTGCCTCTCTCTAAATGTTCTAGGATTTCAGAACTGCTATTTTATTACTCTATATCTTTGCTCATACTGTTTCCTCTGTGGAATTCCTTTCTTACTCTTGCTGATTCTGGCTAATACCTAACTCATTCTTTAAGGTTTAGCTTGAGACATTTCCAGAAAGCTTTCCCTAACTCCACTTAGGCTGAATGAAGATTTGTTCCTCCAAATTCCTATAGCACTCTGTGAATAATTTTATCATTGCACAGACTGTATGTTCTTCAAGGGGAGAGACTACTTATTTATTTCCCATTTTATCTCCAACACCTAGCAGGGTGCTTCGCCCACAGCAGGCAATCAAATATAATTTGATCTCCATTGACGTGTTGTATACATAAGACTCAAGAGGTGTTATCCAACAGGAAGCTAGAAATAAGGATGTAAATCTCCGGAGATAGTCTGGGCTAAAGATACTGGTAGTAGCTGAAGTCAGGGAAGGGGAAAGGGGCTAATATTTGCCAAGTGTATACTTTGTAATGGGCATGTGGCTAGGCATTTGTACATATATTTACAGCTTTACAAGTAAGCTATTACATTTTGCAAATGAAGAAGTAGGCTCAGAAAGATTAAGGGAACAGTCCAAGGTTGACAAAGGTAATAAATGGTAAAGCTGGGATTTGAACCAAGGTCTTTCTAAATCCCAAACCCAAGCTCTTTTCATTACACAAGAGTAGATAAGCTCATGCAGAAGAGTGCAGAGAGAAAGAGCCAGAGAGAGAGAGAGAGCCAGAGAGAGAGACACACACAGAGAGAAAGAGAGGGAGAGAGAGAGAGAGACAGAGAGACAGAGAGACAGAGAGACAGAGAGAAGGGACGGCAAGGATAGGGAAGGATAGATCCCAAATATGAGCTTAGGAAGAATCCAGAAAAGGGACAGAAAGATGGGAGGACCACCATTAGGGACTGGTGTGCTGTGAACCAGAGTAAAAAATTTCAAAAGGAAATGATAACCATTTCAAATGCTGCAGGAAGACCAAGTCAGTTAAGGGCTGATAAATGTCTCCTGAGTTTACAATCACATCCTTGGTCACCATGGAAATAGCAGTAATTAGTAAAGTAGCACGGAGAAACCAGATTACAACAGGCTGACAGATGAATAGGCAGCAGGGATGTTGACCAATGATGAACCAACTACTCTTTCAAGAATCTTAGCTGTAAACAGAAAACAAGCAATATATAAAAGCTAGGGCATAAAAGGTTTTTTTTTTTTTTTAATTTAAAGATGTCATAGACATGAGCATGTTTAAACAGTGAAGAGGAAAGTCCAATAGAGAGGGATAATTAAAGGTATATTAAAGGTGATAACCTGACGGAGCAATATTTCTGAGCAGGTGGAAGGAGATGGGATCCCAAAATAACAATGGACAAAGAGATATACCAAATGAGAAGATGTCAGTGTAGACAAGTTTGTAGCTGGAAACGGGGGAGATCTAAAAATTTGAGTACTTATCTGTGAAATGGGAAGAAAAGGGGTCTGAAATTTTGCATATGCATAACAGAATTCATAGACTTTGATCCAGAACAGGTTTTCTAAATTCATTTTTTCTGTCAAATGGATCAACTGACATTCTCCTAGTCACCAAGCTTCAAAGCTCAGTGTCATCTGTGACTTCTCCATTTTCTTCCTTCCTAGTATCTAAGGAATTATAAAGTGTTGAACTAGTAAGACTAGAAAGGACCTTGAGGATGTTCAAAGCTACAAATGAGTAACTCACATCTCACAGAAGTTAAGAGTTGTGCTTTAGGGTGCACTATGAGTCACTGTTAGCAGCTCCTGTGAGGCAAAGTTCCTGGCCAGAAGGGGTCAGTGACCTACTAAAAGCAAACATCTATCAGACTGCACTGTGTATTTCCCAGTCTAATATACTACCTGGCACATAGTAGGGACTCAGTAAATATTCAGTGAACCCAAGAGTGAATGCTGGCGTTGGTGGCTAGCTGAAAAGTAAGTCACAGATTTGGAATCAATTTGGGCTTGGCAGAACCTTGGAAATCACTCTAGTTCAACTCCCTCACTTTATAGATGAGGAATCTGAGGCCCAGAAAGATGAAGCAACCTGCCCAAAGTCCAAAAGCTAGTTATTGATAGTGCTAGGATTACAAAGAAGCAAAGAGAGTGCCAAAGCAAAAGGATCTAAAGAGCAGGAGGGATAAACATTAGGATATGCACTGCCATTTGATTCTCCTCTTGTAACAGGAGTATTTTCTTCCATTTCCATTACTTTTACTCTAGCTTCGATCCAAGAGTAACTATTCCAACAGCACGCAAGTCTCCCTTCCTCCTCCTGCCTCCCAATTTGTTCCACATTCGAAAACCAGATCAAGTCATCAAACATTGCTCTTAGGACTCATTTCATTCCAGTTAAAAGCCTTCAAAAGGCTAACTACTGCCTACAGGATAAGGTCCAAATTATTAACATTCTCAACCCTTCACTCTTTTCCTATCTACTTTTTCAACCATAGCTTCCCATCTAGAAATTTTCCACTTGGCCAGACTCGTCTATCCATCATCCTCTAACTTTCTCAAAGGCTAACACCTCCCCTCCACCCCAATAGTTTTTTGGAGGTTAGCAGATGTACCACCTGCGCAATCCCACAGGGTACCATGCTTAAATGAGCCCGGTGCTCGGCTTACTGCTGTCTATCCCTCTTGCAATTCTTAGCAATTTCTGAACAAAGGACTGCGTTTTCATTTTGCACTAGGCCCCGCAAATTGTGCAGCTGGTCCTGAGTCCGTCTCCTCAAACCCTGGCCCAGAGCTGGACATAGCAGCCATCCAATACGAGGTGGCTGAATGAACGAACAAAGGGTCTAGTCTTATGTGCAATAACGAAAAAAGGGACTGACCCCGAGCAAGAAGCTGCTGCCTCACGCACGTTCCCGCCAAGCCCTTAAAACCGCACTCGCAGGGCCGGCGCAGCCTCAGACCAGTTCCAGCTGGGTTTAGCTCCAACACCAAATAGAATTCCAGCCCTTCCCCCGGCCGCAGCCAATCCCTGAAGCTCCTCAGCCTCCGAAACCGCTGCGGGTTCTGATTGGCTGGAAGAGGTGGCCTGGGGGAGGGTGGAGACCGCGGGGGGAAAGGGGTGGAGCTGGAGGTCGGTCCCCGGGCGGGGGAAGCGGCTACTGCGCAGGCGTCGATGGAAAAGGCTCTCCAAACAAACAGAACCCACCACCTGGAGGCCTCCAGCTTCTCCCCGCCCACCTTTCCCTCTCGAGGGCTCTCCCGGCTCCCAATCGCCCGGCTTTCCCCGCCCCCGTCAACGTCTGGGCACGTCCCCTTTGCGGCGCCGGCCACGCACGGCTGTGCACTTAACCTCTGCCCGCCCGGCTGGAACGTAGAGGCCGGGGCGGCGCGAGCGGCGCGCACTGCTGGCGGCTGGAAGCAGAGGCGGGAGCCCGGGCCTGCAGCTCCTGCCGGGCCGACGATGACTTGTTACCGAGGCTTCCTGCTGGGCAGCTGTCGTCGCGTGGCGGGCGGCCGGGCAGCGGCGCTGAGGGGGCCAGGGGCGGGAGGCCCCGCCGCGCGGCCGCGGCTCGGCGGGGACGGCGGCGGCCGGCGGCACCTGGGGCAGGGGCAGTCGCGCGAGCTGGCGGGCTGTGGCAGCCGCCCCGACGGCGGCTTCCGCCCGTCCCGGGTGGTGGTGGTGGCCAAAACCACCCGGTACGAGTTCGAGCAGCAGCGGTACCGTTACGCGGAGCTCTCTGAGGAGGACCTGAAGCAGTTGGTGGGTCCCGGCGGCCCCGGCCCTTGTGCCTCGGCCCGGCGCTGGTTCGCTCACTGGCTCGGCCGTGACTTTGGGGGTGCGGTTCTGGGAATCGCTCCGCAGGCCGCCCCGGGGGAAAGGGAGCCCCTGGGCGCCGCTATGGGCAGCGGAAAAGAAGCTATGGTACCGCAGACACACCCCCTTTTAGTGGGCAGGACTGCCAGGCCTGGGCACTCCGGGGAGCCGGTCTGGTTGAGCTTTTACCGCGCTGGAACGTGATTCTCAGACAAGGTTCCAGGAGTTTGTATCAAAAGCTCACGTGTCTCCAGTGCTGGGCAGAGCAGCGGGGAAAATTTGAATGTATGTTGTTAAGTAGCAAGGTCCAGACAAAAGGCAGGTAAACAGGGTAATTATGAAATGCAGCGTCTAGGTCTATATAATATAGTAGTGCCTCCACAACAGACTATATTTGGTATAGATATTTACTAATATCTTTGCAAAGTATATAAATACACCTAAGGGGGGAAAAAACCCCTGAATATTATCTGCCTTCACTCTTATTCTTGGAACTTCTGATCCCATGTCCCCACCCACTTTAAGGAAACGAGAGTGATGATGCTACCATGAGCAGTATGTCCAGAAAAATCTCCATTGGAAATCTCTAATTGTTGACACTGCACCAAAAGGCTTTGGAATAAATTGCCTGTAACCATAATCCTGTAGAATTCTGTGCAAGAGTAGACAGCCTGTTCTGAACTTCTGGTTCGTAATCATCAGCAATCTTTTGGTAATATTTTGTGGAGGTATCAGAATGAAATTGTAAATCATCCTTGTTTAAGTACTGACTGTTTTCAGCATTTAACTTCTTGACTGTTTAATGAGTTAATTGAGGAGGGCCCCTGTATTCATCGGGTGGCCATGCTAGGTGCAGATTTCTCTCCTTTTCCCTAGTGTTTGAAGGTAGCCATTTATAGAAAACATTTGCATCATTTAAAGAGTAAATCAGCAAACAGTTGGAGCAGGAGGTCGGAGTAGTTGAGTTTGTGTTAGGGAGTGAAGTTGAGGGTGAGGTAGGGAATAAAATTGAAGCAAGCGTTTCCGATTTGGGAAAGAGGTGTGCCATATGGGTTGTACTCCTAATTTTGCAGACCTACTTTTTAGAAGTTGTCGGATGCCATATACCCATAAATATGTTCTTCATACAATTTTATGGAAGCCTCTCACGACAAGTAAAAATAGTATACTTGATTGGCATGTTCAGAGTGTGGAATTCGGGGTCAGGAGCTTGGAGCCAGGCCCAGGTTCTCTGTGGTTAACTTCCTTTTAACTTACGTGGGCCTCCTTGGTGACAGCGATACTTTTTGTGTTGTGCTGTCGTTTTCAAAATGCTTTCACCTAGTTCAGTGTGTGAAATACTAGGATTGGACTAGGTAGCCTCCAAGGCCCTTTCTGGTATTTTAAAACTGAAGAACTTTTACAAGGCCTCAAGAATATGAGTGGCATCTGAATTAGATTAATTGGACCTCTGAACTAGATTGACACTAATCAAAACTTTTTAAGTGTAAGGCAAATCAAGTCTTTAAAAATCGAACTACCTAGTGCACCCACTCTGAGTATCTGAAGAGAAATCTGTAATAGGTAAATATTTGCCTATTGCTAAGTATGCTGTTTGGAATAAGAAAACTTTTGAAGTAAAACTTCTGGACTGTAGAACACAGTTTTGAAATAGTTGTTGTTGCTATCATTTCAATTAAATTTTACTGGGTTTGTTTCTTACTGATTTGAGTTTTATCATTTATGTTAAGGCCAGTATTCAGAATGCCATAGTATTAGGTGGAGCCTGGACCAGAGATCAGGAACAGACCAAATAATACTAGACTGTGTGAAGTTGTTCTAAGATGGGATTCTGTAATAGGAATGACACGATGATTAATACTGTTTGCTGTTTTCCTAGGGTAAAAGATACTAAGGTATATGAATCATGTGAATTGGATATAAAAGAAAGTGGCCAAGTGCTTACTTGAGTCTTCTGGCACCGTGGCTGGCTATGTCTGTGGTGTCCTGGTAACCTGAAGTTTTGTACCAGAGGGTTCTCTTTTGCTGTGGTGGTGGTGATTGTTTTGTGGCAAAATAGATCTCTATTAGGTCACTTGTTAAAATGCAAATGGAAGAAGAGGGATGGAGTGCTAGTATAATTTCATACCCTGAAGCCTTGTGGTTCTCTAACTTTGTAGAAACTTAAACAATTAGAGGAAATACTTCTTAGCTGATAAAGCATGTACAGACTGGATGAAAGTTTGACTTTCATTTGCTCTTTCATATTGGTTTTACATTGGTTTATTTTAATTCTTGCATTTCCCTTCCGCCTAACCTGTCAGTGACTTTTCTTGTGAATAGAGGATTTCTACTCAGTGATTTTACATCTACTGGCTCAAGACTAGGCAAGGGCTAATTGAACTATTATTACAATTTACTTGCATCATAAGTGATGTAGCTGTTGGTGGATGTGGAGCTTATATTAACAGAGTTGATGACACTCACAAACTAGACCTTTAGGTGAATCAAAGCTGATTGGAAAGGGTTTTGACGTCATTAAACATGCCTTATTGGCCAAAGAGAATGTTTCATTTCAAAATATTTTAATATATACCAAATAAAAAATGAGCAGTCCACCCTTCTCTGCCCCGACTCCAAGTCTTACAACCCCAGAAGCAACCCCCTTTAATGGTTTCCATTTTTAGTTTTTTTAAAAAAATTAATTTCCTGGGCTTCCCTGGTGGCGCAGTGGTTAAGAGTCCGCCTGCCGATGCAGGGGACATGGGTTCGTGCCCCGGTGTGGGAAGATCCCACATGCCGCAGAGCCTGCACGTCGGGAGGCTGTGCTCCGCAATGGGAGAGGCCACAGCAGTGAGAGGCCCGCGTACTGCAAAATAAATAAATAAATAAATAAATAAATAAATAAATAAATAAATAAAAATTCCTAATGGGATGGAATAATTTCATTTAGTGGTCCCTCTATTATTGGTTTACATTCCTCCTAGTTATTGCCTTCTTAGCAGATTTGGGAGTTGCTGTGCCCTGGATTTTGTTTCCATTACTCAGTTTCCTTAAAACACTGGTGTAGCTTAGGTTGTAGTTCTTGGGTAGATAATATTTTTGCCACATGTGCAATGAGTGTAGTGTATGCAATATGAGTATTTATCAAATTAAAGACCATGATCTGGAGTACTGCCAGAGAGCCTTCTAACGGAGCCTCACTCCTTTCAAATCTTCCAGACACAGGAACCAAAACAGTCTATCCAAAGTGAACATCTGGCCACTTTACTCCTCTGCTTAAAACGCCTCAGAAGCTCCCTATAACCTATAGAGTCACCCAGGGAATTTGTTAGAATGCAGGTACCTCAACCTTATTCTCATCCCCCTCAATATAAAGATTCAGTTTGTGGAGAACTCCCAGACTCTGCCTCTTTGAACCATACCCTTAAGCTTGCTGATGCTTTGTCCAGGGCTTTGCATTTTTAACAAGCTCTCCACGTTTGCAAGTGGTCCCCAGATCAGACTTCGAGAAGCATTATTGTAGGTGAACCTTTATTATCCTTAGTGTGCTAGAACAAGGCCTTTCATGAATTGACTCCTGTCCACCTCTTGAGCTTCATTTCTAATCAGTTCTTGTCTAGAACTTCATTTTCCATTGATTTCAAACTGCTTTAATTTCCATGAGATGTTGTGCTTATTTAATTAACTTATTTATGGATCAGTAGCACGTTAAAATGGTTCAAAATGTAAACGATACAGGAGAGTATGCAATGAAAAGTCTTTTTCTTATTCCTGTCACCGGGCACTCAGTTTTTGTCCCTGGAAGTAACCAATGCTAATCAATTTCTTGTTTTTCTTTCCAGAAATAATATATACATACAAATCAACAGAGGGAAATATTCTTTTTCTTTATCCCATCCCTTTTTACTCAATGATAACATATTATTTAAGCTATCCTTCATCTTGTTCTTTTTTTAATAGTATGTATATAGTACTTATTGGGTGCAGATGCTTTAGTTTATTAAAATACACTGTGTAATGAATAATATTTGTGTTAATGAATCAAACACTAAAATATTAAAACTGGACTTGATGAGTCAGGAAGTATATAGATTTGAAATTTTTATAGGTATTGCCAAATTGCTTCCCTTAGAGGCTGTGCCAGTGTATACCTTCACCAGCAGTATATGAAGGTGCTTGTTTTTTCATAAACAGTTTAGCATACTTTGGGGTCTTTGCCAACCTGGTAGGTGAAAAATGGTATTTCAGGGTAGTTTGATTTGCATCCATCACTCTTTACCTTTGTAGCCCCTTTTGCTTTGAATGCTCCTCCATCCTTTAGCCAATTCCTGTTCTTGCTATGAGGTGAAGCTTACACATTACTCTCACGGGAAGCCATCCTTGGTAACCTTGCCGGGCCTCTCTCTGGCCCCACCAAGGTTATGTTAGGTATTCTTCACTGTATTTTCATAATATGTTTTTGAGCTTTCCATTTTAGTATATTATCTGTGGTTATTTTCTTCTCTGGAGTTGAGGGCAAGGACTGTATCTTACACATCATCCTCTCTGCCTTTCCATCCCCACTAGTTAAAGGTGGTGAAATGTTTCTGAATTAAAAAAAAAAAACATTTTTAGTTCTTTCACCCTGAGGCTGCCAGTCCAGGGCCTTATTTCCAGCTGTCAGGCTTCCAAAAGATGTTAGTTGCTAAAAACTTAAGGTAGAGATTACTGATGTGAGTGCCCTGAAAGAGATTAAATATGTATGATAAACATGAGCCTGAACAAAAGATGCTTTTTATTTGACTATGAATTTTTTTGGGGGGTGGTGCATAAAATGTTTTTAATTCTGTGGAACACAACTTGGAAAATAGAGGCTTAAGGTATACTCCCATAAATATTTGCAGTTAAATAGGAGACTCATAAAGATGTAAAAGGACTGAATATCACAGTAGATGGAATTAACCATTAACAGAATCATTGATCAGTATGTTTTAGAGCCCTGATTTTCAGCCTGCACTATGTATCAGGCTTACCTGGGGGAGCCTGTAGCCAGCCATGAAATTGTAAATAACATGATTTATTTTTACGGTGATCACTTTTTCTATATTTTTAATTATATGGCTTAAGCTCTGAGTTAAGATATTATGCACATTAATATCTTCTCAGCTAGTAAAGTATAAGTTGACTTTATTTTGATATTGTTTTGTGTCTTTAAAAAGTTACATCAGTAATATCATATTCTTTAGAATGTGTCTATTTTTTAGAAATTTTCTTATTCACTATTGGTTTTGAAATTTATCTGTGTTGATATATGTTAATTCATTTAAACTGCTGTATAGTATTCCATTGTTTGGATAATTAGGTTGTTTCCAGTTTTTCCACTATTAAAAAAAATGCTGCAATTAAAAATACAAATAATTTTTCCATAAGCATTGAATAACTCCCTGATTCCCAGTGTTCTCATGGGCACTTGGTAGACTTTAACATTTTTGCCAATGTGATGAGGGTGAAATTGTATCTTTTAATTTTAAGATACTTAAATATTAAAGAATAAGGAAGAATTTATAGGTGAAGGAGAGAGAGAGAACAGTACTAGTAAGACAGTGGGAAAGGTCATCTTTTTGCCAGTAAAAAGAACTCAAACATTGGTGACTTCAATTCACAGTCAGAAAAATCTTACATCATGATGTACTCATATTTGAAATAGAAGGTAACATGAAGCAGTTTACCCTTGTTACATGTAGTATAGTTTATTTATAATGCTGGTTGTGATCAGTGGGTTGGTATGGTACCCATTCTAAGGGCAATTTGAAAAACATGGCTCAAGAGGAAGTAATATTGAGGCTAAACAGGTAAGTGGGCCTTATAAAGTTGTTAAATGCTATGGTTTTATCTCCTAGTGGTTTTCAGTCTTTTAGCATCAGAACACAACTCTTGCTCAGCCCTACTCTCTTCCCCACAGGAGTGGAGGGATGGGTCAGTTTTCTGAGACGTCACCATTCTGGGACTAGTATGAAAGCAGGCTTCGGGTGGGAGTGGTTAGATGACGAGGGGAATAGGAAATACTTTTTAAGGAAGAAACTCATTTAGAAATTCCAGAGGCAAGCTGTTGCATCAGACCAGATAAGAGTTGATGTTGCCCAGAACTCAAGCAGTGGCAGCATGAACGTAAAGGACAGATTGGAGAAACAGTTTACAGGTATAATTATTGGACTTCACCACTGGCCGGCTATGGAGATTGAGTGTGAACGGAGAATTAAAGGTGACACCTGGGGTTTACTTTGTTGACTAGGTAAATGGAAGTATTATTAACTGTTATATGGGATTCAGAAAAGCAAATTAGAACGGGGAATATATAATCAGATTTAGATGGTTTTGGGGAGAGGTACTTGATCTACATGTGGGTGAATATAAAGGTAGGCATTTGAAAATTTGAGCCTGTAGCTCAAGAAACAAGCTTGCCCTAAAGTTTAATTTCATAGGTACTGGTGTATACTTGGTAGATCAAATCCCTAGAGTGGGGAGAAAATGAAAATGAAGTGAGAACGGATAAGAATGCCAAGGAAGGTAACTTGAGCAATCCCAACATATAAGGGAGTAAGTAAACAGAATTAAGGGGAATGCAGAAGCAGGAATAAAACAATGGGGAAAGTAAAGGTGAGAGTCTGAGATAGAGAATAAATGGAATAGAAATGATCCAAGATAAATACCAAATATAGCTGAAGAAATATTTAGCTGAAGACTCAGAAATATTTAGCTGAAGACTCATATATTCAGAAATATATAGCTGAAGAAATATCAGGGTTCCCTGCACCTGGCCTGATCATACTAGGTAAGTAGTTTACTTTAGCTGTCAATTAGGTACCACTAATCCTTTTAAGGCAATTTTGAATGGTGCTTCGTGTACCATTTAGTTAAGTGTATTCTTCTAAGAGTGCTTAAATTATGCCTAGTGAGTTTACATACCAAACTGTCATTGTCTCACGAGTTGGTGAGACAGTGTGTTAAATTTAAAAAGACATATTTCCTTCCTTTACTGGAGTACAAAATAGTAACGCTCAGCTGACTAGTCAAACAAGTTTAAAAAATTTGTAATAGATTCAGTTTGGGTCAAGTAAAAATGTCTGTGATACTTTAATAAAAGTGTTTGGGCTGTTTAGAAAATAGCCTATCACCTCTGACTTTAAGGTGTGAATTTCTGTCCCTTCAGAACCCTCTTTTTTTTCCTTTCATGCTGTGTTGTGTTTTAACCTCTGAGCCGCATGGGGAGAAGTGATGTTGGCTTTTGGAGATTTTATAAGAAAATTCTTTTGCTAATACTGAGTGTAATACTGAGTGTAGAGCTTTTAGATTCACACTGCTTTTTCCAAGTATCTTAGTGAATAATCATAAAAGAAAGGTTTTTTTTTTTAATGCCGATAGGAACTAACAAACTTTTGGGGAAAAAAAGGAAGAAAATATTAAGAACTTTTTTACTAATACCTAAGGTGTAGCACTGCATAATTGAGAATGTATTCTAAATTTCAGTAATTTCTCTAATCTCTTAATTGTAAGACATTTTACAGAGAATTCATGTGTTCTTGTTTTTGTCTGATTGAAGTATGTTTTTAAATCTTTGAAGTGTTGTTATTTTCTGAGGGGGTAGCTAGAAATTCTTACTAGCCTTTGAATATTAAAAAAAAACTTTAAAAAATATGAGCCAGTTGAATAGTGATTTAAGACTTTCTAATTGATGCTTTTTATTAGTGATTTTTAAAAATGCCTCATCTCTTAGCTGCCTAGTTAGCCAGTACATGTTAATGCAGCTTACTAGCCCAACCAGCTAGATTGTTTATGAAAATAATTAAAGAACTTGTATTCTCTAAATAAATGTATCAAGCATGAGTTGTTAAGTAATTAGTTCACAAGAAGAAATGTGAGTGGGAATAAGAATTTATGAAGTGACATTTCTGCTCCAATATTAAGTATTCTAATGCTAAATGAACTTTGTCTTTAGATTTGGAACTTCAGTGTTGCTAGCAAAACATATTAAAATCATGGAAAACTTAGTTTTCTATTAGTTCTCTATAATTTTTCCCCTGCAAATTCAGACCTCCTTCACCATGTCAAATTGAAGTTTCATAAAACTCAGCTGCTGAGTAATCTTAATTTTCTGGAGTTTTCTGAGAGCCAGGAAGTAAGCACCAAAGCTCCTGAATTAATAGTACCGATATGTAGGATTTATGTTCTTTATTCCTGGGTACATGTTCTATATTGTGGAAGCCAAAAATGGGAACATAAGATAAAAATCTGGACAGTGAATTGAACTCTGAAGGCCAGTTACCCTTAAGTTTATTTATAGCAGGTTAGAAGCAGTAAATTTGATGAAAATATTTTAATAGACTTTTCTACCTTTGAATGGGTTCTCACTGAGTTTTCAGTGCTGCATTTAATGCATTTGATTGAGCTCAGCTAATGTTTAACTGAACACAGTAGTAGGCACTCACATATCTGAATGAATAAATTCAATTTTTTAGAGCTTAATTTCTAGCTATTCAGTGTTTACTCTTGAAATGGCTTCATGAGAGGTAATTATTGTAAAAAAATAATATAGCGTAGTAACTTATCTGCTAGAAAATCAGGGGCTTGATATTGAAGCAGGTTAGTTTGAGATGCCTGTTAGCTATCCAGAGAAAGATGTCAGAGACGCAGTTGGGTACCTTCACCTGGAGCCCTAAAGATAGGCCAGGATTAGAGATTGCAATTAGGAGTCATCAGCATCAGCATACAAGATCTCTTTTAAAGCCTTGAAACTAGAGATCCCCAGGGAGAGAGCAGATAAGAAAATCACTGTGATCCATATTTGCTGAAAGGTGGTTAGTGCAGTTTTAGTTAATCTGTGGTTGGGTAATGGAAGTAATAATCTGAATATTAATGCTGTGTTCATCCATATTTAGAAACGATACTCTTAGAATAGTTTTTCAACCCTTATTTACATTGATTTGTTGATCAAAGTAAATGAACGATTATCTAATTATTACCTTGCTTGCTGCTTTCCTTTAGAGAAAATATTCTTAACATTGGTTTGCTCTGTCTAAATATAATGAGGTTTATATCTAGGCATTAAACTGTTGTACAGGCTGTCTCATTTAGTATATGAGAGTTAACCTCTATGGATTAATTTTTTTTTCTGTGTGGAATTCAGTTTATTTTTATTTTCCCTTTTTAAAATTTTTATTGACGTATAGTTGATTTACAATATGTTAATTTCAGGTGTACTGCTAAGTGATTCAGTTATATATATATACACACACATATTTATATACATATATATATAAAACATTTTTAGATTCTTTTCCATTATAGGTTATTACAAGATATTTTGAGTATAGTTCCCTGTGCTGTACAGTAGATCCTTGTTGGTTATCTGTTTTAGATATAGTATTGTGTATATTTTAATTCCAACCTCCTAATTTATCCCTCCCCACCCCTTTCCCCTTTGGTAACTATAAGTTTGTCTTCTGTGTCTGAGAGTTATTTCTATTTCATAAATAAGTTCACTTGTATCATTTTAATTTTAGATTCCACATATAAGTGACATCATATATTTGTCTTCCTCTGTCTGACTTAGTTCACTTAGTATGATAATCTCTAGGTCCATCCATGTTGCTGCAAATGGCATTATTTCATTCTTTTTTATGGCTGAGTAATCTTCCACTGTGTATATGTACCACATCTCCCTTATCCATTCATCTGCTGATGGACACTTAGGTTGCTTCCATGTCTTGGTTGCTGTAGATAGTGCTGCTGTGAACATTGGAGTGCATTTATCTTTTCAAATTATAGTTTTCTCTGCATATATGTCCAGGAGTGGAATCGCTGGTTCATATGATAACTCTATTTTTAGTTTTTTAAGGAACCTCCATACCGTTCTCTATAATGGCTGCCCCAATTTATGTTCCCACCAACAGTGTAGCAGGATTCCCTTTTCTCCACACTGTCTCCAGCATTTATTATTTGTAGATGGACTAATTTTCAAATAGCCAAATATGTCCTCAGCTTCTCTTCTGAAAAGCATATGTTACCCTGTAGATTATAGAGTGAGGACAACACTATTTTAAAAGTTTTAACCCGGGCTTCCCTGGTGGCGCAGCGGTTGAGAGTCCACCTGCTGAAGCAGGGGACACGGGTTCGTGCCCCGGTCCAGGAAGGTCCCACATGCCGCGGAGCGGCTGGGCCCTTGAGCCATGGCCGCTGAGCCTGCATGTCTGGAGCCTGTGCTCCGCAACGGGAGAGGCCACAACAGTGAGAGGCCCGCGTACCGCAAAAAAAAAAAAAAAAAAGTCTCAACCCATTATTCATAAACAAGATTGGGAAGGTAGGTATCAAAATATTAACACTAGTTATCCCAAAGTAATAAGATTATATGTAGTTTTAATTTTTCATGACTGTATCTTCCATGTTGTGTTGTTTTTATAACCTTTTTAAAAAGAAAAATACATATTATTAAAATACTATCTAAAATTGGTTTTACTTTATAATTCAGTAAGTAATGATTTAAAAAAAAAGAATATAAGATTGTATTTTGGACAGGTATTTGAAAAACAGATTTTGTATCATAAAGAGGCAAGGCGTAAGGGAATTTGGAAAAGGAAAGAAAATAACATGCTTTTTTTTTTCCTTCCAGTTTTATTGAGATGTAATTAATACACAGCACTGAATTAGTTTAAGGTGTACAGCATAATGATTTGACATACATACATCATGAAATGATTATCACAATAAGTTTAGTGAACATCTGTCATCTCATATAGACATAAAATTAAGGAAATAGAAAATTTTTTTTCTTGTGATGAGACCTCTTAGGATTTGCTCTCTTAACAACTTTCATATATAACATAGAGCAGTGCTAATTATAATTACCATGTTGTCCATTACATCTGTAATACTTATTTATCTTAAAACTTTGTACCTTTTGACTGCCTTCATCCAACTCCACGTCCCTCCATCCCCTGCTTCTAGTAACCACAAATCTTACCTCTTTTTCTATGAGTGAGTTTGTTTTTGAAGTTTAATTGATCTACAATGCTATGTTAGTTCCTGTTACAGAACACAGTGATTGGTATTTCTGTACATTTCAAAATGGTCACCATGTGATCATTTCATACCTGTGACCCATTTATTTTGCAACTGTAAGTTTGTACCTCTTAATTTCCCTCACCTATTCTTTCCTTTCCCCACCCCTCTCCCCTCTGGCAATCACCTGTTTGTTCTCTGTATCTATAACTGTTTCTGTTTTGTTATGTTCTTTTTTTTTTTTGATACCGCATATAAGTAAAATATAGTATTTGTCTTTCTCTGTCTGACTTAATTGGCTTAGCATAATAATACCCTCTAGGTTCATCCATGCTGTCACAAATGGCAAGATTTCATTCTTTTTTTCCCAAGGCTGGATAGTATTCCATTGTGTATATATAGGCAGCATAGATATGGGTCTTGTTTTTGTATCCATTCAGCCACTCTGTGTCTTTTGATTGGAGGATTTAGTCCACATTTAAAACAATTATGGATAGGTGTGTGCTTACTGCCATTTTGTTAATTTGGGGGGGTTGTTTTGTAGTTCTTTTTTATTCTTTTCCTTTGTGATTTGATGACTATTTTAGTATTATCTTTGGATTCCTTTCTGTTTCATTCATGTGAATCTATTGTTGATTTTTGGTTTGTGTTTACTGTGAGGTTTATATCTTGCAATCTGTATATACATGTGACTGTTTTAAGTTCCTGATCTCTTAAGTTCAAACTCATTTTTGCTCCTTCCTCTCATGTTTACTGTTGGGCATCATGTTTTACATCATTTTGCATATCTCTTACCTACTTATTGTGGATATAGATGATTTTACTATTTTTGTCTTTTAACCTTTTTACTAGCTTTGTACGTGGTTGATTTACTACTTTTACTGTATATTTGCTTTTACCAATGAGCTTTTTCCTTTTGTAATTTTCATATTTCTATTTGTGGCCTTTCTTTTCCCCTCTGCTTGGAGAAGTCCCTTTAACATTTGTTGTAAAACTGTCTTAGAGGTGCTGGATTCTTTTAGCTTTTGCTTGTCTGTAAAACTTTTGATCTCTCCATCAAATCTGAATGAAAGCCCTCCTGTGTAGAGTATTTTTGGTTGTGGGTTTTCCCTTTCTTAACTTTAAATATATCATGCCACTCCCTTCTGGCCCACAGAGTATCTGCTGAAAAGTCAGCTGATAGCCTTATGGGAGTTCCCTTGTTCGTAACTTGTTGTTTTTCCTTTGCTGCTTTTTTGGTACGCGGGCCTCTCACTGTTGTGGCCTCTCCCGTTGCGGAGCACAGGCTCCGGACGCGCAGGCTCAGCGGCCATGGCTCATGGGCCTAGCCGCTCCGCGGCATGTGGGATCTTCCCGGACCGGGTCACGAACCCGTGTCCCCTGCATCGGCAGGTGGACTCTCAACCACTGCGCCACCAGGGAAGCCCTCCTTTGCTGCTTTTAATATTCTCTCTTTATTTTTAATTTTTTCCATTTTAATTACTGTGTGTCTTGGTGTGGTCCTCTTTGGGTTAATCCTGTTTGGGACTCTCTGTGCTTCCTGGACCTGGATGTCTATCCTTTCCCATGTTAGGGAAGTTTTTAGCTGTTATGTCTACAAATACGTTCTCTGCCCCTTTCTCTCTCTTTTCTTTCTGGGACCCCTATAATGTGAATGTTAGTATGCTTGATGTTGTCCCAGAAGTCTCTTAAACTATCCTCATTTCTTTTTATTTATTTTTTCTCTTTTTCTGTTCAGCTTCAGTGATTTCCACTACTATATCTTTCATCTTTCTGATCCATTCCTTTATGTCATCTAATTTAATGTTGATTCCTTCTAGTGTATTTTTCATTTCAGTTATTGTGTTCTTCTCTGTTCGGTTCATCTTTATATTTTCTAACTCTTTGTTAAAAACTTCTGACTTCTCACCCTTTTCATTTCATCTTCTCCAGAGTTCTTTGAACAACTTTACGATCATTACCTTGATCTCTTTATCAGATTTAGATTGCCTATCTCCACTTCACTTAGTTCTTCTGGGGTTTTATCTTGTTCATTAATTCGGTACATATTCCTCTGTTGCTTCGTTGTTCCTAATTTGCTGTTTTTATTTCTATGTATTTGGTAGGTTGGTTATGTTTTTCCAACCTGGGAGAAGCAGCCTTTTATAGGAGATGTCCTTTGCATGCCAGCAGCACACTCTGCTCTGGTCACCAGACCTGTGTGCTCTAGGGGTGCCCCCTGTGTGGGCTGTATGGGCCCTCCTGTGATGGGCTGACTACTGTGGGTGGTCTGGAAGGCGTGGCTGGTCCCGGGTCTGGTTGGTTGTCAGGCCCTGCCTTGCGTGGTGGCTGCCAGCCGCTGTTGGGTGGGGCTGGGTCACGAGGCTGCTGGCTGTGGGGCCCTGGGGCTCCTTGCGTTGGTGGGCAGAGCTGGGTTCTGGAGTAGGTGGTTGCGGGGCCAAGGGCCCCGGGTCTAGTCTTGGCCTGCCGATGGATAGGGCTGGTTCTTGACATGACTGTCTATGGGGTCGGGGGTGTCTCAAAGCTGGTGGGAGGGGCCGGATCCTGTGGCAGTTGGTTGAGAGGCCCAAGGTGCCCCAGAGCTGGTGTTGGCCCACTGGTGGGTGGGGCTGGGGTCAAGAGGATCCCCAGGCTGGTGCCTTCCCACTGGTGGGTGAGGCCAGGTCCTGGGGTTAGTGCCATCACACTGGTGGATGCAGGCGGTCCTGGAGTCTCTGGCTGCAGGGCCCTGGAGGTCTTGGAGTCGGTATTTCAGCCCACCGGTGGCCAGGGCCAGGGCCCAGGGGGTCCTGGGGCTGGTGCCTACCCACTGGTGGGTGAGACTGGCCCCCAGACTGTTGCAGGCCCACTGGTGGGCAGAGCCAGGTCCTGGGGTCTCTGATTGCAGGGCCCCGGGGGTCCCAGGGCTAGTGTGAGTGTACTGGTGTGTGAGCTGGGTCTTGGGCCCTCTGGTGGACAGGGCTGGGTCCTGGGATATCTGTGGCCTCGGGGTCTTAAGGCAGCAGACCTGTGGGTTCACATCCTGGCAGTAAAAAGCTAGAAGGAGGATTCCAGAATGGTGCTTGGCATCGCCAGCATTCTCGTGGTAGAACGAGCTTCCCAAAATGACTGTTACCAGTGTCTGTGTCCCCAGGGTGAGCTCTAGTTGCCTCTTGTCTCTTCAGGAGCCTCTCCAGGATCAGCAGATGGGTCTGGCCCAGGCTTTTTTCAAATTACTGCTTCTGCCCTGGGTCCTGGAGCGTGTGAGATTTTGTGTGTGCCCTTTAGGAGTGGAGTCTCTATTCCCCAAAGCCCCGGTTCTCCTGAAAGTAAGCCCTGCTGGCCTTCAGAGCCAAATGTTCTGGGGACTTGTCTTCCCAATGCAGAGCCACTGGGCTGGGGAGCCAGTGTGGGGCTCTGACCCCTTGCTCCTTGGGAGGAACCTCTGCAATTGTAAATTATTTCCCCCCATTTGTGGGTTGCCCACCCAGGGGTATGGGTATTGACTATACTGCATCTCCGAACCTCTTACCTGTCTTGCTGTGGTTCTCTTTTATATCTTCAGTTGTAGGTGATCTTTTCTGCTAGTCTTCTGGTTTTTTTCTTGAATAGTTTCTCTGTAAGTAAGTAGTTTTGTAAGTAATTTTGTTGTATGCCGAAAATAACATGCTTTTTAATTCTAGCATTCACTCTAGTGGACATATTTCCTACTTGATGATTAAATGGATGTTTCTAAACTTCTCTCTCAACATTTTACTTTACAGATTATTCAGAAGACATATACCTTAAAAGAATATTAATGATAAGATAGTGACATTATAAAATATTCTAAATGACTAGGAAAAATAATCCTTGAAGGCTATATGTCTTTATATCTAAAAGTTATCCATTCTCAAGCAGCTAACAAGCCCTTTGTTTGGATTGTGTAAATTCCAAAGAGTTCATAAATCTGAATACAAGAGAGCTGAAAGTCCAAGTAGAACAAAGGTCATCTAACTGCCTTCTAGAATATTAGTTCATCTTTGGTCTTCAGTAGCCATATGCAGTATGTTAAAAATCCATTTAGGGAAAAAAAGCACTCAAGCTGTAAAACATGAGATTTTTGAGATCCCGTTGACCACATGATTCAGGAAACTTACTGCTGTGTTTGGTATTAAAACCAAGTTATGATTTTCTGGAACCAGACTTTCTAATTAAGTTTATACTTGTAGGTTTCACATATAGTCATTAAAATGTATCTTCCCCCCCCCAAAAAAACCCATTCTGCTTTATATAGGGCTTTTTAAAGAAATATAATATGTAATATATATTATGTAATAAGGCAAAACTTGTTTTATTTTGATATAGCTTGCATTGAAAGGCTCTAGCTACAGTGGACTGCTTGAACGACATCATATTCACACCCAAAATGTAGAGCACATTCTTGATAGTTTACGGTAAGTCTGTGGGATCAGGTCTTGAGCGGGACTTTCAATTTTTATTTTTACTAGCAGCTAATACTTAGATTTTTAGTAAAGATGGCCATTATAGAATCATTTTAAGAAAATTATATCATGGCTAATGGACCTGATGTTACAGTGTTTTTAAGGAAATTTTTATTGTACTCTGAAAACTTCACAGATTTTCAGTTATTATTTGGTCTGCCCAAGAAGTACCTTTTCTACAAAGAGTTAATTTTGTACACAGCAGGCTTCAACTGTAGTGCAGTGTTTTATTTCTTAAACAGAATAGTGGATTATGTAGGTGTTCATTATAATAGTCTTTGAATGTCTAAAAATTACAAGTACAGAAACTTCAGTTAATTAGGGGCTAAATGAGTCAGCAAATAAGTTTCTGTGTATACAAGAGAATCAGTGTGAGAACACACAAATTAGAAAGTATTTTAGTCACTTTCAGTGTCTGGCACTCAATATTCATTGAATTTAAAATAACAGCTATTCACTTTTGTAATTTAAAAAATTGTCTCTCGAGGTGTAGTCTTCTGGGCCATTTTGTATTCATGAATTTTAGCATCAGAAAGAGTAGAGAAAAGGAAATTAATCAATATTGCTATTCGTCAAGGGCTTTAAGAGATGTTTTTAAAGCACATGGTGATTTGGGATAGTCAGTTTATACATATGCTTCCTATAGTTAATAGTTAATTGGTTGTTGTGGTTAAGTGAAGATGAAGCTGACCTTACAAAGCTAAACATAGATTTGTTTATAAAACAAACTTGTTTATTTATTTTAAATCTCTATTGTAATAATCTGCCTCTCAAAAAACATACTCCTTTATGTTACTGGAAATTTTATACACGCTTTACTTTTTTTATCTTAGGAATGAGGGGATTGAGGTTCGTCTTGTAAAGAGGAGAGAATATGATGAAGAAACTGTTCGATGGGCAGATGCTGTCATAGCTGCAGGAGGTAATAGTTTTGCAGAGGTAAAGGTGATGGAATATGGAAATGCTCTTTAATAATCATATTGCCAAATACCCTGTGGTCTAGCTGTGATGAAGCTTTCAGAGTCCTACCATAAGACAAATTTTTGGATTTTTAGGATCAGGTTTTAAAAGACGTGCTTCATACAACATTTTACTTTTCTAGTGAATGATGTTACTGTAAGGTTCTGTGCATGTATTTCTGTGTGTGTATTTAACTTTAAGTATGATTCAAAGGATTATTTATAACTATTTTGGTTTAGTTATGCCAGTCTTTATAAAAAAGTTGAGTTTAAGAGTTTAATGAGGGCTTCCCTGGTGGCGCAGTGGTTGAGAGTCCGCCTGCCGATGCAGGGGACATGGGTTTGTGCCCTGGTCCGGGAAGATCCCACATGACGCGGAGCCTGCGCGTCTGGAGCCTGTGTGTCTGGAGCCTGTGCTCCGCGACGGGAGAGGCCACAACAGTGAGAGGCCCGCGTACCGCAAAAAAAAAAAAAAGAGTTTAATGAGATTAGATAAATTCCATCCCTCTTTGGCCCCAATATACTTACACTTACACTTGTTTTTTCCTGAGCTTTATTATTATGTTAGTGACTGTTCTCTATAAACCTTTACATTGTTTTTGGAGAGAAAAATCCAAATCTGGACACTTTTGTTGGATGTATCCTCATCAAAATAATTTATGAATTGGGACTGATGTTATGCGAGAGGGAAAGAGGATTGGTTAATAGAAGTGATAGAGTTAGAATAGCGGTTCTCAGCTGGAGGCGACTGCTGGCATCCAGTGGGTGGCCAGGGATACTGCTCGCCACCCTACAAAGTTCAGGAGAGTCCTCACAACAAAGAATTATTTGGCCTGAAGTGTTCATCTTGTCACTGTTGAGAAATTCTGGATTAGAGTGGGAGAGATAATATAGAGGGATAGTGGGTAGAAAGGAGTAGACTGTGGCAGCCAACAGGTGGGATTATTGAAAGAACTAGTGTTCAAAATGTTGTTAAAAACTAGTTTTGTAACAAGTCTGGTTATGTCTTATGTCCTTTAGGTGATGGCACAATGCTTTTGGCAGCAAGTAAAGTCTTGGACAGACTTAAACCAGTTATTGGAGTAAACACTGACCCAGAACGGTAAGAAAAAACTTTTTTGTGCTTTGCTTTGCATAGTACCTGTTTATGATAAATCTTAAATTTGGAAGCTCCTTATCCTATTGGTACAGGGTGTTTACTATGGTGCATGCTGTGTAAGTGGAAACATCACCGTTGCTGGCTATCATGAATGTTAGAACCATGTTCCAAAATCATTTCAGTGATGAAATTTAGGCATGTAGAATTGACCTCTACCTTTAGTAGATTTCTCTTCTTTGTCATTATTTTCAAGGACATAGCTCTCTTTTTTAGCTTAGGCATGAGAAATATATACACATTTCGCTGGCGTTGGTGGTAGAAAATTATGATATGGGATGGACAAGTTCTCACATTTGACTTCCCAGGTAGTTTGGGAGTAATATCTGTGGGAGGATAGACTTGAGCCCTTGACCTAGGTGAGTACTGGTGACTTTGGTGTTGCTGAAGATGGATGAGTTAATGATGTTCCATCTTCTACCCTTCCTTCTGGCTCTCATCTACATTCCTGAATATGCCTCCACTGATTTCCTGGGTGACTTCGTTGACTTAATATATAGACCAAACCCTATTATCACTTTTTTTTTCCTTTCCTTAGCTTCACTGACATTTATCCTCATTCTGTTCCAGCCACCCACAGCCATGATCATACTTGGACTTTGTCATCACCTAGAATTTCCCCACCTCTCAAATCACTCTGACCATAGCCGCCTACCTTAATAGCAGTCCTACTTCCTCAATTCTAGTAAATCTGCCCTTTGACTTTCAGTGTGTTTATCCCCTCTATTTTTTTTCCTTAATTCTCCCTTACTTCATTCACTTTCCTGACAAATTTCTTAAATATTTTGTACCATTATCTTTCTGCTCAATCATGGATGAGTCTTTTCTACTCCACTCTGTACTGTCTCCAGAATAACTGATTAACATCTGTCGTTTTAACTTAGATCCTGGTGACTCCAGAATCTGTATATCCAACACTGATCTTGCTTCTACTCTTATCTTATAGTCTCTTCTCCCCACTGCAGCCACAGTGATTGTTTTATAAAAGTTTGATATATTCTGTGACCTCTGCTCAAAGTCTTACTGTGGTTCCTCATCTAACTCAGAATAAAATCTAATTTTTACTATGACTGGGGTGACCAACTCATCCTCATCCTGGTTTTCTTGGGACTTTCTCAGTTTAGCACCGGAAGTCCTATGTCCTGGGAAAATTGTCAGTCTCAGGCAAACTGGGACAGTTGGTCCCCTTCACTGTGACATTCAAGACTCTACATTATCTGGCCCCTGACTGTTCTGTGTCCTTATGCCCTATTATTTTCCCTTTCTTCATGCTATTCTAGCCATACTGGCCTCCACTTGCATGTATCTGGTGGCATTAAAAATGTAACATGTCTACAGATGAACTTATCTCCTTCCCCCCACCCATACTTGATAAATGAAATCATAATGGGTGCTGAAGCTGTGATGACCCATCCCTCACTGCCTTCCCTCACTCCCTTCGTTGTATTGGTCTAGGGATTTAGTTCTAAGTTTTAGGGATCTTACCTTTGAGTCCATCTCTTGCCCTCCTCACTGTATTTAAACATAGCTTTATAGTTTGTGGTTTAAATTACTGTAGTAACTTCCAGTCTTGCTCTTTCCAACCCATTCTTTATACTTTGCCTTAATGGTCTTTCTAAAGTACAAATTTGATTGTATCCACTCCTTAATTAAAGTCTTTCAGGGTTTCCTTATGACCTTCAGGTATATTGCAAATTCCGTAGCATAATATATATGATCTTTCACCATCTGTTGCCTATCTGCTTTTCTAGTTTCATCTACCCTCATTTACCTGTAGGCACTATACATTCTTCAGCTTAAAAAAAAGACTGATGCCTCTCTAGGAATATTCTAGGATCCTTCCTAAAGTCTGTTCTTTGGGGGTTTTTGTTTTTGTTGTTTGTTTGTTTTTTTGCGCTACGCGGGCCTGTCACTGCTGTGGCCTCTCCCGTTGCGGAGCACAGGCTCCAGATGCGCGGGCTCAGCGGCCATGGCTCACGGGCCCAGCCGCTCCGCGTCATGTGGGATCTTCCCAGACCGGGGCACAAACCCGTGTCCCCCTGCATCAGCAGGCGGACTCTCAACCGCTGTGCCACCAGGGAAGCCCTGGGGTTTTTTTAAATTGTATTTTTTTTGCAGTTTTATTGAGATATAATTGACATATAGCACTGTATAAGTTTAAGGTGTACAGCATAATGACTTGACTTACACGTGTTGTGAAATGATTACCACAATAAGTTTAGTTAACATCTGTCAACTCATATAGCTGAAAAAAAAAAAAAGGAGGGGAAAGTTTTTTTCCTTATGATAAGAACTCTTAGGATCTACTCTTTTAATAACTTTCAAATATACCGTACACCAGTGTTAACGATAGCCATCATGTGGTACATTACATCCCCAGTACTTATCTTATAGATGGAACTTTATACCTTTTGACCACATTCATTCAGTCCCCTCTCCCCTAACCTCTGAAGGTTGTTCTTAAGTGCAGTTGAATGTATGAGCATCCTAACGTCATGATTGAAGGCTCACATATGGGAGTTTTTGCTCTGGTGAGGAGCTTTGTTGATATCAAGAAAGAGTTTGAAAGAGTAAGTGAAAGAGTTCTCCAGATGTCCATGTGCTTTTCATGCCTTTGTTTGTGCTTTTGCCTAGAGTGCCCTTACGACACTTACTCAACTGTGTAGTTCTTTTTCATTCAAGACTGGTACCTCTCCTGGGCTCTGACTATGATTCCTTGTACGGAGAGCACTTACCTCTTCCTATTATTTTCTGCTTGATTGTCTCTTCCATTAGACTATAAATTCCTTGAATATAGGACTTAATTTCTCTATTGCTAGCATTTTAATTGCCTTTAGTATTCGTGCACGTGTATTTTAGAACTTTGCAATGACATATTTTTACATCATTAAAGTAGGAGATTCTTTAGTGATCATATTTTATACAGTTTGTTGAAACATATTTTCCTTTAAAAGCTGGCTTAATACTCATTAGCCTGTGGGGATTTTGAAACTGGTAAGCAACAGGTGTTGCTTCTCTAATTTCTGCCTAAAATGATGTGTTCTAGAAGTCCTCTGGTTTTTCTTTTTGCCTCCAGGCAGAAATGTATTAAGCCCCTGGCTTGTTCCATAATTCAGATTGCCTGAATTCTTTTTCTTAAGCACAGAGGTGTCTCACAATCCTTAAATAAGCCCAGAAGTCAATGTTCAACTTAAGTTTCTTCTTTTCTGTAGTAGTTGTCAAATGCAGCATAACAGATCATCCCAAAACTTAGAGGCTTAAAACAATAATAATCATTTATTATCTCTCATGGTTTCTGTGTGTCAGGAATCCAGGAAGAGCTTGGCCGGGTGGTTTTAACTTGGGATCTCTCATGAGGTTATAGTCAGATATCAGCTGGGGCTGCAGGCATCCGAAGGTTTGACTTGGGTTGGAGGATCTACTTCTAAGATGGCTCACTTGTGGACTCATCTAAATTAAATATACAATTTCGGTTTTCTCTTTTGTATTCTGTACTCACTCTACTGACCCCTGTAAATAATTACGACATTTAAATGCTTAATGATCAAAATGGGATAGAGGGCATGTGATAGCCAACCTCCAAGATAGCCTCCTAGTATTTACACCTGTATGTGGTTCCCTTCCCACTTCTGTATTCAATCAGGGCTGGCCTGTGGGACCAATAGAATATGGAATAACAGTGTGTGAATTCGAAGGCTAGGTCATAAATGGTATTGCACCTTCTGCATTGGTCTCTTGGATTGCTCATTCTGGAGTAAGTCGGCCAGAGTGATGTGAGGATACCAGAGCCGCCCTGTGGGGAGGCTCACATGGAGAGAGACTTGAGGCCTCTTGCCAACAGCCAGCACCAGTGAGTGAGCCACAATGAAAGTGAATCCTCCAGCTCAGGACTAGATTCTTCTCTCTAGAGTGTTTTGGACCTGAAGTTGACCTCCATAAGTATTCTACCAAATGTTGATTATCTTTTATAATCTTAGCACTGTAGAGAAGTATTGCAGTAGATATAAAAATTTAGTCCCCTGCCTAAGTTTCTTAACCACAGTGTTGACCCTCTCAGATAAACTGATTAATCACAACTTTGTAAAAGCCTTTTTCTCTGCTCTTCACGTTTATGTTAATTTACAGTTATTATTAAGGGTTTGTTTTGCCAGGCCTACTCTCAACCTTTCCTTCAAGATTGCAGCATCATATAAATGATGATGATTGAACTTTCTGGACACCTTTCCTCACGTTAGGTGCCATATCCTCTCATCTTCCTGTATCAACCTATAGGCAATCTTAACACGTTGTAATTTGCAATTTAAAAAAAAAATTTATCTTCTACATAAAGCTATTAACTCCTTGAAGGAGCTCATCCGTATATATACATAAATAAATAAAAATTTAAAAAAAAATATATACACACATATATATATGTGTATATTTTTATTTATTTATTTTTATTTATTTATTTTTTTGTGGTATGTGGGCCTCTCACTGTTGTGGCCTCTGCCGTTGCGGAGCACAGGCTCCGGACGCGCAGGCTCAAAGGCCATGGCTCATCAGCCCAGCCGCTCTGCATGTGGGATCTTCCCGGACTCGGGCACGAACCCATGTCCCCTGCATTGGCAGGCGGACTCTCAACCACTGCACCACCAGGGAAGCCCCTTTATATATTTTTTGAACAAATGAAGGGTTACATTAGATTAAGCTGTGAGTTCTCTTTTGGTTAAAAGAACATCTTAAATGACACTTAAAAGGGATTTATGGTTCAAAAAACTTTCACATAAATAGTTTGATTCCTCATAATAACCTTTTAGATTGGTGGTTTTACGGCCCTTTTAGAGATGAGGAAGCTGATGCTAACGTGACTTGCCCAAAGTTATAGTTAAATAATTTAAAGGTAAGATGCAAACACCACTATACCATTAGATAATTTTACAGGGAAATCAATCAGTAGCAAATTCGCTTTTATTTTTAGTTTTACTGTAATGTGGAAACTTAAGTTGTATTATGGCATTAAACCTGTATTTAAAGTACTATTTCTATTTGGTCTTTTTTTTTGTTCTTGTTGAAAGTATAGACAATTTGTGGCAAAATGAATTATAGAAGTAGAAATTCAAAAAATTTCATATCTGATTTTTGTAGTTTAGTGATACCTTTTGAATTAAGTACTTCTTTTCTTCTTCCCTTTACACCACGCAAATTCCTTTTAAAATAAAGGTCTGAGGGTCATTTATGTCTTCCTGTTCGATACACGCATTCCTTCCCAGAAGCCTTACAGAAGTTCTACCGTGGTGAGTTCAGGTAGGAATTTCTTATTATTGCTCTATCATTATCTTACTAAAATATTATTATTATTATTATATAATTATATTATTAATGTGTGCCATTAAAAATGCTGTTAAACAGAACAAATTAGATAATATTTGGATTAGTCCATAGATGTAACAGTAGCCATAAAAAATAATACATTAGCTGAGTCACAGCCACATCTAACTTCCCTTCTTCCAGCCTGACTTGAGCTGTATGGAGAAACCCTGCCAAGTGCCACTTGGCTTATAATGTAATTGCAAGTAGAGGTTTTTCTCCTTCAGTGAGATAGAGGCCACGTCTCTACTTTAACCTCGTTACACGTTTTTAGCAGTTTGGTAGAAAGATGATTAAAACTGTTGGTGAAAAATTAAATGTTCAAATTCTCTGAGATTTTATAGTTTTTATCCTCATCTTCTCCCATCCACAATGACTGAGGGTTAGATTTACTCTAACCATGCTGAGATTCCTGGTATCTCTGCCTTACGTGTTAAGTATTTCTTAAGCAGTGGAGATGTTTTTTCATATTTCTTTCACTTAATTAGTTCAGTGGTCAGACTGCCCTGAAAAGAGAAGGGTGGAAGGAGGAGCTGAGTTGAGGTTGGCCGATTAATTAGAGCCAAGTTGGACTACTTTTCTTTCCCTGACTTAGCCTGGATTTTATAGTTTGAGAAAACTTTTTTTCTCTAGGTATTTGTGAAATTGCATTAAATCTTCTTGACTTCTGGAATCATTTTTTAAAAATTTATTTATTTTATTTATCTTTGGCTGTGTTGGGTCTTCATTGCTGCGCGCAGGCTTTCTCTGGTTGAAGCGAGCGGGGGCTACTCTTCATTGTGGTGCGCAGGCTTCTCATTGCGGTGGCTTCTCTTGTTGCGGAGCACCGGCTCTAGGCATGTGGGCTTCAGTAGTTGTGGCACACGGGCTCAGTAGTTGTGACACGCGGGCTTTAGAGTGCAGGCTCAGTAGTTGCAGCGCACAGGCTTAGTTGCTCCGCGGCATGAAGAATATTCCTGGACCAGGGCTCGAACCCATGTCCCCTGCATTGGCAGGTGGATTCTTAACCACTGCACCACCAGGGAAGTCCCTGGAATCATTTTTTTTAGTAACGATTCCAGTTTCTAGTCATTTCAGAAATTTAGCACCTTCACAAATGACTAATATACTCCAAGTAGGAGTATATTTTTGTATACTTACCTAGTAGAATCTGTCCCATTGGCTTTTTTCATATGTTAGTTTTTGATTTTGACATTAAACCTGATTCTTTTTTTCTTCACTTTTCTACCAAAAAGTCATTTAAGTTTTAGGTTTAATCTTAAGTGTTATAATATTTGTTATTGATCTCTTATTGTAAAAAACAGAAAAACAATATTACAGAATTTTAGGGAAGGGATTTTTATCTAATCTAAATTTTAATCTAATCTAATCTAAACCTTAACATAATAGTGTTTTAATTTCAGAATGCTTTCTTTTTTATATATGTGTTATACGATGAGCAAAACACAGCTACACAGCTATTAGCTAAGTATATAGGATTTAATGAATACTTGATAAAAAGTTTGACTTTAATTCAAGTTATTTGGGAGGTTTTATACAAGTACATTAGATATTTCCATTATAATAGAAAAGAGAAATAAACATCTAAATCTGTCTTTGATCAGGAACCTGTGGGTTTTAGGTGTTTCTAGTATAATAAGTTCATGGAATAACTAGTTTTTTATTATGAATTTTTTAATTTTGAGAAATTATAATGTCTAATCCTTTGTTTAATTTATTCTATTTTAATATAAT
Organism: Neophocaena asiaeorientalis asiaeorientalis; assembly: GCF_003031525.2. NCBI lineage: Eukaryota > Metazoa > Chordata > Mammalia > Artiodactyla > Phocoenidae > Neophocaena > Neophocaena asiaeorientalis. Next base: position 1,516,362 of record NW_020174096.1, on the reverse strand, counting down.
TTGCTTTTCCTTCACTCTTCTAAGATGGTTGTGGAGGCAGCGAATCAGGTTATACCTTGAAGGGACTGGCATCAACCCTGTTCCTGTGGACCTTCACGAACAGCAGCTAAGTTTGAATCAGCATAGTAGAGCCTTCAACATTGAGAGAGTTCATGATGAAAGTAGGTAGATTGGGAATTAAGTGTGTTTGGGGCAATATGTAATTTATAGTTCCTTTGATCTCTAATTTCTAGAAGTAATAATTTATAATTAACTTATTTGGGGATTTCAGTGCCACTGACAACACTTAAGGAAGTGCAATGAACTACTTGAGTTGTAAAATTTATTATGATTAGATTCTGAAATAATAAATATAGCATATTTCCATGTGAAACTTTTTCTAGAGTGGGTTTGAAAACTCATTGATTAGGGAAGGACTATAAAATGTCCAGGAGGATAGTTGATATTTAGGGAAAGATTCTTGGCCTTAATCTTTGAAATGTCAGAAAGGAAAAAGAAAGTGGTAGAAAGAAAATGAACTAATCTGTGAAAGATTTCATAATAATTATACATTTATATACTTAACATTTAATTATATTTACCATGGTTCTAGTTATTGATTAGAATCTTTTTGTTAGGAAATTTTCGCATCCCAGCTTTAAGATTTGCATTTCAAATACTTGTGTAAGATGCTAAGAGAATATTAGCATAAGCTGATACGCAGGTTTTTTGTTGTGTTAAGATGAATGCTCAGTTTTGAGCTAATTTGTGGATTATAATTTAGCAATATTTTCCCGCTTTTTCCAGTAACTGTAAGACTTTTATGATGCAAGAAGATCCCAAGAGATACCCTAAATGTCTGTGGACTGTATAAAAGGATATTTTTTCCTCCTGCATTTCATTTCTTGGCTAAACTTATCAGCAAAAGCTATCTTTACATATCTGCTTTCTGTCTTTGTTTCTGTCTTGTCATGGTATCGTGATGTTTACTTATGTTTATTTTTTTTCAGAGTTTTTCATGGTGATTTATAGCTTTATAGGGTAACGTGTTCCTAAACTGAGTTAATGCCATGTTTTAAAGATGCTTCTTCTTCCCTGGGAAAAAAACAATCATTTGATTTTTAGAAAGCTTTTAAGTAATTATTTTTGAAAAATCTAGACATCTAGCATATAGACATCTAGCATATGATTTCTTATTATCATTTTTGAAAGATTGCAGTAAATATTAAGATTAAAATTTTTTTTAAGATATTAAAATCTTAGCTAGAAATTTTACTTTATACCTCACGAAAAGAAGTTATTGCTGTCTCCAAAAGATGTTCAGGATTTGGTTTTTTTTCACCAACAGCATTATAGGAAAGATGTAGCTTGGTATTTAAACGTTCATTGCTCAGATTCCTATCTCAGGTTCACTGTTTTTAGTTTATAAGCTAAATTAATATATATGAAACAAAATTACACATAAACTTAGTAATATTCAGGATGTTCCTATCTCATTAGTGTTCTAGAAAAAGAACAGAAAATGTTCGAAATAAAAAATATATATATAAGAAAATTTCTCAAAACTTAGGCACCAGTTTTTGAATGTAAGGACCCACAAAGTACTTAATATAGTCAGTGGTAAGAGGTCCCACACCAAGGTATGTCAGAATACTAGGGATAAAGCAAACCTCTTGCAAGCTTCCAGAAAGGAAGTGATGGTGGTGTTGATGGTGATTGTGGTTGGAACAGGTTTTTTGATATATAAAGAATCTGGAATCACAGTAGTTTCAGATTTCTCAATAATAACCCTGGAAATTACTTTACTTATATTAATTACTAATATTGTTATTAGCAATTATATAACATTTACAATGTCTAGGCACTATTTTAGTGGGCTTGTTAGAGGGTTTTTTGATAAAAGAGCTTTATTTTCTGAGAAAAATTTAGAAGGATTTTAAGGATAATCTCATATTTGCTATTTAAATTCTCTTCAAGTTGGCAGGGAACATTTTCTAGGAAGCTGCCATTTGGGATTTTTGAATATAGGAGTAGGTTTGAGATTATAAATATAGCACCATGTTTGATCCCTGATCGCTTTCTAATTTAGAACAAAAGATTACAGAGAAAAACAATCCTAGTTTTTTTTTTTTTAAACTTCAGCTTACAAAAGGGATGATTTAACTTTTAAGCAAATAAAATTTTCTATCTAGTGTTATCTGTCCTTAACTAGGTTATATTTGTATACAAGTTAATGAAGAAGAGTTCATTTTTATTACCTTTATAACTTCAAGGGAAGGTAGGGTTGATTTATTAGTTATTTTTTAAAAAAACTTTTAATCACATAAACTAGTAACTTTCTTATTTGAAAGCCTGGTTGTATTAATTTGGATAAGTGAATTGATTTGATAAACAACCCCATAATCTCAGTGGCTTAACATACTGAAGGTTTATTTAGAGCTCAGCTCACTGTCCAAGGGGTGTTCAGGCAACCTCTGAACAATGGCTCTTACCATCTTCTAAGGCCTCTGAGTCTTCTGTTGGGTCCTGTGTAGCTTGTGGGGAGAAGAAGACAGTGAGAGCATGGAGGATCCTTAGGGAAGTTTTAGGAGCCAGGCATTTTCACTACTTCTGCTCATATTCTATTGGCCATTTCTAGTCCCATAGGTATACCCAATGTGAGTAGACCTGGAAGCATAGTCTAACAGTCTGACAGTGTGAGGGAATTGCACAGGGTTGCAGTCTCTGTCACTAGTATAACAATTCTATACTTACAAATACAAATTAATAATCAATTTTGTAATGCATTCTCTTGGATAGAAAATTGTTAATTGGTATTGAGTCCATCTTATCATGTCCTGTTGAAGCAAGTTGTAAATGAACAGTTCATGATTAGATAATGTTTGGTAGTCAATTAGCATGAAAGAAAATATAAGCAGAATTAAGATGATTAATGAGACTCGAAGCAATTTTACGTTTTCTCTTCCTTCTTTGGTAAAAGATTTCAAGTGAAATTCAGCAAGCACACATAATAAAAGTGCAATACAGAAAGGAAAATTAGGATGAGGAAAAACAGGTCTAGAGGTTAAAAAGTCAAGACCATATAAAATAAAAATATATGGTTACAGTTTGATGGTGAGATTTCAGATTTATTAGTAATATTTAGTGAGTACTTACTGTTAGTTGAGCATTTGCAGAAAATCTGTGGGGAGATGTAAAACATTCCATTAGTGATTTACCCTATGCAAAGAAAAATAGTTTAAACAATAAATTTTAACTTTTTACATCGGTAAAACTTGTCAGATGTGAAAATGTGAATATATCTAGTACCAAATTAAGAGTTTCAAGAGTTAGGTTTTGCAGTCTGAAGTACAATCAAATTCGATTAAACACAGCAAATTTTCTATATACCTTTTTGTGACACATTCTTTCTACTATATTAATGAGATTTAGCTGATAATGTTAACCCATTACATAATTTAGTCAAATAAGTTTTAAAAGGTTCCTTGGTATTGTAACAACAGCTTATAATCGAAAGAATAGTTGGGCCACTTTAGGCAGTTATAATCCAAAAGATACGAGATACATGTAATTAATATTCAATAAACATAAATAGGCTACAAGTCAGAGGAAAATAATAGATTGGTGGTTGTGTTGGTGACAGTGGTGGAAAGTTTTATTAGTGTATTAAGTGTCTAATGTGTATTAGATATCTATACACATTACCCTGAAACATAGAATCTTAAAATGTAACAAATTACCCCAGAATTGAGCATCTTAAAACAAAATATTTATGATTTCACAGAGATTGTGAAGGTCAAGAATCCAAGAGTGGCTTAGCTTGTTAGTTTGAGTTTAGGGTCTCTCAGGAGGTGACAGTCAAGCTGTTGGCCGGGACAGCAGTATCTGAAGACAGGACTGTACTGGAAGATATGCGTCACAACTCATCACGTGGCTGTTAGCTTCAGTTCCTCACTATGTTGGCTTCTCCATTGGACTGCTTATGAAATATCTTCCCCCCAGAGCAAGTGATCTGAGAGAGAGAGTGACCAAGGTAGAAGCCAGGGTGTCTTTTTTAACCAAATCTCAGAAGTGACGTACCGTCACTTCTGCCATACGTTGGTCACATAGACTAATCCTGGTGTGATGTGAGAGGGAGAGTTGTACAAGAATGTGAAAACCAGGAGGCAGGAATCACTGGAGACCATCTTAGAGGCTAGCTGCTGCCACAGCTGAGGTGGACTTTTAAGCTTTGACTAAGGAAAAAGATGTGGAGGAGACAGAAAAGGGAACTTGTTCCATAGTGCTTGCCCACCAGGAGATACTTGGGTGCAATGAATCTGCTATTGGTGACATTGAGAGGAAGGGCCTGGCATTTCCATTTGGAGACTGGTAAAAGATAAAAAGTAAGAGAGACCATTTGAAGGTGACAATCACAAGTTTGATCCAGAAAGCAGTGGGAATTCTTTGGAGAATTTTGCATGATGGAGTGATGTTTAAGTAATCATCAAGGAAGATCACTTAATCTGTGCATACAACCTTATAGAGTAAAAAATAGGGCTTCCCTGGTGGCGCAGTGGTTGAGAGTCCGCCTGACGATGCAGGGGACACGGGTTCGTGCCCTGGTCTGGGAAGATCCCACATGCCGCGGAGCGGCTGGGCCCGTGAGCCATGGCCGCTGAGCCTGCGCGTCCGGAGCCTGTGCTCCGCAACGGGAGAGGCCACAACAGTGAGAGGCCCGCGTACCACAAAAAAAAAAAAAAAAAAATAGATGACATTTTTTTAGGAGTCATAGGAAGAGACGTGGCTCTGTTCCTCCAGTGCTGCCATTGCTAAAAATCACTCCTGAGGTTTTCTATTTGAAAAAGTAATCTGAGTTTTAACATAACTGGTTTGGTTTCCTATATGAGCCATTCATGTAATTTGCTGCTTAAATCCAGAATGGCTCTCCTTTGGAAGTACTTGATCATCTCTACTACTGAAGCTTCCAGAGTAAAACTAAGTCAAGTGTGACCACATGAATCTTATGCTATGGATAAATATATTTTATGACTCTTGAAAAATTGTTTCAAGAAGACCTAAGTTTTATTTTGGAGAGACAGGGGCTTCATTGCTTCATAATGTTTAGATGATTTTGTGGGTCTGTATTATGAATACTTTAAATATGATTTAATTTATCTGTTAATAATGTTAAGGTATAGACACTACAAAGACAAATATGAGTATATTAATATTTTATAAATTTTATATGATAAAATTTCAAAAATTTAAGGAGCTGTCTTGGATTTTTCTTTCATTACCTTCAGGGTTTGAGGCTTCTGGACCCCAGCTCTTGCCAGTGAGAGCACTAAATGAAGTCTTCATTGGGGAGAGTCTGTCATCCAGGTACTTTTCAACCTGTGATCTTGAGTTTGAAATTTTAATATTTTAGTAATTTTTAAGCTATTTATTTCTACAACCTAAGATTTGTGAATGGTTGATACTGTATAAGTAAGAGAAATGAATTATTTAATGAAATATTTCCAAACCTTTGTACATGTTAATACATGTTAAGAGGAAAGAAGGTGTTATTACTAAAAACGTTTGTGAAACCCTAGGTTAAACAAAGTTACTCAGATTTCTTTACTGCAGTATTTCTCAGAGCCTTTAATCTATCATAGAGGTGCTTTATAAATGTTTAAGAGAATGATATATAGGTATATATTTGCAATTGATAAAAAACATTGATCTTATAGACAGTCCATATTAAAATTGCCCTACTGACTGTCTTAATGTTTTTTAATGCTGACTTGTTTGCTTGTTTTGGTCCAGGATGCAGGTAAGGAGAACGCATTTGGCTATCATGGCCCTTTAGATTTAATCAAGAACAGTTCTTAGCCCCACCCCTGTTTTGTCATCTATGATTTTAACATTTTTGAATGGTCTAAGCCAATTGGTTTGTAGAATATTCCCTTTTTTAGATTTGTATGATTTTTTTTTCTTCTCTGCATGATAAGATTCAGAATGAGCATTTTTGGCAAGTATACTACATAGATAATAGTGATCCTTCTTAGTGCAACATCATAAAGCAAGTGTATCGACAGCTTAAGATTTGTAACCATCATTACCAAAAATTAAGGTTAGTGAAGCTCTTTACTAGGAATATAAAAATATAGTATTTTATTACTGATAAAATCTATTTTGTGAGTGTTGAATATAATTTAGGCTTAAATTGTCAGTAGAATTTTTTTGCAAAAATTTTTTGTGTGACACCAGTTACCAGTTATAAAGTGACTGCCATAATATAAAGTTAATTTAACTCTTGGTAGTATGTTAGAACTTTCCTTCTCATTTTTGTTGATGTAAGTGAATTAGGGGTGGAAGATAGAGATGAATCTACATCCTACTTTCCTGCTTCCAGAACCATGTGACCCTTTGAAGGTCACATAATTGATTCCCTAGTTTACCGAGAGTTTCATATATTCTGAAATTCTCTTTATTATAAGTCATATCCTTTTATAGGAAGTTTAATTATGATGAGAGAAATTTGTCTTAAAAAAGCCACATTTTAGCCAATACCTTAACTGAGGTAGGTAGTACTGAAGAGAGCAAAGCCTTGATTCAACAGAATGATTTGAATGATCTTTTTGAGTTGTAATTATTTTATTAATATAATTTTAAACATATGCTTTAAAATACATTGTGCACCCACTAGGGATATAAAGATGAATAAGGTAAAGATAGTGGTATCTCACATAAAGGTAGTAAAATACATAATTTAAAAATTATTAAAAGTAAAATGTATTCTTCAAAGAAATCAAATAAAAATATATTACTTAAAGAACTTTAAAATATGGTAAAATGTAAAGATGTATTTAATATAGTAAGACTTATGCAGCAACAGAAAAACTTTGTATATAGCATATCAAGTTTGAAACAACATGGAAATGAGTAATGGATACATTTGTGTCATAAGAGAGAAGGAAGAGAATGTAACTCTAATTAGTGATATAATCTAGTCATTATTGCTAAAGAGGCAGAAGAGAACAACTTCAAAATGAGATTGGAGGAGGTCTGCATTAAAATAAATAGATGACAAAGGTAAAGATGTTTTGTGAGTTTATGCTTAATTCTAGGGAAGCCATTTAATGGCTTACATTATTCTGTTTGTATATTTTAAAGGTCATAACTTCTGAGAGCTTCTACTAGTGTTGCTTTATGATTTGTACTTACTAAAAAATAACTTATAAAAGGAGGAAAACTGGGGTCAGTTGATAGATTTTTTGGAAATTCAGTGAAGTCCCATTAGGAGGTTTTAGACTGAATGCTTTTATTTTTTGTGGTGGTCGTGATTTGGTTGGTTTACCCCTGATGTGTGATGCTTGTTCTTTTTGTGATCTTAGATGCCTCACCTGATATCTTTACTAAGATAAGGGCAGCAATGGGTTGGCTTCTGATGCCACTGAAAAAGATTTAACTACTGGAAATGTTAGAACTTATTTTTAAAGATTCTATGACATAGACCCTTAGGCAGAAAGGAAATGAACACTTATTGGATGCCTGCTATGTGTCAGGCACTGTGCATGTTGTGTAAGTTGTCACATGTATGCTCATAGCAGCTCTGTGAGAAAAGTAGTTGTATTGATCAGTGAAAAATTGAGCTTTGGAGAATTCAGATAACTTGCCCAAGGTCATATATTTAGTTAGTTAGCATCAGAACCATCATGTAAACCCAGAATTTCTGATTCCAGATCCTGTATTGAGTTGTCATGAAAACTTGTGAAGTATTGCCAATTTTTGGACTGCCCCTGCCTGTACACGCCTTCCTACTGGCAGTGCTATCTAAAGGTCATCTTGTATTATTTCTTATATAGCATCTTGTTTACTGCTTAAAGCAGAAAACAGCACTCTAAATAGTTGGTAATTATTATTTACTTTAAAATTTCTGACCTACCCACTAGAATATAAACGTCAAGAAGATCGTGTCTATTATGTTTGCCATTAAATCCCCACTACCAACACAGTGCTTATTAAAACATAATAGGCACTTAATAATGTTTATGGAATGAATAAATATTGAGTCCTGCCAAATGTTTTCATTATCTCCATTTTGTAGGGAAGTCTGTGGCTCAGAGAAGTGAAATAAATTGCCCCAAATCACACAATTAATAAATAACAGAGCCAGGGTAAGCCTGTGCTCTTCTTCAGTGTATACAATAGAACTGTGGTCTTCCTGAAAACTGAAGTGCTTTGCTTGGAAAATACGAAGTGCAGCAATATTATTCCTGCCTCATTTATAATGTTCTTAGACTTAAGAACATTTTAAAAGCCCAGTTTTTTTTTTCTTTTCTCCTATTTGTTCTAACCTAGAATGTCTTATTCTTGGGCTGTAGCAGTGGACAATTTAAGAAGAAGTATACCCACTCTAAAGGGACTGTGAGTTTTATTGCTGCCTTAAAAAAATAATCTCCCTGAAGCCAAAATTCTCTGAGTTGACTAATCTTGATAAACCTGCATGTGGGAATGACACTAAATTTGTTCATTGTTTTGGGCTCAACGTCTCTCACCTGACTATACTTTCCTTTCTCTTCACCTCTGCTTCTCTTCTATCCTCACTTACCTATAATATTTGGCTCTATGTGATTCTGGCATAATAGCAGCCATTCCTATGGATTCAGATGGCTTGTCTGTGTATAATAGGCTCCTAATGTACCTAAAATTCCTAATTTTCTAGGAAGATATAACAAAGCTATGAGATAGATTAAATGTGAATATTAGGCTTGCTATCTTTTATTTTTGTAGAGAATGCTGACTTTAGAGAAAAAATGACATGGAGTTATATCATGTAAAATGTTCACAAACCAAGAGCTTGGTAGGAGAAATGAAAGGGTTAGAATAAGAGACAAATTATCCATTGAATGTTAGTATTTGCAGGCATGTCTAATAATTGTCATTATTTTGAAAAGCTGTATTTTGTTAAGGGTTTATTTTAACTTTTTTATTTGCTGGAGAAAAGTAACCCATTGTTGACCAGTGACATCATTATTTCAAGATATAGCTCACAAAATAAGCTTTTACGTGTTTCAAAAGCTCTTTGAATAGTTGCAAATCATTTATACATTCATGCAGTTAAAGAATAGTGTCATTATTGCTGGTGGGAGAAGACTCAGTTGATTCCGTATTTATTAAATACACTAAGAAATATAAATCTTTAAAAAAATTACAGTTCTTGTTCCCTAGTTTCGCCCAGTGATCCAGGACTGGTTGAGATTTTTCTTTAGAACTTCATCATCTCTGCTAGCTTACTGTCAATTCAAAAGGCACATTAGTATGTAACTTAAGAAACAAGAGTTTAGCAGAAACTATTGGTAACTTGAAGGATTAGATGCAGACTTAGATGTAACAAGGACTAGCTACCAAGAATGAAACTCTCCTAGGAATGGTATTTTCTTTTTGAATTCTGAAATAAGGTTCTGTATGTTTCCATAAAAGCAGTAGCAGCAATGCTAGGTAAAAATTTACAAGAAGCTCCTGTTTGAAATGTTAAAGTATTGATAGAAAGGAGGCGCATATAGATCAGAGAGGGATGCAGACATGCAGATATTTTAGAATTTTTTTCACTTAATTAGTATTGAAATTAGCATCATGATGTGTGTGCCGACTAAGTCAGGTATGTCTGAGTCAAGCTGGCCTACTTAGATTTCATCAGCGCTGAAAGACTATGTTTATCTTATTTACCATGAGCCATAAGTTCAGCCAATCCACTTTTATATTCTCAATTCACAGGGCTTCCTACTACGAGATTTCAGTTGATGATGGTCCATGGGAAAAACAGAAGAGTTCAGGGCTCAATTTGTGTACTGGAACAGGATCAAAGGCCTGGTGAGTAACTTGAGATGTTGCTTATCAACTTTTGTGAAATACTTTAAGTAATGTAATTTAGTTGCTATCTCATATTGGTGTATCTAAGGCCTCTAATATGCAAGAGGTAGCTAGCCTGGTGTTATTATATCGGTTGGCTCAGTTTAGCTACACTTATTGATTGGGTCCAGGAGTCCGGCTTTGACTTCTTAGATTATAGCGCAGCCTGGATCTGGTCATTCTTTAGCTTCCCATACTAGGTTTGTAAAGAGAAAAAAGAAAATGAGATATGTTTTGAGGGACTATATATTTTTAAAAATGAACATTTCAAGTAATAGTAAAGAAATGAAAACAAAGTACAGTACCAAAACATATGCTGGAGGTTTGTGCATTCAAGGCCTAACTGGAGGTAACCTGGGACATCCTGCAACTTGTTTACCCTGTGACCTCTCTCTGGGAAGTCTCTTCTACTTCTCAGTACACACATGCACATGCCTCCCAGACCTTTATCTGTAGCTGTCTTCTCTCTTGAGTATAACCTCATATTGTAAACCCACTTACTACATAGGATTTCAATAGCATTTCAAATTCAACACATTTAAAACTGAATTTATTGTCTTCAGTTGTTCTCCCCGTGTTCCCTGTCTTGCTTAATAGTATCACCCTTAACCTTGACATCATATTCTCAGGAAAACACATTATTCCTTAAAACCTTGCTCTTATCTTTGAGTCTCCCTTTTCTCCCCTATCAGTCTCTAAATCCTGTCAGATATAATTCAGAAGCTCTAGCCCCCTTTTTCAGTTTCTATTGCTATTTCTTTGGTATAGGGCCCCATCTTTTCAGTGAATATTCTTTGTGTCTCACCCTTTATTCTTCAGGCTGTCATTCATACTACTACCACAGAGTAATATTTCTAAAATATAGGTATATCTCCCTATTTCCTTCTGTGCTTTAAAACTTTCATTGACTCCTATGTTCACATTGCTCAGACTGTCACATAAGGCCCTTTAAGTATGACCTCCTTGCCAGCCTACTCCTGCCTGACCTTAACCCATCACACTGGAGACACTGCAAGCTACTTGCAATTCTTAGCACAAGCCACGTTCTCTCTGGGCTTTTTGTTTTTGCTCAATGCACCTTCTTCCTGCATTGAATGCCTGAACACTCTCCCCTTTCCATCCACTGGCTGAAAATTCCAATCTTCAAATGCCATTTTCTGTAGGAAACCTTTACTTAAGACCTAGTTCCTTTCATAAGCCTAATTAATTGATCCCTTTTTTTGCCCTTACCCAGCACTTTTTCCTCATCACACTGTTATAGCACCTAGCACATTATTAGTTTCTGATAAGCTTATACCCAGTTAGTTTGAGCAACTTGAGGCACATGGGATGATGACTAGTGTTTTTTTTTTTCCTGCTTAATTTTTTGTGTGCATAGCACAGTACTTAATACAAAGTCACTTAAATACTTTTTGAATAAATGACTACATGCTCACAGATATAGCTAAAACAGTGCTTATCAAACTGACTTTAAGTTTGGATGCTTTAAAATTGAGTTTTATTTCCCCTACCACACACTTTATAGTTGAGTCCTGTGTTGATGTTGCATTTAAATAAGTATGGCTGAGACTAGAATTTCAGTCTTCTCTGTGTTGCTTATTAAAGTCTGCTTTGTCTCCCATGCTCTAGTGTAGAACCAACTCTGTCTCTCTAACTATATCCTGTCCCTGCCACCTTGGTTAACTCAGTCCCTTTTCTTCTCTACTCAGCCCTATGTAGCTTACTTGCTTCTAACACGTTCTACTCTCCTCCCTGTCATAACTGATAACATTTCTTTTGTTACGATTGCATTTCCCATGTATCTTTTGATACTTTTTCTCTTCAGAAAGTAGGGGGAGAAAAGAGAAGCCTAGGGGCCAGAGGGACTGAGGGAAAGTTATATGTTCTATATGTTAATTTCAACTTACTGCAGTACCATCTTTGAGCACTTTCTTCGTCCCAAGTAAGTATATTGTCTTATTTAAATTCTCAAAAATACTCTGGAATTAAGTGATTTTATTTTCATTAATAGAGTTTAAAAAGTCTCAGAAGTTGGCTGACTTGCCAAAAGCCATGTGGCTAATAAATGGTGGAGGCAGGATTTAAATTCTGGACTTAACTATAAGCTGTAAACCTCATGAGCCACAGAAGGAGGAAAAGCATGGACGGGTTCCCTGTGGGAGGTTGTGAGACATGCTTAGAAGTGTTGCCCATGATAGCCACACTTGTTCCTTTAGCTAGAGCTTAGTTACATGCTATGTGGCAAGAGGGGGTGGGAAATATAGCCTAATCATGTGTCTGGGGTCAGGGGGGAAGAGAGTTCAGGGATTAGCTATCCCATCTTTGCATTTCCAAAAATTCTTGCACAAGACATAGGATGTAATGGTTATGTTGCATAGCAAGTGTCTCTGCATTGTTGCATTCTCATCTCGGTCCTCTTCCCAGTGTGGGATGTGATCTCTAGCACACACTAGGAGAAGTTCCACAGAGCGGGAATATTTATGTTTCCATGAGTTCTTAAGACTGTTGCCAGTCCTCCTCCATACATTCTGCCCTACCAGACTTAATTAAGGGTGAGGAGCTGTTCTTAAGAGAAGGTTTTACTAGCTGATGAAGATATGAGACTCTTTGTCTTTCAATTTGGTTGTCTTTAGTAGAAGTTATGTCCAGTTTCAAATCAGAACTCTTAGAATGGTGAAGGTTGTAGATCGAAGGAAAAAGTTGTGTGCTAGCTAACACCTGCTTTGGCATATAGTTTGTCTTTGATATAGAATGTAAACCACTCCTAAAGGTAGAGTGAATTGGCTGAGATTTAGATTACAACCACAGGAAATTAGTTTTAATTTAACCCCAATTCAGAGAACTTAGTTTGTGTTGATTTGTGGTATCTCTAATAAGTCATAGTTCTAGGAACATTAGAGCATGTCTTACAAGACTTCCGTTCTCTTAAACTAAGTCTAACTACAATAAGGAGATATAAGTCATTAATATCTTTTGCCCTAAATATATTTTAATTCAGTGGCACCCTAATAAATAGCTTATCTTTTAATTTAAAGTATAATTCCAAAACAGTATCTTTCAGTAATGCGTATATTCAGAGGAATTAGAGTATAACTCATACATATTCCTTGCATTTGACATTTTCATTCAGTGTTGAGTTCTTGCTGTGAGCCAGGTAGTGCCTAAAGTGCCTTATGTCTTGTAGTGTGTGACAGTAATGCAAATGAGATAGGTTTTGTGAACCTCATAGTAAACAATAAGAAAGTCAGAACACTCGAAGTATTTTGCTTTATACCACATAGTGAGTATGAGCAAAGGTACAGAGGCGAGAATGAGCCTGGGGTGTTTGGAATGTGAAATTGGAGGACAGATAATGGTGAAAAATAGGAAAGGCAAGGGCCTAGATTTTTTTAGGAATTGTGTGACTATGCAACATTGTGCCTGTTCGTGTGGATTATCTACTGAGAAGAGTTAGAGGCAGAATTCCAAATTACCTGGAAGAGTTTTTTTTCTAAAAACCTTTCCTTAACCATCTTTTTAGACCCCAGCACAGAGCTTCTTTTAAAAGTTATTGAGGGACTTGCCTGGTGGCACAGTGGTTAAGAATCCGCCTGCCAGTGCAGGGGACACGGGTTCGAGCCCTAGTCCGGGAAGATCCCACATGACGCAGAACAACTAAGCCTGTGCGCCACAACTACTGAGCCTGTGTGCCACAACTACTGAAGCCCATGCTTCTCAACAAAGACAAGCCACCCCAATGAGAAGCCTGTGCACCACAGTGAAGAGTAGCCCGGCTCGCCGCAACTAGAGAAAGCCCACGCACAGCAATGAAGACCCAATGCAGCCAAAAATAAATAACTTAATTAATTTTTAAAAAAGTTATTCACGTTTGTGTTAATGTTTGTTCCTAAGTGGTTAAGCAAGGCATCTTGCTAGTAAAAGATTTCTCATCTTCAGAAACTATTTTATAATTTGAAGAAATACACATTTTAAAATATGTTAAATAATACAGAGTATACAACAAAAAGTTCGTCTCTTTCACTTCATATCTCTAGTACTAATCTCCAGATATAACCACTCTGTACATGCATATATTTTTTTAATATAAGTAAAACAGGTAAGTTATATACATACCATATAATGCTTTTGGTTTTTTAACTTAACATATTGTTATCTTTCCATTATCAGTACATATAGTTGTATTTTAGCCTTTTTAATATCTACATAGTATTCTACTGAGTGGCTATAATATAATTTATTTACCCAGCTTCCTATGGTTTTGCTATTATGTGCTTCCCAGTTGTTTTGCTATTATAAATAATGCTTCAGTAAATATCCTTGTATTTGTCTTTGTGTATTATATGTACAAATATGTTTTAGGATAGACTACTAGGTTGAAGAATATGTTCATTCTAAATCTTAATAGAGCAGAATTGCCTTCCAATTGCAATCTCTATAATTCCATTAGTATATGAGGACACTTCTTTTCTCATACCCATGTCAATACATTGTCAGTTTTTAATCTTTAAAATCTGAGAAAAGTCTTGTTTTAATATGTATTTCCTCAAGTATGAGTAAGATTGAACATTTTTTTCATATAGACCCATGAACTATTTGCCCACTTTTTAAAACTGTATAAGGTGGCTGTTGTCTTTTGGTCATTTTTTTTTTTCCTGATAATTTCTAAGAGTTTTCTGTACATTAAGTAGATTATTCCTTTTTCATTTTTCGTATGTTTTTAGAACTAAAATAAGAAAAGATGTATATGGTGTTTGCTTCTAGGTCATTCAATATTAACAGGGTTGCACCTCAGGCTGTGGAAGATGTTCTAAATATTGGTGAGTACCAAATAGCTCTTATATGTTATATTATAATATGCTAAATATATTTTATTGTATGTTAGCTGTATTGTACATTATAAAATATTTAATTAAGATATTTCCCCTTTTCCTTTTTCAATAGCAAAACGACAAGGAAATTTAAGTCTTCCATTGAACAGAGAATTTGTAGAGAAAGGTCAGTGACCAATGATCATAACTACTAACACTTTCAGTTAAGTTCTGTACATATTTTGAGGATGTTATTGTGACGTGTACTTGTCTAATTAAGCAAAGCATAGTGCTTTTTTGACCCAAACATGCTCTTAATATAATACCCCTTAAAATATATTTTAAACAATAAAAAGTTTAAAGCTGGAATTTTATATTATGATTTTTGTCAACCATGGAAATATAACCTCTGTGTCAAAACAGTGTGACTGCAAACATGTCCTGGGGGATAGGAAAATGTAGAAAAATACACATCTGGAAATTAGGAAATGCACACCTAAACTCAGTGTGCCATTAATATCCTCTAAATGAGAAGGAATTCACTGAACTCTGATTGCTTACCTTCACATTCACTAAAATGTTCTCTTTAACCTTCTCCTATATGTCCCTGCCCAGTTATTTCAGGGTTCCTTTAAGAGAACCAGCACAGTTGGAGGAAGGATACTGATCAGCGAATTTGAAGACTAGGTTCCAATCCCAGACCAGCCAGTCACTCACTGTGAAACGATGGGCAAGACTGTTTCTTTGCTCCTCTGCTTCCTCAACTGTGGAATGAGAGAGTGGACGTAGATTGCTGGGGCATAGGAATTTTTCAAATTTATTTGTTAAATTTTATTTTTTTTAAATATTTAAATTCGTAAACTGAAAACCACATTCATTTGATTTGCATATGAAATTTTAACACACTAAAGTCTACTCATCTGCTAGGATCATTTTCAAAAGTATGGACCTCAAACTAAAGCTAAATCGTGCTGTCTCTGTTTAACTGAAGAGTATCCTAAGATTTCAAGGTAAATTATTTTTAGAAAAACAACAAAAAATCCAAACTTGTTTATAGTTGCATCTGTTTGCCTATGCTGCAACTGTCATCCATAAACATTTGAGTTTGAGAGTTATCAGAACAGACATGTTCTTACTGGTCGCTTTTAAAATGATTTAGCAATACATGATAGAGTATATTAACAGTGTGAGTTCATTTTATTTATATATTTTGGATTCTCGTAAGACTTTCTTTGTTGGGGAGATAGTTTGTCTTTAAAATATAGTTTGTAAACAGGACTAAATCTCTGTGGCTACTTTCAGCTCTCTAAAATGGACTGTTTTCTCCCTCTCAATTTGAGACCTAAAAGATAATTTTAATCATGGCTTTGAGCTAGAATTACTGTTAAATCTGCATCAAAGAAAGGAAAATTAGGCATTTATAGTAATTGATTCTTCATTATATAATTTAACTTAAAGCATAACGTGTATAAAACAACTGAAATTTATATCAGGTATACAAATTAAGGGTATATATAAAATACAGTGATTGATTTTTCTTTTAATAAACATACTGCTTTACTGGATGAATATTATTCCTTTGAAGATTTGACTATCTTCAGAAGCAATAGTGAATGACAATGGTGCAGTAACTGTTACAGACACTTCATTTAATTCAAATGAAATTTTGGTATATAAGGTAGATTATCTAATAGTCTTGCAATGTCTTTTAATGTGGTGCTCAACTAAATGTTCTTTCAAGCCCAGTTTCTTTGTACAGTTGTTTTTAACCAGTTTGTGCTCTGCATGCCAACTCTTGTGTGCCTCTTGGTTAGAGAGAAAGCAGATCCGAAAGACTTCTAGAAATATCTTGAGTAATAGCAGTTTCATTAGAGAAAGCATATTGCCTGCCATTGTTTGAGACTGAATTTTATATCAAGACTACTAACTTATACTTACGAACTCTTTGGCGTGGTATTTTGTAAAGGAACTTATTAGCAAGAGATTATGGCAATTTAAGGTCCATTTTCGAGTGCCTCAAGCTAGTTTCTCTTTTTTTTGTTTGATTACTAGCTTTATAGGTACCCCCCGACCCCAGCCAAATGTACCTATTTCTGCGATATTGTGGGTGATGTAGGCTTCTGTGGGCTAATCTTGGAACATACTCCTCATTTATAAGCGTTTTTTTGTTGGTTTCTTTTTTTAATGGAATGTGTTGTGAGTTCCAAGAAACTTGCTGCCAACCAGACCTTTGGAATAGAACTGTGCTTGTAAATTGGGGATGGCATCCATTTTCATTTTGCACTTCTCAGAAGTGACTGTCTTTCATCGAATGTGCTAATATTTGTTTTTTTTTCTTTATAGTAACAAATGAATATAATGAATCGCTGCTCTACAGTCCAGAAGAACCAAAAATACTTTTCAGTATTCGAGAACCAATAGCAAACAGAGTTTTTTCAAGCAGTCGTCAGCGTTGTTTCACCTCCAAGTAAGCTTCCAAAGTTGTCTTGTGGCTGTTTTCCTCCCTTGTAATTATAAAGCACAGTTGGCTTTAAAAGTGTTCAATTTCATTAAATTCACTCCTTCAAACTTAATCTAGCAGGGAAAGTAGAACCTGTAGAACTAAAGAGGTGTCATGCTAACCTGGCTAAAGTAATATTTTGTCTAACACTTAGGGTTCCATTTTAGAGAAACTAAAGTTTAAGTTAATAGAAAGGAGAACATAGTTATTTAATTGGGTGATGTGGGCTTTGTTTGTTTACTCTAGTAAGACACAGTAAGATCAAATTATCACTTCAAAAGAAGCTGACTGGAAAGCAACTTTTTTTTCACATGCTGTGGCATAAAAGCAGGACCTGCATTCATACAAAGTCATACAAAGTCTAATATAACTTCAGAGTAGGATTCATTGCTTTCAGCTTTTCCCTGAAAGTGAATCCCCCCCTCCCCACATCTATTAAATTTGCCTTGGATTGATTTTTGAGGGGAAGAGGATATACAGAAATGTTTGTAATTTCTTATTTTGTAAAGGTTGCCCAATTTTCCAAACTAACAAGGAAACCTACTATAATTCTGAAAAACTGTCATCTATCTCATGGCAAGCAAAGAACAGTTTAAGTACAAATTGCTGCTTATAGTGTGCATATAGTTTTTTGAAAATACACAACTGAATTTTTCCAGGAAAGACACAAAAAAGGAAACTCGTCATACTTAAAAATCACTTTATCATTTGAGAGTTAATTTTGATTAATCAACGAATCTATACTCAGTTTGGGTGAAACTGTAAAGATTCATTTAAATGTTTGTTCATATAAGTAGGAGAATAGCTTTATGACTTCGGTGGTTGGAAAATATTTCTTAGCAACAAGATTGATAAATTGAACTACATTAGAGTTAAGAACTTTTGTTAATCAAGGCACCATTAAGAAAACAAAAAGGCAAGCCACAGAGTGAGATAGTCTAGCAATGGACTCATATCCAGAATATATTTTAAAAATTCCTGCAAGTCAATAAGAAAAAGACAGGCAGCCCAGTAGAAAAATGGCCAAAAGTCATGGACAGGCATTTCACAAAAGAGAATATCCAAATGGCTGATAAGTATATGGAAAAATATCCTTGACCTTATTATTCATCTGAGAAATACAAATTAAAACTACGTAATATGATACCACACACACCAGAATAGCTAAAATACCAGTTGTTGATAAGGTGGAGCAAGTGGGACTTTTATGTACTAACATTAGGAATAGTTTGGAAACTTGTTTGGCAGTTACCTACCAAAGCTGAATACAGCGCATGCAGTGACCCAGTAATTCTGCTCCAAGATATATATCCAGCAGAAATGTATACACTGACCAGAAATGTGTGCACCAAAAGACATGCTCAAGAATATTCATAGTAGCACTATTCCCAATAGGTAAAAACCCAAATGTCCATGAATAGTAGAAGAGATACTTAAATTTGGGTATTTTTGTACAATGCAAGTGTTTTCAGACAGCAATGAAAATGAACACACGGCTGCTACAGGTAATAACATGGATGATTTCACAAACATGCTATTGAGCAGAAGAAGCCAGGCATGGGCATAGCCATTGTGTTCTTCCATTTATATAAAGTTCAAGACTAGACAAAACTATTACTACTGTGGTGATTGAAATTAGGGTAGTGGATATGCTTGGGAAGGAGGGGCTGGGGGTAGAGGCTGGGAGATGGGAGTAAGAGCAGTGAGGGAGCTTCTGGGGAGCTGGGTAACATTCAGTTCCTAATTTGGGTGTTGATTACGCAAGTGTGTTCATTGAGCTGTACCCTAATAATTTGTGCCTTTTCTGTATGTTGTATGTAAATAAAAATTTTACATGAAAAGTTACATTCTTGCTCACTACTTAAAATACTTGTAATGGTAATAACTCAACATTCAAAAGCCTATGAATTCCATCTGAACTTGTTCACTGATAAATGTTTGGGTGAATGGAGCTCTCCTGAACATTGAAGTTTTGAGATTTTTTTGATAATGTACCCATGTATTCACATAGTCACTAATTCTCTCATATCAAAGAGCAACTTGATTTTTAAAATCAAGGCCAAATGATCTCTCTGCCAGTTTAGATGACAATGAAGTGTTGTAAAGAACCTGTAATTTAGGGTTAGGAAAAGTGTTGCTATTTAATGAGATGTTTCTTTCTGCTTAGGGTTTGTGTTCGTTCTCGTTGTTGGGATGCCTGCATGGTTGTAGATGGAGGAACTTCATTTGAGTTTAATGACGGAGCAATTGCTTCAATGTTGATCAATAAAGAAGATGAGCTTCGAACTGTGCTTCTAGAACAGTGAAGGATTTCCTCAGATGACAATTTTGATTACTGGAAAAAATAGTTTTACTGTGGAAACAGACTGCCAGTCATAAGGCTACAATTTTTGGTTATTGTTGAGACTGGTTGGCCTTGGGCTCAAAGGTGATCAAGGAAGTGAGATTTGTATTATTCTTCTGTTGGATTCTGATGGAAAAGATATTCACTGTGTAAGAAAATGGATGGACTAAATTGATTAGAATTCATACCAGTGAAATTTCTATATTGCTTACAATTGGTTTCCAGCAGTGCTGATATCTTTAAATTTAGAGAGGTAGGCTCCAATAGAAGATTAAATGTTTAAGGTTTGAAATTTAACTGTACAAGCTTTTTTTCCTTCCTTTTCCTCCTAATTTTGTGGAATTGGTCAGACACATCTCATTTGATTAGTATTTTTTTATAGTACCTAAAATTCAAGATTTTTTAAAAGATTTGGTGATGGAGAATTTTGATAAATCCTGACATTGACCTAATTGAAGTAGGTAAATGTGTTTTTTATATGCTAAGAGTTTTCTAATTTCAGAACACAATGATATTGTTATGATTATTGATTTAAAAAATTCAAACAATCATTTTTGAAATTATTTAGAGATGTTTTCACTTAATTGACTGTCAGGTTAATTTTGACAATGCTGGGTGAAATATATCTGGACAAAATCATGACACCGTTTCAAATGTATTAATTATCCAATAACTATTTTAGGTCTTCGGTAATTTTTTTTTAATGATTTGAGTGTCTAATAAAGTCCTTCCTTATTTACAACTATCTAACATGGATTCAGAGACTAAAAGGATGAACTAATTAGACATATTCTGTTAGGAGTTTGGTAAAACCTTAAAAAGATATTTTCATCTAGTGTAGGAGTATTGTCAGAAAGAAAATGGATAATGGATTATTTAATAAATATGCAAAACACTTTAGTTCTGGAATTGCCTTACTTATTATCATGGTAGTTTTCACCTAACTCATATTCCAAATTTTACACATTAGCTTTGGAGGATAAAATGTTATGGCTTTTCTTTTTTTCCCGTTATGACAGTTTCTTTACCTAATTCCTGATCTACTTATAAGTAATCCTAGAATTATCACAGAAAGTACCTCTTGCTGCACCATGAGACAATTGATATTCTCACTCCAGTTATTCAAAGTTGTTTTTTTTTTTTTTCACTTGCTGTTAAAAGCTTTTCTTAAATCACTGAAGTATTTATTGAATACCCACTCAGTGCCATGTACTGTGTCAGGTGCTAGATATACATTGGTAAAGTAAACAGACTTTATCGTATAGAACTTGAGTCTAGTGAGCTCAGAAGTAAATTCTGTGAAAGCTAGGATGTATTATAATCAAATCGAGTGCTCTTAGTTCTGGCAGCATTTATCATGTTCTTGTCAAAATTCTTATATAAATGTTACTATACAAAGATAATCTAGGTTTTGTTGTATATCCAGAACAAGAATCTGTTTTTTTTTTCCTTAGTTAAGAGCATCTGCATAGACACTAATAGCAAGGAGTTTACGTGATGCGTACAATAAAAATTGGTGTTTTCCCAGAGATGGATCTAATTTCTTGTTTGATTTTAAAATGATATACTTAAGATGTCACTTTAGAAAGAAGTGAAATTCCACACTATAGAAACTCCCTAACAGGTTTAAAATACCTTTTTGACAAAAATGCCAACTCCATCTTTAATATCAAGGAAATCCAATTGTCCAAAATGGCACCAGAGATCTGTTTAATATGTAACATATTAATAGGTAACCTGCTATGTAAAATTGTTCATAAGCCATATTTTAAAGGTTTTAAAAATACTTAATGTGCTTCCTTTGTGATATAACTTCTAACATTTCTGCTCTGTGGTGGGGATTTATTTGTAAGAGATGATGAGAGGCAAAGGATGTTTGAATAGCAAAAATGTTTTTATGAATGAGTTAACCTTTTCATGGCAACTACATGTGAATAAGATTAAACCATTGTTATCTTTTCTTTTTTAGTTCATTTCTTTAGCTCTTATGGGTCATTATTGGAAACCCAGATTTCCCAAAAATGTTATATTTCAAGAGTTTTTTCCCCACTGCTATGTATTACTCTGTGCGCTTTGACTTCATTCACTGCTAATGTGACACAGTGCTTCCTGCTAAATGTAGACTCTTCAGACAATTTTGAGTTAATATTTTTGATGCTCCATATGTATTTATATTCATGGCCCTAGTAAATCAAATCATATTACATGAACTGCTGAACTAGAAAGAGGAATTGTTTATTTCAAATGTAGTTTATTCTTGTTAACATTAAAAATAACCATGAAGGGGCTTCCCTGGTGGCGCAGTGGTTGAGAGTCCACCTGCCGATGCAGGGGAAACGGGTTCTTGCCCCGGTCTGGGAGGATCCCACGTGCCGTGGAGCGGCTGGGCCCGTAAGCCATGGCTGCTGGGCCTGCGTGTCCAGAGCCTGTGCTCCACAACGGGAGAGGCCACAACAGTGAGAGGCCCGCGTACCGCAAAAAATAAATAAATAAATAAAATAAAAATTAAAAAATAACCCTGAAGGATTAGTGTACTGTAAGTCAATAAGAAGGCTTATATAAGTTTTCTACATGAAGGAAGGTATAAAGAGTATTTTTTTTTTGTCATGGGCTTTATTTTATGATAAAATTTTTGGAAAATTACTGACTAACCAAGGAGCTAAAAGGAAAAAATAGAAAAGAATGTTTTAAGTGTTAATTTGAATATTTTATAGGATAGCAGAGGCATGGCTTATAAATAATTTTGTTCTCCCGTTTTAAAAAATCAAACATCAGGGCTTCCCTGGTGGCGCAGTGGTTGAGAGTCCGCCTGCCGATGCAGGGGACGCGGGTTCGTGCCCCGGTCCGGGAAGATCCCACATGCCGCGGAGCGGCTGGGCCTGTGAGCCATGGCCGCTGGGCCTGTGTGTCCGGAGCCTGTGCTCCGCAACGGGAGAGGCCACAACAGTGAGAGGCCTGCGTACCACAAAAAAAAAAAAAAATCAAACATCAACAGTTAAAAAAATTTTTCAAAACTTGGGATCCTGAGAAGACTGTTGAAGAGATCTATCTGAACATTAAACAGCTTTTTATACCAGTAGATTGTGAGTTCACAGGAAGTAGGGATTATGAGTTCTGATTTGTACCTTCTCCCAATGAATACTTGAAAACTGGCATAGCTAGAGAAGAAATTGCCTATTATGATAAATAATGGTTTTACTCTGCTGAAACAACATTCTTAGGGAGTCTGTGTGTGTGTGTTGGGGGGTGATGTATGGATAGTTGAAGTAAGTAGGACAGTATTTGAGAAACTAGATTGAAGAGAGCTTGAATGATTTGTCAGGTTTTCACCATAGTAGACTGGTTCTTCTTGGCTTTCACAAGAAAATAATCTATTTAAAATACATTTGGTAATTAAGCTTTGTTACATAGCTATTTCCTCCTGCCTCAGATCTTTTCTTCAAAACATCTTTTTTTTAATGTCTTTTTTTAAACATTTATTTTATTTTTGGCTGTATTGGGTCTTAGTTGCAGTGCACGGGCTTCTCACTGTGGTGGCTTCTCTTGTTGCGGAACATGGGCTCTAGGCGTGCGGGCTTCAGTAGTTGTGGCACACGGGCTCAGTAGTTGTGGCTTGCAGGCTCTAGAGCTTAGGCTCAGTAGTTGTGACACACGGGATTAGTTGCTCCACGGCATGTGAGATCTTCCTGGACCAGGGCTCGCACCTGTGTCCCCTGCATTGGCAGGTGGATTCTTAACCACTGTGCCACCAGGGAAGTCCAAAATATTATTTCTTGATGAAATGATTCTTCACAAAATCATTCTATTAGGTTGGCCAAAAAGTGCCTTCGGTTTTTAAGTAAAAATAAAAGACACATTTTTCATTTTCACCAAGAACTTTATTGAACAAGGTATTCATCCTTTTGTTCCACTACCTTCTGCCATTTTCAGGCAACTTCATAATTCCATCTTCCCAAAACTTTTTATCTTTTTGAGCAAAGAACTGTTCCAGGTGCCTTTTACAGTCTTCCAGGAATGGAAATTTTTTCCATTAAGAGAATTTTGTAAAGACTGAAATAAATGGAAATCCACAGGTGCAATGTCTGGTGAATACAGCAGGTGAATCAGAACTTCCCAGCCAAGCTGTAATAGTTTTTGCCTGGTCATCAAAGAGACATGCAGTCTTGTGTTATTCTGATGGAAGATTATGCATTTTCTTTTGACTAATTCTGGATGCTTTTCGAGTGCTGCTTTCAGTTGGTCTAATTGGGAGCAGTACTTGTTGGAATTAATCATTTGGTTTGCCGGAAGGAGCTCATCATAGAGGACTCCCTTCCAATCCCACCATTTACACATCACCTTTGGATGAAGACCGGCCTTTGGTGTGGTTGTCGGTGGTTCGTTTCCCCCACGATCTCTTCCGTTCCATATTATTGTACAGTATCCACTTTTCATCACCTGTCACAATTTGTTTTAAAAACGGAATGTTTTCATTACATTTCTGTAGAGAATTGCATGCGGAAATAGGGTCTAGAAGGTTTTTTTTCACTTATGTGGAACCCAAAGGTCAAAGCGATAAACATAAGCAAGCTGGTGCAAATGATTTTCAACACTTGATTTGGATATTTTGAGTATGTCAGCTATCTCTCGCATCGTATAACATTCATTGTTTTCAATTAATGTCTTGATTTGATTGCTGTCACCTTCAACTGGTCTTGGTCTACCCGACCATGGAGCATCGTCCAGTGAGAAATCTCCAGCATGAAACTTCACAAAACACTTTTGACACATTCGATCAGTCACAGCACCTTCTCCATACACTGTGCAAATGTTTTTTTGCGTTTCCGTTGCGTTACCTTTCTTGAAATAATAAAGCCTAATATGCCGAAAATACTGCTTTTTTTCTTCCATCTTTTTTGTGTGTGTGTGTGGTTTGAAGGGACTTTTATTTATTTATTTATATATTTTTTTACATCTTTATTAGAGTATAATTGCTTTACAATGGTGTTAATTTCTGCTTTATAACAATTCTTCCATCTTCAATATAAAAATGGCTACACAAAAATTCACCAATTTTGATGTCTTTATTTAAATGCACGGTAATATAACAGCTTGCATACAATCTAACAAAATTGTTTCAAATGTTAAAGACAACTAAGTGCTACTAGAGCCATCTTATGGAAAAAACCAAACAAACCTTTTGGCCAGCCCAATATTAATCTTTTAAGTATTTCCACTAGTCTTTCAAATGGGCTGTGGATTATCCACTTTACATGAGTAAATAGTTTTGAGTAAAAATGCATTTTGAAAGCCAATATAATATACACCAATATGTATAAAATAGATAACCAATAAGAACCTGCTGTATAAAAAATAAAAATTTTAAAAAAGCCAATGTAAATGACTATGGCCAGTTTTTGTTTAAAAGACAATATAAATGCATGGTAATGGTTGGGATATGATACATCCCAGTGTGCCTATTCATTTAAAAATGTATGGCTATGGAAAAAGCCTGCCTTACTGTCTCATCAATCACAGCCCCTGCCATCTGAAGACCTTAAAATATAGTGATCTTAATGCTCAAATGTGCATGGTAGATATTTTGATATTTGGCTTAAGGAATACCAAAATATCAGCATTTTGATAGATTCACTAAAAATAAATAAATATTAAAACAAATCCATAAAATAAGTTTAGTATAGGCTTTAGGGCTTCAACCTGTATTGTAAGGAGCTAACCTCTTGGTGAAGAGAGCTTTTTGACTTTCTGGGACATTTGGCCAGGTGGGGATGGGAGAGAGAAGGTTGCCTTTTTGTTTATTCCAAGGTTAGGGTATCCAGTGGAAAGGTGTTTCTTTCTAGTTTTCCTGGACTACTTAGTGCCTTTCCTCATGCTCTGTACCTCCCCCGTCCTCTACATTGTACATCGTTAGTCAATGTTGGATTGTAATTGAGTTCACCATGATAGAAGGGACATAAGTCACGTTACCCAGAAATTAAAATTTTGCATTTGGCCAGACTTTACATAATATCTTGGAAACTTGCAGCTAGGGTATAGGAGAAAAATCAAGGGCCATAGGCAGATGTTAATATCATGAAAAGAATGACAGCCAGATATTATGTGCCTCTTGAAGGAAGGCTAATACTACCTATCAAGTATCTCCTTGCTAAAACAAAAAGCATTGATAGGCAAAGCCTTTAGATCAGGGTCTCTCAACACTGACACTTGAGGTTTTGGATCAGATAATTCTTTATTGTGGGGAGCTGTCCTAGATATTGTAGGATGGTTAGCAGCATCCTTGGTATACAACTGCTAGATGCCAGTAGCGCCTCTCTACTTGTGACAACCAAAACTGTTTTCAGATGTTACCAGATGTCTCTCGGGTAGCAAAATCACTCTTGGTTAGGAGCTTTTTGCTGTTAGATCTAACTACCAGTTTATGGAAATAAGGGACAGATTAACATGTTAAACATTATTCCAGGGATTGATCACATCTGCAAAATCCAGAATGTGGAACACTGGACAAACAACCTAGTTTCTTCAGTAAATAAATTGTAAGGATAATAAAGAAGGGGAACTCTTAAGATTAAGAGACTTAAGGAAATGTCAATGTCAACCAAATGCAATGTATGAACCATGTTTGGAGCCTGATCAAAACAAACCCATGTAAGAAAACACTTCCAACAGCTAGGGAACTTTCAACACCACCTTGATATTTAATTTTTCAGAATTAATTCAGGAGGATATCTTTTAGAGGTAGATACTGAACTACTTATGAAGTCAGAGTTCTGGGTTTTGCATCAAAATAATCTGTGAGCCCGTGTGTGGTACGTGTCGGGTGGGGGAGATGATAGATGGATGAGATGATGGATGAAATGAGATTGGCCATGAGTTAATGACCTTTGAAAGTGGATAATGAGGTTCATCATCTTCTCTACCTTTTGCATTTGACATTTTTTATAATTAAAAACAAAAAAGGAAACACAGTGGGGCTCCCCTGGTGGCGCAGTGGTTGAGAGTCTGCCTGCCAATGCAGGGGACGTGGGTTCGTGCCCCAGTCCGGGAAGATCCCACATGCCGCGGAGTGGCTGGGCCCGTGAGCCATGGCCACTGAGCCTGCGCGTCCGGAGCCTGTGCTCTGCAATGGGAGAGGACACAGCAGTGAGAGGCCCGTGTACCGCAAAAAAAAATAAATAAATAAATAAAAGGAAACAGTACTGATAATATCAAAAAAGAAGCAAAACTGGGTAATAATTAGGAAGAATCACCGTTCTACCATTCGAATGGACGAATTCAAAAGGAATTAATTCCTAGAAGATCTCTGGGTATAGGGTGAACTATTCAAATAGTTTCCTAATGAGAGTAAAATACACAGTATAAGCTGATCAAGTCTGTATTTAAAAAGTGCTACTACCTTTTATTGATAGTACTTATCATATTTATCACTTAAATCTCAAATGTTTTATAAACATGTTAATACTTTGAGAGGCACTTTTACCA
The DNA here is from genome assembly GCF_003031525.2 of Neophocaena asiaeorientalis asiaeorientalis. Classification (NCBI taxonomy): domain Eukaryota; kingdom Metazoa; phylum Chordata; class Mammalia; order Artiodactyla; family Phocoenidae; genus Neophocaena; species Neophocaena asiaeorientalis. The sequence goes on along the minus strand of NW_020174096.1, from coordinate 1,489,373 downwards.
TAACAAGCCTGTATATTCAGCCCCTTGTCAAAGAATTATAAACATTTTAATTTGACAACACATGAAGTAGATGGGGCAAAAAGGGACCATGTTAGGGCTTATTTTTTCATTTTTTTTAAAAAACGGAACTTTTTTGGTTTTCTTTTTAGTTTTTTGGCTGTGTTGGGTCTTCTTTGCTGTGCGCGAGCTTTCTCTAGTTGTGGCGAGCAGGGGCTACTCTTCATTGCGGTGTGTGGGCTTCTCGTCACGGTGGCTCCTCCTGTTGCAGAGCATGGGCTCTAGGTGCGCGGGCTCAGTAATTGCGGCTCGCGGGCTCTAGAGCAGAGGCTCAGTAGTTGTGGCACACGGGCTTAGTTGCTCCGTGGCATGTGGGATCTTCCCGGACCAGGACTCGAACCTGTGTACCCTGCATTGGCAGGCAGATTCTTAACCACTGTGCCACCAGGGAAACCCTAGGGCTTGTTTTAAAGTGCCTTATTCAGAGGGCTGAGACAAATCCCACACCATACCAAACGTTCATTTTAACCAGAGTACTTAAGAAAGAGAAGGAAAAAAGGAATACAACTTAGCTGAAGTATTCATTTTTATAAAAATGTGTTTTATTTTAAAACAAGTCTATAAAAGTAGAAATCCCATACAAAAATACAGATTACTCTGACATGTTAGCAAAGTAGCTTACGGCTGGACTTGAGTTTGGAAGTACTGTATGTTTGAGGGCATCCGGAAATCAGAGGCCAACCAGATCCTACCTCCAGCCCTTGTCACTAATCTGTAAACAATAATTTCAAGTAGTATTTAGCACTTTTTAACTACTATGGAATTGAAACCTAATCATTTCCCGTATAACACTACTTTAAAATGTTCTTCCTTAGGTCTGAGCAGATGAGGGCACTTCATACCATTGTTTCTAACATTTGAAAAATCTGATTTAGAAAAAGCAATGTTAATAGAAATGATGAGTTTGGGCTTTTTGTTCCATCTTGAAAATACAGGGAGATCATCGATTTAAATAAGAAATTAGTGTTTTGTGTTTTTTAAAGTAGAATTTAATCCTTTTGCTTCCATGTATCATTAAAAAAATCACTGATGCCATCAAAAGGTTCAACACCTGAGCCTTAACTTTTACGCAGGTGCCAGCTGTGCTAACTGCTCTGAAACTGCGTGGAACATACACGTGATTCTGCTGTGTATCGAAAGGAACATGCGGTTCTTCTTAGGGAACTCTAGGTCCAGTAACCTTATAAAATGTGTTGTTTCAATCATTGTGGAAGGCCATTTAAAAAAAAAAAAGGATAATTTAAAATACTTGATTCCAGAGTAATATAAAAATAACTTCAAGAACCTCAGTGATAAAGGAAAACAACAGGTAACCTCAGTTCAGCATTCCAACCATTTTAAGAATTAGAGACTGACTGGTTCCTACCACCTTTCTAAAGCAAAGGAAGTCACTTTAAAAGCTAAAGAACCTATGTTAACATAATTTGATCATAAAGTCAGAAGTCCACAATTAAATTTCCTCAGCTAATTTAGAATGCTGGGAACACAGTACATAAAGGAGACTTCATTAATGTGCATTAGAGGATCCCCCAGGATAACCTGTCATAGAAAATTGCCTCTTGAGCCTGTAAATTCTAACCAATTCTATACCTCTGGTTGGCCGGTTGTTTTTTTATTTAGGTTTTAAGGTGAATGACCCGGGGCTATTTGTTTCCATATACCTAATTGCAAATCTAAAGGCAAAGTTGAAATGTGTATTTTTCTTTCTATCCTCAGCAGACTGCCACAAATCTATGATTCTCATTCTGTTCAGCTTACAATACAAATAGCTTATTATTTTTTGCAACCTACGTCTTATAAAGCAGTACTGAGAAATTAAATAGAAGAAAGTTCAGTTGCCATATAGGCTATGAAAATGATTTGCTGATGGTGATTTTTAAGCTTGATTCTAAATAGATTTAATAAGAAGGGCACTTGGAAGAAGTGGCTCAAATTTTGCTCTTTAAGGTATCTTGAAATTATAGGCTCACTCTCCTAAAATTTCAAAAGGCATACAGCTTAGGCTCTTAAGGATATAGCAGTGATAAAAGCTTTCCTAGTCATTTTTCAAAAGCAACACTTCATAGTTTTCTCTCCAACGGTTCTCTAATATACTTGTAGAAGGAAGGCAAGAGAAAACCAAGAATAAAAATAGCTGAGCTCTCCACAATTGGGCTTCCTGCCTACTTTCCCTGTTCAAAGAAAAGAGGAGACACCATCCTGCAATAGATACTTCATAGACAACTGGGCTTCTGCAGTGTCAGTCGGCATCTGATGCCCCATATCTCCTGGTTCTTTTTGTTGCCAGTGGTTGGCCTAGCGATGGTGGTGAAAGGGGAACAATTAATTTGTAGATGAGGAAGGGCTTCCTTTAATAGTTGAAGGGTACTGTCTGGCACGATTCCAAAGACTTGTAGTGTTTTTAGTGTGGGAATTTCTCCGAGTTCACTGGAAAGGAAGAGAGAGACTTTCAGAGTAGCAGTATCTATGGTAACTGTTCCCCTAGAGTAACATGACCCACTTTTTACAATTTGTATTATATTTTATAAAATGCAAGCTGAAGACATAATTTGCAATCAGTGATTTGAGAAAATTGTAAAGGTAAACCACAAAGCACAGTCCATAGCTTGGGCAACACAGCGTAAGGAAACACACAAGTGCATTTTGTTGAATTTCTAATAACTGGAAAACTCCAAGGTTTATTTAAAGTCCAACCATATTTTCTTCCTTTCTCCATTCTTGGTTTAGACTAAAAAGTGTCACTGTGTTGTGAGGAGAAGCCAGCAAGCTAGTGGTGGTAAAAGTAAATGTTTTACTGTGGCATTAGATGGAGTCACCAAAGGCTACATGCAACTTAAGGATATGGACTTGACCTTTATTTGAACTAGGCTCGCCCTCTCAAAAGGAGATGTGAGCAGAGCCGATAACTTCTAAACAATGGTTAATACTCAACAAGTCCATTACATGTGATGAAACCTAACAGTGACTTCATGACGATATTTTAAGGTTATGTGTTGGGTGCAGATAGAGACAACAGACATCTTACTTCTCTACATATTACCATTTTTTTTTTTTCTGTCACATGTATCACAGTCCTCTTCCTAGGTATTTCACATTAAGTGAAACACATCTCTGTCAAGAGTGAAATTCTGTTCCACAAAAAAGGGAGCCTGTTTTCCCAAAGTAAATACTCTTTGGTAATGATTCTTTTTTTTAACCCAGGTCTGTGTGCTTAGAAATTCAACTCTCTGATCTGTATGTGCTCCAGGTTAGGACACACAGTACAAAGTCTCAAGAAAGGGAATATTTAGTTTGGAGTTTCAACAAAATCCCACTGCAGATCAATGAGCACATCAATAACCTAGAATTAGAAGCATCCTTTATGTTTTCATATTGCCAATAATTACTTAAAAAAAATAAACCTTCCTGATAATAATTGTCACCTTGCCTCCAATCTTTCTTCCTTTCAGCTTAGTGTATATACCAATGACCAAGGCATCTTCGTAAAGCCTAGCTCAGACTATGTCCTTCCCATGCTCAAAAATCTTTGATACCACCCTCATGTTTTTTTTTTTTTTTTTTTGGTACGTGGGCCTCTCACTGTTGTGGCCTCTCCCGTTGTGGAGCACAGGCTCCGGACGCGCAGGCTCAGCGGCCATGGCTCGCGGGCCCAGCTGCTCTGCGGCATGTAGGATCTTCCCGGACCGGGGCACGAACCTGTGTTCCCTGCATCGGCAGGCGGACTCTCAACCACTGCGCCACCAGGGAAGCCCCAGCTCCCTCAAGTTTACAGAACTCAAAACACTCTGTTGGCCTTAGGCCCTTCATTACTAAACCTGCTCTCCCACTCTTCCCACTCCCCCTCTAAGCTTATTTATTCTACATTCAAGAAAGTGTTTTAAACCCCATAGGTGTTTACATACATTAGCTGAAAACAAGAGGAAGGGTAATTTAGAAAATAAAAGTACTATCCAAGTAAAATAAATATGCTTGGTGTTCCTAAGGGGGCGCTAAGATCCAGAGGTCACAACAGACTGAAAAGAAAGTCAGCAAGAACAAACTGTTGTTTGTAAAGTAAGCTAATCTCTGGAACAGAAACAGGAGTGCATGGGTGGCACAGTGGTGGCACAGTAGTTAGGAATCCGCCTGCCAAGGCAGGGGATGCAGGTTCGAGCCCTGGTCAGGGAAGATCCCACATGCCGTGGAGCAAGTAAGCCGGTGCACCACAACTACTGAGCCTGTGCTCTAGAGCCCATGAGCCACAACTCCTGAGCCCGTGAGCCACAACTACTGAGGTCTGTGCACCTAGAGCCCGTGCTCTGCAACAAGAGAAGCCACTGCAATGAGAAGCCCATGCACCACAACAAAGAGTAGCCCCCGCTTGCCGCAACTAGAGAAAACCCACGTGCAGCAATGAAGACCCAATGCAGCCAAAAATAAAAAAATAAACTTATTTTGAAAAAAAAAGAAAAAAAAGAAACAGGAGTGTAAAGAAAGGTCAGTATACATAGGTGTTTATACTTATTATCACTGAAGATGATAGCAATCCTGTCCCCAACTTAAATCCCTCTTATGTGAAATCTGAGTATGAGAACTTTGTCATAGCCATGAGAATTCGGTTTCTGCCATCTCCAGATTAGCCAAATTGTAAGACATTCTGCAGTGGATAGTATTTAAAAGAAGAAACTACAGGTGGGAGTGACGAGGAATGGCAGATGATAGAAGAGGAAATGTTCTTGCAACAGCACTTCAAAAGAGCTTGGTGAGGAAGGAAATTACACCAGACACTTAGAAGACACTCAGGTGTTTACATGTGAGTAAGAAGTGAGCGGTGTAAGATGGGATGGTGGACGAATGATCATTCCCAAGTCGAAAAACCAGAAAGTCTCTAAAATTTTAAGGAGAACAAAAAAATTAAAAAAACAACAACAAGCCTCTTGTATGTGTATCACCTACAACACAGCAGAACACATATGCAAGTATCTCTTTGAAACTACAAGGTAAGAGACTGAAAAGCCAACGAAGGGAGAGTAAATAGGTATGAATAGTTTAAGAGCCATGATTTCTAACTTAAGAAGTATAAAATGACACTGATGTCTTAAAGTGTCTCTAGTTAGTAAACAAAAGGTATTTATAAATCCTTTCACAGGTTCACTGCTTACCTCATCTACATAATCCCATTTTCCTTATAAAATCTTAAATTCCTCAACTACAAATTCTCCTACAGAAGTGATTATTTAGACTCTCCTAATCTCAGATCACTTTACTATCTCCAGCTTCGATTTCTTACTTGAATGAGAAATACAGAATAATTAGAAGGACTTTTGGATATAAGGAAATCAGATCAATTAAGGAGTAAGGGAATAAATACAATGAGGGTATAGGTCCTGCAGACAAAAAACCTACAGTTTCCCAAGTATTTTAAAGCATTATCATTACAGAAGAAACACATACAAATTTTATTTTCCCACTTCTGAGATAAGAAATGAAAATTCTTTAGCACAAATGACTTTCTGGAAATTATTGTTGAGGATCCTACAATTCTTACTATGCATTTCACGGACGTCAGCCGCCAGAATGACTGAAATTGGAGGGCAAGACATTCTACCTGGAGAAACTTTTAAGGACAGGGTACCAGCAAACTCATCTTAATGGATTCACAAGGTAAACCAGTATACTATCTACATAATGTCTTAAGAAACATACTCTTTTACCTTAAAGTTCAAGGACAGCATCTTTCTTCTGTCTGTTCTCACTCTATTCTGGTGGTCTGGCTTGTCACTAAACTCCTGATGCCCCTGTTTCCCTTATCTCGAGAGAATATCTAGACAAATCAGTGACAACAATGCTGTGAGCGTTCACACCTAGGTCTGTGGCTTCAGGCCCACGCTCTGAACCATCAATTCACACTGCTGCAAATATTACTATGAAAGCATTATCATCCCACTGGATACAAATATGTGAAGGCTCACAGCCTCCCCTTAGCCTCTGCTCAAGAGAAAGCACTTGGGTATTCTCTGCTTAGCTCCTTTCTCTCTGGAGAGAAAGAACAAAAGTAAGACACGTGGATAGATGCTCTTCAGAACAGCAACGAGAAAAGAATGATCACTGCACTCCAGGGTGCTGCACAGGCAGTGAAGCTGAAGCCTAGATGGCAAGGACGGGAAAGAATGGTTGACAGAGAAGCCTTTTTGGGTGGACACTGCAGGCTCCTAGGAGTTCTGGATGCTAGAAAATTCAAGTGGCAGGAGATTTTAATAAGAGTTCCATGCATATGAATTGAGACCCCAACATCTGAGAGCCCTGAAACTAAATACTAGCATTCCTTTTAGGCAGTGCTTTCCCAAATGAGACGCCCGCTCAGACCCTGAGTCCCAAGATTAATTACAGTGATTTATTAAAAAACGTAATTACCAGATTCCCTAATTCTACTAGTTAACTCTATGTAGCTGAAGTATCTTATTCATTAATTCCTTTTCTTAAAAAAATTATTTTTTAAAAATTGAAGTATAGTTGATTTACAATGTTATATTGGTGTAGAGCAAAGTGACTCAGTTATATATATGTATACATATATTCTTTTTCAGATTCTTTTCCATTATAGGTTATTACAAGATATATAGTTCCCTGTGCTATATTCCAAGATACTGAATATAGGTCCCTGTTGTTTATCTATTTTATATATAGTGGTGTGTATGTTAATCCCAAACTCCTAATTTATCTCTCCCCCCTGCTGCCCTTTCCCCTTTGATAACCATAAATTTGTTTTCAATGTCTGTGAATCTATTTCTGTTCTGTAGATAAGTTCACTTGTATCTTTTTAGATTCCACATATAAGTGATATCACATGATCTTTTCCTTTTTCTGTCTGATTTACTTTACTTAGTATGATAATCTTTAGGTCTATCCATGTTGCTGCAAATGGCATTATTTCATTTATTTTTACGGCTGAGTAATATTCCATTGTATGTACATTATATATATATATATATATCTCACATCTTCTTTATCCATTCATCTGTTGATGGACATTTAAGTTGCTTCCATGTCTTGGCTACTGTAAATAGTGCTGCTATATTCATTAATTCTTGAAACTAACTTACAAGATGCAAACCAGTAATTTGAGGACTACATAAATTCTGTGCTCAAATTCACCACCTTTCTTTGGTAGGAACCAGAAGCTTGATTACCTTCATATGGATAGTGAGTTTAAATGAGGTCAGCAGCCTAATTCAGGGCATACTGGTTGGAATGCGAAAGAAGGGCACCAGGCCAAATCCAAGATACTGACTTCTTGAGGTTTTTAATAAAACTGCTATACAGTTATATTTGAACCAAGGAAGAATTTTCCAGCCCTTTGAAATATAGGAAAACTTCTTAAAACTACAGAGATGATGTTATTTCCAGGATGACTTGGATATAGCACTTCTTAAAAGGAAGATGGACCCAATTCTGTTTTTGTTGGCACTGCCTTGATTTTGTGGAAGTTGCTGAGCAGGTACAAAATTAATCCCTGTAACAGCTACCAGATTAGATACAGACTACTTTGCACGTGTCCAGGAGACCTGGAATGCAGACCCAGCTCAGCCAGTGACTCACTATTCGGCTTTGGGTAAGTTACTTTACTCTTCTGGATCTCAATCTCCCCCCTTTTCAAAGAGAGCATCAATCACTCTTACAATACTTACTACTTAAATTGTTTATTTTTTCCATTCCTTGACCATCCAGGACAGATGCACTAGAAGATTACAGAATTTTTCCTCTAAGCTCAGATGAAGGTTTTTGGAATCAACTCTAGTAGACTTGAAAAGTTTCGGAAACACACACACACACACACGCACGCACACACACTGGGTCTGCCTACCCCGTCATATAATCTGAGCTTCCTGGGAGTAAAGACTATCTTCTCCCGCTTTTGTAAGTTCTCCACAAGTAGTAGTACAGTATTCTAATATTTAAACTCGCTCACAGCTAAATAAATGTTTAGTAAACTACCTCAATCCACTCAACTTTTCTAGACATTTTAAGCAAAAAATTTTGCCTTGCTTTTTCTATTTGGCTAGTCTTTCCTAACCAGTGTGTGGTACACTAATTTGATGTTTAAGTAAGTTTTAAACATCTGCTGTTAATAATGGATTTTACCACCAAGGGACATCTCTTTTGGTCCCTGCCCTCTGCTTGCTTTAGAAAACAAAACTACTTACAGTAAAGTTTCAGGTATTATGTCATAGCACCGACTGAGTGATAGGTGTTGGAGGTAGTTGAGCTGGAAGAATTCCGGAAAGCAGTCACTTTTCAGCATGACACTATCGCTGTAACAGAAGGAAAAATTCAAAATCTAGCCATCAATACCAGATGGAGAAGACAGGAATAGTCTTATCGCTTAGTTCCTTCAATTCAACATATTAAGATCCTTTCTTCATTCAGTGAGCAATCATGAATTTTCATTTAAAAAAAAATTTTTTTGTCTTCAATAAAAACATACCTTAAGTCTAGGTGGACAAGACTGGGACATCTTCCAACTAAGGTAGAGACATCTAGAAAATAAATGATGGTCACTATCAAATGAGGAATCAGACAAGGATCCCTGCTGTCAATACTTCATTTCACATTGTGCTGGAAATTCAGAATGGTGCAATTAGAGTCACTCACTATTAGAGACAAAAAACAAAATTATCATCTTGGCATATAAGACTTTCTACCTGGAAAATCCAAGAGAATCATCTGAAAAACTACTGGAAATACACAGTAAGAGAACTAACTGTGTAAAATGACTGGAAAACAAACTCCTTAGCTTGTCTATGTGCCAGCAATAGCTGGCTGGAAATAGGGGAAAACAAGCCCTATTCACAATAGCAAGAAGCAAAACCAAACAGCACAATATATATAAACAAACAACATATCATAAAGGTACCACTCAAAATCAGTGGGGGAGATCATGGATTATTAAAAAATAATATGGCTACCACAACTGGAAAAAATTTACTTCTCCAGCTCAAATAAAATATCCAAATAAATTCTACATGTTAAAAACTTCCAAATGCAAAAATGAATAATTATTCATTGCATCTTGGGATAGGTAAGGAGTTTCTAAACATAAAGTAAAACATAAAGGGAACACTGATAATTTACTACATAAATTAAAAAAAAATTTTTATTTATTTATTTTGGTTGTGCTGGGTCTTCATTGAGGCACGTGGGCTCCTCTAGTTGCGGCGTGAAGGCTCTACAGCACGCAGGCTCAGTAGTTGCAGCGCGCGGGCTTAGCTGCAGTGTGTGGGATCTTGGTTCCCTGACCAGGGATCGAACCTGGCCCCCTGCATTGGAAGCGTAGAGTCTTAACCACTGGACCACGAGGGAAGTCCCCTGCTACATACATTTTTAAAAATTCTACCATGTTAAAGCAAAACAGAACAAAAGCGGAATTAAAGATGTTAAAGCAAAACAGAACACAAGCAGAATTAAAGAGGTATCAGAAAACTGAGAATGTTTCCAACAGAGTTAATGGTCTTATTATATAAAGAGTATTTTAAAAAAATGGGCAAAGAACATAAACAGATACTTTCCAAAATATAGACATAATAAAAATGGAGCAAGAAATGCAAAATAAAATTATTGCTTTTCTGCCATCAAATGAAAAACAAATCCTATTATAATGCCCAGAATTGATGAACTATCATAAAGCAGGTCCCCCCATATACTAAAAGTGGATATTTAATTTTATGCACCCTTTCAGAAGACCTGATTTTTTTTTTGAGTGAACTGATCTTTTTTTAAAAAAAAGTGTTCAGGGTATTACACATTTAGCTCTTTGGCTCAGTAATTCCACTTTTAGAAAAATAATTAGAGATATGCATTAAGATATCCATTGTAGTGACAGTTACAAAAGCCCCTCCTCTGATTACTTTAATAGGTTAACCTTCATCCAATCTATGGAACACAATGCTAATAGCAGCTATTAAAAAGCTTTTTAATAACATTTTGTGACATGAAAAAATACTCAGGATATGTTGTATAGTGAAAACAAAACAAAATATATAAAATGCATTATAGTCTCAATTTAGTTAAAACACACAAACTCATATTTACACCAGACACACATAGAAAGAAAGGGGGTTGAGGGTTGGAAGGCTGGAAGAAAATAATCCAAATGTTAACTACAGTCACCAATGATGGTAGGATCAGAGATAACTTTTCAGAATTTGGAAGAAAGTCACATGCAGTACTTTGTAATCAGAAAATGAATCAGTGTTATTTGCTTTGAAAAACAGACAAATTTTATTAATGTTTGAGGGTTTTTTTTTTTTTTCCCTTCTCACAGCCACATCTTCAGTCCCATCCCCTCCCCTGAATCCTAGACTTGCATTTTCAACACAGCCAACACGCCCACTGGGCCATGTGATAAGCATCTCAAATTTATGCCTAAAACCAAACGCTTGATTTCTCCTTTCAATCCGCTCCTTCCCTAAAGTCTTCCCCATCTTAGTAAGTGGGAACTTCACCAATCCAGTTGCTGTAGCCAAAACCCTGGGAGTTGTACTTGACTGTTTCCTCATATCCCACATGCAATCTGTTACCAAATCCTGTTAGGCCGGCTTTCAAACTGTGTCTGAAATCGGATCACTTCTTACTTCCTCAAATGTTACCACCCTAGTCTCCAGCAGCCTTTTCCCAGCACAGCACCAGAAGGAGACTTCAAAGGTGAGTCAGATCATTTCACTCCTGCTCAAAACACTCCAATGGCTTCCCATCTTACTCAAGAAAAAAAATGGAAACAGAGCTTTTGCCCTGGCTTAGAGAGCATGCCCCAGCTATCTCAGCTCCTACCATGGTCCTCCTTGCCTCCCCCCTCACTGGCTCCCAAACCGAGAGGAAAAAAAAACCTCACACATTAATAAAGTTTGTCTATTTTAAAAAATAAATAACATTTATTGATTCATTTTCTGATTACAAAGTAGCATGTGTGACTTTCCTCCAAAGGCACTTGTTGGTCCTTAGTTCTAGAATGTTCTTTGCTTACATATCTACACGGCTCACTCCTTCACTCCTTCAGGTCTGTGCTCAAGTGTCACTTCCTCAGGGAGGCCTTCTCTTTGACCATTCCATCTGAAAAGAGCCCCCTACCCGCCACACTCCACCTAAGCACTCTGTTTTAAATTCTTCCTCCTTGCATTTTCACCTCCTTTTATCACATTTAATTCCTTGTTGATTGTCTGCCTTCCCCACCAGAATGGAAGCTTCACAAGGATGACTTTCTCTGTTCTGTTCAAGGCCACGCCTCCCAAGTCTGAACAGGGCTTTACGCATTATAGGGGCTCAATAAATTGGAATAAATTTGCCTCATTTGTCACTAAAAAATAAAGAAGTGCACACACAATTTTAAGTGACCCATCACCTCGCCAGCCAGCCAGCCACCCACAAAATCCACAACCAGATACAATCTTATTTTGCCACCACCTGGGAAAGAACAAAACCTTGGGGGATAAAACTGGTCAGTCTCTGTCTCCAGCTCTTGTTGAAGCCGCGGTCTTCCCTCAGTGGGAAGAGTTAGTAAACAGCAGTCCCTGCCAAGATTCCTCTTCACTGTCTCCTTCATTTCACTTGAGTTAGAAGGGATCTTAGAAATCACCTAATCTAACCTGTCATTTTAAAAGAGAGACAATTCTAGCTAGAGAAGTCCAAGTAAATCCAAGACCAAAAGCTAGGTCCTCCAAACCTCATTCAGTGCTCATCTGGGTAGAGAATGAAAACATCAACAGGCGGGCTTCCCAGGTGGTGCAGTGGTTGAGAGTCCACCTGCCGATGCAGGGGACACGGGTTCGTGCCCCGGTCCGGGAAGATCCCACATGCCGTGGAGCAGCTAGGCCTGTGAGCCATGGCCACTGAGCCTGCGCGTCCGGAGCCTGTGCTCCGCCACGGGAGAGGCCACAACAGTGAGAGGCCCGCGTACCGTAAAAAAAAATAATAAAAAAAAAAATCAACAGGCAACCGTTACTGATCTCTCATTATGTGCCAAGAATAATTCAACATCCTGTACACGTATTAACCCATTTATTCCTTACTCTAAGAGGTGGGTTCTGTTATCTCCATTTTATTGATGAGAAATGGAGGAACAGAAAGGTTAAGTGACTTGCTCAAGGCTCCCCAGCAAATGGCAGAGTGGGTACTTGACCCCAGGAGGTCTGGCACCAGTCTTGGAGCTAAAGTACAAAATCTGTATTACCATCTAAACAATGGAATAGTGTGTGCCACTGCTAAAGACATCCATTTAAAAATCTTTGATTCCCACTGTATAATTAAGGAAACTAACACCTCAACTTCTACTCCACGTCTGTGTCCTTGCCCTGAATGTGTCTAGCAAGCAGGATTTTACCACCTATTATTCCTGCCAAAACTCAGTAAAAAGGCGATTTGTTCTTTTTCAGAGGAACAAAGAAAAGGGTTTTAAGCCAAACTTGGACACAGTTTACAGCAGTCTGCCTACAGCAGAGGTTCTCGACCTTGCCCCCAGAACCTTGGTTCATTACAGAAAAACTCTCAGTAAAGAAGTGGGAAATTCAGATATGGGCAGAAATGTACATAGCGCACTGTCTTCTCTTGGGGATGAAGAGGGAAGAACCAGGGGTGGGATTCACTGTGAAGAGGATGCTCACTGGTGGGAGTTTAAAATCCTTGGAAGGCCACTTGGCAATAACTATCCAAAACTTGAGAACGGAACCTAATCCCTGAGCTGGCAATTCCACTTAGAAATGCACTCAAAGGTTCACTTCTGTCCGTACAAAGTTGTTTATAAAAGGGAAAAACTGGGCTTCCCTGGTGGCGCAGTGGTTGAGAGTCCGCCTGCTGATGCAGGGGACACAGGTTCGTGCCCCGGTCCGGGAAGTTCCCACACGCCGCGGAGAGGCTGGGCCCGTGAAAAAAAAAAAAAAAAAAAAAAAAAAAGGGAAAAACTGCAAAGATTCTAAACATTCATTACAAGGAGATCAACGGAATAAGTTATGAGTGAATCAACACAAATACATTTGATGGAATATCACACAGCCACTGAAAATGACATTTGTGTAGCGACTAAAATGGGGTTACCTGAAATAAAAACGTTACAAAGAATTCCATACACCATGTCCCATTAAAAAAAAACACTTTTTAACAGAAAAAAAACACTTTTTAACAGGAAAAAAGACTGGCAAAATGTTAGCGGGATTATTGATTTGTTTTTGTGTTTTTACATGTTTTGGGTATATTTGAGAATGACTATATAATACTATAACCAGACTTAAAATTGTGTTTAAAGGGAAAAAATGTAGAACAGAACATTTTTCTGTTAGACACATTCTGCAAATGTTTGGTTCAAATCTTTTTAAGTATATTAAAAACTATAATAAATAAAAACACTTATACTCAGATGAGCTGACACCACCATCAAGACACGAGGGTAGGGCTTGAGATATGTGGCTGGCTTAACTAGGCTCTGTGCAGCCCACAGCCCGAGATCACAAAGGGAACTGTTAAAATGCTAAGTGAAATAAGTCAGACAGAGAAAGATAACTACTGTATGCTATCACTTATGTGAGGAATCTAAAAAATACAACAAACTAGTGAATATAACAAAAAAGAGGCAGACTCACAGATATAGAGAACAAACTAGTGGTGGCCAGTGGGGAGAAGAAGGGACGAGGGGCGATACAGGGGTAGGGGATGAAGAGGTACAAACTGTTAGGTATAAAATAAGCTACAAGGATATATTGTACAACATGGGGAATATAGCCAATATTTTATAATAACTATAAAAGTAGTATAACCTTTAAAAATTGTGAATCACTCTGTTGTATACCTGTAACTTATATAATATTATATATCAATTACACTTTAATAAAAAAAAACCTTGCCATTTGCAAAAACTTATCTTTGCAAATTAAGATTCTGTCAATATTAGACAAATAAGACAAAGCATAACTGAAAGTTGAGGCTTATAAAGACTTTGTCACACATTACCCCTGATTTCAAAAGTCTGTGTTTGTCTAAAAAACCTCATTGCCTTCTTAGACTGAATTGAGAGGAGTTAGTTATAAATATGAAAGAGGGTTTATAAACAGGGTTTTCAACCTTGGTGCTACTGAAATTTAGGTCCAGATTCTTTTTGGTGTGTTATTCTGCTGTCCTGTGCCTTGTTCACCAGCATTCCTGGCTTCTACCCACCAGATGCCAGTAACACCCCTGCAGCCGTGAGAGTCAAAAATGTCTCCAGACTTCGCCAAATGTCCCCTTGCAGGCAAAATTATCCCCAGTTGAGAACCACAGCTTAATACTGATCAAATGCTGCACCGATCGATTTTTATGTTGGGGTTTTACCTAACAATTTAGTTAATGAAAAGAACTTCTTCTGCTTAAACATAAATTGCTTTAAAGGATAAAGGTTTCCACTTTCAGATTCTGGATTCCAACCCTGCTACCCACTAGCTGTTGGCATTTACCTGACCCTTCTGATCAGCCAGCTGCTACCTCATCTGAAAAATAGGAATAGGAACACATGCGCTGGATTAAATGAGACAACTTATGGAGGACCACGCCTAGGAGATGCTCGAGAAATCAAACCTGCTGTTATTGTCGTGGCTGCTGTGGTTAAGGGGCCGGCAGCCCGGCAGGTCTTACCCGATCTCTGCAGATTCTTTCGGTACCCGCTGAGATTCAGCTGGGTGACAGTCTCTGACACGTGTGCGACAGCCACCTGCACATGCTTTTCAGTGAATTCATAGCACCAGGAGAGGTTCAGTTCATCCAATCTGCACACAAGAGGGGTGATAAGGAAAGCATGAAACCGTTACCCAGAATGAGTTCTCGACGTAGCACCGCCTAAAGCTGCAAACCAAGAATATACAAAGCCATCGATTCCTTACCATTTTCTGCACAGAACCTCTGCTCCTCTAAGCAGCTACATTCGCTCACCTGAAACTGCTTTCTCCCATCTTGTTCCAGTGTGTTCCAGAAACTTGCCAGGGGATGTGAGCCAAGGGCCTAGTGAATGCTGCCCCCTTCTGGAAGAGGAGGGAAGCGCTCTCCTCTCCTGCTCAAACCTCATTGCAGGACTAGATGGAAAAATTCTAGTCTCTATGCTTTCTTTCTCAATCACCCAGGTTATTAGCAAACAACTACACAGTATGAGCAAGCGCCCGAGATGCTTTAAAAAACTGTTGGATTGTACCGGGGATTCCTAATCAAGAGATGCCGACATTACAAAAATCCACTTTACCTTATTGGGCCTCTGCTAACTGAGCAAATGAGGGCTTCAGAGAAAGAGTCCAACCATTAAACTATACATCCCAATCCTGGCACTGCTGAGAAAATGTAGGGCTACCATTTTATCTCATTGATAACATTCTTAGCCAAAGGCAATCTACTTTCAACAGATCATTAAGTAGAAATAAGTACAATGTTATTAGCACAGAGACCAAGAGACAGTAAAAAGGACACAGACACAGACACACACACACAGTACTGGGTATTCTGTGAACCATGTCCCCCCTCACTTATTAATTTCTATAACTCTGTAACCTTATTTATATACTGATATTACTACATAATATAAAAGATGTTTTTAATGGAATCACCCAAATTCATGGTGTATTTTGCAATAACAAATTTAATCCAAACTGTTGTTAGGTCTACAGATATTATAGGGAAAAACGCCTGACCGTAAAGTCAGGTATAAACAGATACTGTTTGTACACATTGTTAATGAACACACCACTACATTTTCTGTATTTTAATAGTCACAGAAAAAAAAGGGATCACTACACAAGTATCCTTTGGAAACTTAATCGATTTGGCTTCTGAGTTTGGCTGGAAAGTTTGGAGGGCAAAAGGCATTGCATTATCCAAATCAAGAGCTTGGAGAGTTAGGTATAGCTTAAAATTTTTCCTTGATTCTATTCTGATGTGAAACAACAGTTCTATAATCAAAATCTCAAATCTCTCCTACCTGCAACAGCTGCTCAGCAAAGTCTTCAGGGCAGATTCAGAGAATCCAGAACACCCAGAAAGGTTTAATCGCACTAAATTTGTGTTCTGAGCAAGATTGCTGGAGAAAGAAGACAAAGTCATAAGAACACCAACAAGACACTCACTCAGTCAACAAGCACGAGGCTAAGTGAGATAGTTAAAAGCACACAGGCCTCTGAGTCAGAAGTGAGTTTAAATTCACATCTTACTATCTGGATGACACCAAGCAGGACATTTTGCCTTCGTTTATTATCATCTGTGAAATGGCAAGATCAGTACCTTTTTGGTAGGGTTGTTAAAATTAAATGATATAATGTAATAAAGGCCTTAATAGTGCCTGGCACAGAGAGTCAGTCCACAACAAACACGGATCAATGTACTTTAAAAAAAACAAAAACAAAAAAACAACCCAGCAATGAAATAAACATTTTTCCATTTCACCCACAATTGGTAAACTTCTACTTATAAAGTCACTAGGTTCTTTCAATCTTGCCCTCTCCTCTACATTCCCAAATGCCTCATGTTAGTGAAATAGTGATTAAGAGTGAGAGTTCTGGAATCATACTATATTGCCAGGTTCAAATCTTGGTTCTGCCACCTACTAACTGTGTGACTTTGGACAAGTTATTCAGCCTCTCTGTTCCTCAGTTTCCACATCTGTAAAAAGGGAACAATAAGAACATACTTCATGGGGTTGCTGTGAGGATTAAATCAGAATATCTCTAAAGAATCTAGTATCTGGCACATGGTACGTGCTCAATAAATGTTAGCTGCTATTATTATCATTATCTATTTTTTCCCATCAGGTATCATCATTTCTTACCTGAATGAATACAATAGTATCTTAACTAATCTAGTTTCTTTTATGTCTGACTGACCCTCTGAGATGCCCAGTGAGTTAATTTTCTCAAATTCAACTCTGACACATTCCTTCCATCCTCAGAACCACTCTCCTCTCCTCACCACACTTCCCTCTTCACAGCGCACAACAGAATCCAGACTTCTTCCAGCGTGGCAGGGGCCCACTCCACTATGATCTGGTCTCTGACCACCCTCACCTGTCATCTCCCTCACTGAGCCCCACGCTCCAGCAATTCCCGACCACTTCAGAGTTTAGACCCAACCAGACTGCTTCCTTCCCCATATCGTGGGGAGAACTCCTACCTATGTATTTTCAATACTCAGCTTAAGAGTCACTTCCTCTGAGAAGGCTGCCTTCTCGAAATTTAATTAGGTCTCTGTGTGTTGCCACACATTCACCAACGTACCTAACAAACACACAGCACTGTAATTACTTGTTTCTCCCATGAATGAGGGAGGGACCATGCCTTGATTCATCCCTGTATGTCTAGAACCTAGCATGAGCCCTGGCAATATAGTTAGCATGCAAACTTTGATTGCCTAGGTGAGTCCTGGAAAGTTTTGCAGAAGCTGGTACACTGCAGTGGATATTTTCTGAGTCCATCTGGATATGGACAGGACACCCCAGGTACACTCAGGAAACAAAATTAACAAAACAACTGCCTTTGTGACACGCTCCTGGCTGCCACTCACTTGACAATGGGATCTGAAAGCCGTAGGCCTTCTAGACTGAGATTCTGCAACTTGGAGCAGTGAGACAGAAGGCCGTGGAGGGTAGACACATCGATCACCGAGTTCGACAGGTCCATGTGCTGTACACGAAAAGGGCTGAACACAGAAGGAATAAAAAGAGGTTCCACAAGGTGGCTCACACCAGCAAATCCAGATCACATCCGACCCTTCTCCTCCCCACCTGGGCAGTCCATCACAGACAAGACCCTAAACACTCATTTCAAATATTAGCTATAGTTTTGGTCATAAAATAAGTTGCTACTAGCTAATTCCCACACTCGTTTGTTTTAAAATTCACGAGCATTTTTGCCAAGTCCAGATGTTGTGCCAATATAGTCCCACGTAGAAAATTAATTAATGGGCACCGTGAGAAGGAGCTGGATGTGGATGACAAAAAGGTTATGCCGGGCTTCCCTGGTGGTGCAGTGGCTGAGAGTCCGCCTGACGATGCAGGGGACACGAGTTCATGCCCCGGTCCGGGAAGATCCTACATGCTGCGGAGTGGCTGGGCCCGTGAGCCATGGCCGCTGAGCCTGCGCGTTCGGAGGAGCCTGTGCTCCGCAGCGGGAGGGGCCACGACAGTGAGAGGCCCGCGTAACGCAAAAAAAAAAAAAAACCACACACACACCAAAAGAGGGCCTTTTTTTTCCAGATGCAAATTTGTCCACAATAGGATCAGAAACTCAAGAGTAACAAAGCCTGAAAGGATGCCTCACATTTTTTCTTGATTAGAAATGGGCAGTGGGGAAATAGCTGGGCTGCCTTGCATCTGTTGGTGAGGGCTCTGCTTAGCTCCTGCCTCATGGGACTCCGGACACCCATCTACTGAGGACCCCAAGTACATCTAAGACCCTGGGAAGAGCCCAAGAGCAACCCTGCGTTAAAATGGGAATGATGTCACTGAAACCTGTGCCATGTTTCAACACAAAGGCTACGCGGCAAGATATGCAACTAACTCTCCATTATGCACAGGTGACCTGCCATAGGGCATACAGCTGAATATAGGAAAAAAGACATTTTGATCTGTTTTCCAACCCAAGATTTTCCAGGAATTTTCCTTTCCTACCTGAAACGTTCAACAAACGGTTGGTCCATAAACGATCGTGGGCAGCGGAAGGCAACCACCCCTCGAGACAGCAGCCGACCAACCACGTCTGGGTGGAGGTTTCTGCCCGTGAGGTCTAAGGTCTGCCAGAGAGACTCGTCGAACCTGGGAAAGAGGAGGTGCTGTGTTTGGTAAGCCGGGACACTGGTTGCTGGAGGCCCTCGACACCGTTACTAACGTGAGGACACGGCCACTAAATTGCCTTGAAGCAAATTCCGAAGGCACCTTTGTTTTTGACTCCACAATTACCTATGATATTTTTAAGGCATTTTTGAATAGCTCTTGGTCCTATCACGCATAAGCTTTTATCTTCCTCTTTATATGGATTTCCAATTTAGCTGGTTCAATGCTATCAGGTGCAATGCAATGATCTAGAACCAGAGAATACAACTGCAGGGTTCGAATCAACTCGATAACTTTAAAAATGATTGTTCATATCACTCAACTGATTACTGAACGAGTAGATAGGTTCAAAATGGCCCAAACGATCCCACTTGTGAAGCGTGAACAGGCTACCTCTATTACCCTAACGAACGTGTAAATGTACCGGAAAGAAGGAAAGTTTTTACCACTTTATTATGAGACAGAGTTATCAGATATCTATTAGGAAAAAGTCATAGTTCAGCTCTGTTTTACAATATCTTAAAAGCTTAAAATATATATAGACGCACAAAAATATAGGTATATACATATGAACTAATGGGAAGGAAAAAAGTAAAAATATTTAGATTTTGGATAGTGTTTCTGAAGCAAAAACGAGGTACCAAAATGCACGAAACACGATAAAGCTTTAATACCCAGAGATTAATTCAATTTAACAAAAACATGAGATCAAGCCCATGAGGAGACATTTTAAATATCTACAAGAATTTTACTTTTTAATACTGCTTGCAGACCACTGGCTAGAGCTTCGAAATAATTCTACACAAATTGTCAACATGTTATTCAACCTCTATTATTAAGAAGGCAGGACTGCAGTGCCTGGCATATAACAAGTGCCTAATAAATGTCAGTTATAACTTTTACGACAGTTGAAATGAAGATGAATAGACTCTGCATGGAGAAGACAGCCGGCGGAAAAAGAAAATCAAGATGGGGTCACTTGGGCGGGGATAAGTGAAAGTCAACCACCATTTACCTGCTCCAGTATTCCAGGTGCGCAGACCTCTCCGTGGCTCTTCTAAGCAGATACAGTCAGCCCTCCCTATCCACGGGTTCTGCATTCACAGATTCAAGCAACCACACATCCCCGGATACAGAGACAGACTGTCCTACGCCATTTTATATAAGGGACTTGAGCATCTGTGGATTTTGGTATCCACAGGAGGTCCTGGAACCAATACCCAGAGGATACCAAGGGACGACTGTAGCCCACGCCTGTAAATACCTAGAGTGTCTTATTTCCAGCACACCCGTGAATGGGAAGGGTAGGGGCTCCTGCTGTCTCACAACGAGAGTCCTAGATGTGTGGAGGGAGAAGAGAGACAGATGGCCTTGAAGCACAAAGCGAAGCATGGCCAGAGGTAGGAGAAAAGGTGAAGATGGAAAGGCAGTCATTTCCTCCCCGCTTCTGGCCCGTTACTGCCATCCCAGCTCACCAAGACTCCGCCTGTGCAGCTCACCGTCCACACCTGAAAAGTGCTGCCCCTGAACCAACAAAAACCCCAACAACTGTCGGTTGCCACGTGCTGAACGTTTCTACGAGCTGAGCACTGCCCTGGCATCTTTATACCGCATCCTCACAGCGGCGCTGTCCCGAAGGTACCGTCACCCCCATTTAATATATGGGGGCGAGGAACTGAAGCTCAGAAGTGTCAAGAACCTCGCTCAGGTTCCCCCAAAGCCTAAGCGGCAGAGGCTGGCTTCCCACTCAGGTCTAATGCCAGATCCTCGAGTTCTCTCTCACTGCACTCACTACCCAGCCCAGCCGGCGGGTGGGCAGCAGCTATGCCTTCGCGCACGCCCATCACTCCCCTCACTCTCGGTATGTTGCCCAATAAACACGGGTTACACTGAATACAGGGAAAGGAGGTTTTCAGAAATGGGGTAAGTCACTTCCGGTAGCTCCCTCTCTTCACTCTGAAATAAGACACTGATTATTAATAAAAGGGAGAAGATACCTAGTCTGCTTTGTGCTGCTATATTTTTCTTGGTTTTCAGTTTCAGCAGACCCAAATGAATAAATAAATAACCCTTCTTTTCTCCTCATCCACATATAGCAGAAGGGGTGAAAAATACTTACGCTAGATGATACCATCTCTTACAAACACTGGAGACTTTCAGAAGTTCAGGGAGGCACAGACAGGAGAAGATTCCTAAGAGCAGCTCGTCTGGAAGGGAGTCCCATGAAACACCTTTGAGGGGGAAAAAAAAAGAAAAAGTGTCTTCCCATCACCATTCTTTTGCCCTATCAAGTCTACTGAGCCTTTTCATGCACTTAAAGCATATACAACACGTAGCTTAAACAGGGGAATTTAATGCTAAATGAATTCCTCATCCTCACAGATGTTTTTCTGTGTACCCACTGTCTATGTACCCTGAAGTGGGTACCATACTTTTTCAGCAAAGGAGAAAAGAGAACATCAAGAATACTTTTCATAACATTCTTCTCTTCAGTGCCCACCAGCCAGTCTTAGGCAAGAACGATACTAACAGCGGTTCACAGCAAGTCCCACGCCGCTCAGATCTCAGACAGCAATGTCTAAGACATCACAATGCTTTTGGTTGCTAAGGAACGCCTCACTTCTCTCTGAAGTGGATTCAGTGGTGGATTTATCAAGTAGTGACCTTATTTAAAAGGCAAAACGAACCTTCCTCCCTCTTCTTTCAGGTTTACAGAAAGCACTCAGAAGTCAATTTACCTACAAGTGCAATATCAAAAAGGTGTTCCCATCTATTAATTCAACAAATATGTACTGAGCACTTAACTCTGATGCCAGGGATCATTTCAGGTGTTGGGGCGAGAGCAGAAAACAAGACAGACAGAATACTTTTTCATGGAACTTACATTCCGGCGGGAGGAAATGATCACGTGATATTAGATGATATGCTAAAAATTGTTCAATATGTTAAAAAGTACATGATATGTTCAAATTGATTAGTGCTATGCAGAAAACTTACGTGGGATAGAGGACAGGATGGGGAATACGGGGGCCAGTTTTCAAAGTCTGAGCACAGTGGCCAGGGAAGACCTTACCGAGCCAGTGATCGCTGAGCAAAGGCTGAACAGAGAGGGGGCCAGCCTTGTGAGTCTCTGGGGTGTGTTCGAGGTGCAGGAACAGCATGTCTGTTTTAAGGAACAGCAAGGAGGCTGGTGTAGAACAGAGTGAGCAAGTTGTGGGAATGATGGAAGAGGTCAGAGGGGTGAGGGGGGGCCGGGTCAGGCAGGGCTTGAGGAGCCTCAGCTTTGACTCTGAAGGGGGTTCTGAGCACAGGAATGACGGCATCTCACGGAGGTTTTAAAAGGATCACTCTGGCTGCTGTGTACAGAATAAACTGGAGGGAGAAAAAGGTGGATGCAGGAAAACCAGTTTTCTTAGTCTTATAAAAGCAAACTCTAAACAGCTATTCAACAAGTATTAAACTCTCACATACGAATGTACAGATTAACCCACAAGATCGGGTTAACATGACAATGGCCTAGAAGGAAATAAGTACGCACCGAAGAAATACTGAGTGATTTAGATTAGATTTAGAGTGGTTAGATGAGTTCAATAACTTGCCTTCTCAGTCTCTCTCTACCTCCAAGCCACCTGCTACACCAATTCTAGTGCTATCCTCTCCTCTCTGTGATGGTTAATTTTAGTATCAACTTGACTGGGTCAGGGGGTGCCCAGATATTTTGGTTGAACACTATTCTGGGCGTCTCTGTGAGGGTGTTTCAGGATGAGATGAACATTTGATCAATGGACTGAGAAAAGCAGATTGCCTTCCCCAGTTGTGGGCTTGCCTCATCCAATCCAAGGCCAGGTTAGACCAAAAGGCTGATGAACGGAGAACTGTCTCTCTCTCCTGTCTCTGAGCCGGGACCTGGGTCTCCTCCTGCCTTCAGACCTGGATTGAAACTTGTACCACCTGCTCTGCGGGGTCTCAGGTCTTTGGGACTGAAGATCTTGGGACTTTTCAGCTTCCAGCACTGCGCAAGCCAATCCCTTATTAATAAATCTCCCTATATCTCCTATTTGTTCAGTGTCACTGGAGAACCCTAACACTCCCACCTCCCCATTGACACTTAAAAGGTGTCAGTGTTTACTGAACACGGACATTACACCAGGCTCTGTGGAGAACACGATGGAGAGCTGGAGAGAGCATGGAGGAGAGTGATAAACATGGCAGTCCGACTCTTTTCTCCTATTCCTGGGCAATCTTTGGAAAACGTCCATGCCCATCCCTCAATGAGACCCTTCAGTGGTGTCCCTTGAATATTCAGCCTAAAGTCTATACTGCTTAGCATGAAATTCAAAGCTTTCTGGCAGTGCCCCACTTAGTTTTCTAGGTTCATTATCTAGAAATATGCTCCAGCCATTTGGAGCTACTTGGAATTCTCAGAATGAGTCATCCTTCGTCACATCTCAATGCCTCTGTACATGCTGTGCCCGCCCCCGACTGCTATTAATTTAACATCAAGTGACCATTAATGCCCCAACTCCTATGGACGGCTTCCCATGACATCACCAAGAACAGGTGGGTTTTTAAACCACGATTTCATTATTTGCTTACTCACCTGGGTAGGCCCCCACAAGGCCATGGGTTCTTGAGAATGAGAACCCGATTTTTTTTTCTTTTTTTAAACAGTCTTTGCATTCTAAGGACACAATGCCTGATACATTCATCCATTCATATATTTATTGAACATGTCCTATATACTGAGATCTGTTCTACAGACAAAGATGAACAAGGCATGGCCTGCTCAGACTTTCAGAGACACAGATAAATAAACAGGAAATTCCAAGCAAGTATCACCATGGGCTGCGGTAGGGTTCAGGGTGCTGTGCTGCGCAGGGTATGGGGGTGGAGCAGTGGTCAGGGAAGTAGCCTCTACGGAAACATGAGGAGGAGAGATGCAGCTGCTCAATGAACCCCTGCCCCTCCCTCTCTAGAGAATAAAATAAAGGACTGACTGAGGCTCTGAAACCTAGGGGCAGATGGAGGAAGGCAGATAGATCATCCATGCTGAGCCTGGACCATGTTCTGGGCAGGTAGCTCCAACAAACCTCCATCACTGCCACACAGCTCCTGGTCCAAGGTCAGTGTGGACAGAGCTTCTCCAACAGGGCTCCTGTCCTGCTCCCCAAACTGGAGAAAAGTTTTTCTTCCATTAACTCTTCTTAACTCCCTGACCTCTGCTGCTTCTCGCGTATACAGACCAGATGCTGGCATTTCATTCGGCAAAAAAAATCACACACTTAGTCACTTCGAACCTAACATGTTGAGATTTTTACTATGATCGGCACAGACCATCCTGACACCACGTGCTTGACCCCCGTCACAAGTGTAAGGACTACTGGATTGAGGAAGGAGCACAGCTTCGACTGGAATTCGACTACATTGCCTCCAAGACTACGAACCTTAGGCAAGTTACTCAATCCCTCTGGGGCTCGGTTTCTTCATCTGTAGGAATGGGAATCAGAAGGTTTATCTTGCAAAGTTGTTCACTATGAAGATTAAATAACTTATGCCAAGAGGTCAAGCAGTGGAGAGTCAAACTTTCTCTTTCTTGCCTCTATTCCTCTCCTTTCTCCATAAAATCTGTACATTTTCCTCTTGTAACCTTTTCTTTTCAATGCTGCTTGGAATTTTCACCTACGTGAAAACACCCACGGTGGGAGTAGGGTTTGGACAAGGGCTGCCTGGTATGATTTACTGAGACCCCCAAACTGTCTTCTACCCGAGTTTGGGGTCCCCAGAAGCAGATCCTGAGAACATGAACTAAAGTAGTTTATTTGGGAAGTGATCTCAAAAGTACTGGAAAGAGGGAGGCGAGACATGGAAGGGCAGGAAGCCAATTTGGGTATGTGAATAAGCAGATTACCGCTATGGGCAACTAACTGGGTTCCAAATCTGCAGGGCACTCCAGGGAAGCATATGGCACCTGCCCCAGAGTGGTCCCAGCCAAGGGCACAGGTGCTGGGGCATTAATCCACCAACTGCTGTCAGTCGTTGGTTGGCGGCTTCTGGGAAAGGGCAGGAATGTTGACTGCCTAGCACCTCTGCCCAGAGAAAGCCCTCAAACACAGTGTCATCTACATGGAGGAGAAAGCCTTCGGCATAAAAGGGAATGGTGACCTTCAAGGAGCTATGGATGGGGCACCAAAATGTCTACCAAAGATGGTGAGGAAAGGAAATAGGGAAGCTTGTTGTGAAGTGTAGGGCAGGAGAAATACATAATGAACTTGATGCTTCCCATTTTATTAGAAAGACATAAGAAATCAAGAACAATTAGAATATGAGATCAGTAATTCAAATGCTAGAAGGAAAATGTGGCAAGCGATGAATGCAGATGTTTTCCGAGGACAGCAAAGCCAGGCAATGAAGCCACACAAGTAAGCTAAGTCTAGAATTAGGAGGGCTTTGCACTGCAACGTCCATCTTCACCTGCCCAGCTCCTAGCCATCCTTCAGACCTCAGCTTAAGTGTCACTCTCTCAGAGGAGCGTTCCCAGGTCACCACCACAGCCCCCATACCCAGATTTGCACATCTAGCACCCAGCACAATACCTGACACATAACAGGCATTCACTAAATCATTGCTCAATGCGTTATACCTTTTACTCCCCCTTCACGCAAACCGTGACCGTGCTAATTCTGTATCTGTGTGACTGGTTAACCTTCCTTAACCGATTAACTGCTACACCTGGTGCCTAGGACAAACCTGGCGATGAACATTAGAAAGTACTCAACTGATATTACACAAAGGAATGACTGACACCCAAGAGAAGAATGCTGGCTTTATTTTATAGACAGGCAAGACTGTCGGCCTCTTAGGACCAGTTTCCTCATTTGTAAAATGACAAGGCTGGCCTAAGGCTCCACTTTGATATACATTCCTGGGTGACTAACTAATGCACGGGTGTGTAAGCACAGTCCCTGCCTGGTGGCCTCAGTGGGAGACAAACTAATAGACAAAAACATAACCTGGCACTTAAAACTGCCATTTACCGAGAGCCCTAAAAAGTCTCAGACATTTATTAATGCACACTGATTCTAATGTGTCCGTGTCCTAAGTCGTAGTATCCCGTTTTATAGATGAGGAAACTTGTCTTAGCGGGGTTATTAATTAACCTCACTAAGGTGCTATCAACGATTAGGTGGCAGAGCTAAGAGGCCAACGTGGGTCTCTTCTGTCTGTTTCCAAACCCCACATCCTGAGGTGAAGGCACAGGGCCACAGAGGAGGACGTCTGACGGCTGGCCAGGTGGTATGGGGCACAGTACCTGCAAAGGAATGGCACGGCCCTGTAGGTGTTTGGGGAGGATGAGGCTAAAGACAGAAACCCGGGGACACAGGTAGTGTCCTCTGTCAGTCTTGGAGGTGGGGGGGAGGGGCTTCACGAGAAGATGTAACTGTGACTAAAGGTACAGGTCACACAACCAGCAAATGGCAGGCTGGGAATCCAAACCCAGGTCTGACTCCAAAGCCTGCCCTCTTTCTACCCTAAGATTCTCTCTCCTATTCTGAGTACTTAATTTTCTACAAGTTTTTTACAAGGTGAGAATTAAATCTGACTTGCTACAGAAAAAGGAATCTATCAGGGCTTGGGCGGGAGGGGAGAGAGGAGAGGGAAGTCAGACAAAGATGCCGAGAACTCTCAGCGGGTCAGCGAGCAGATGGAAGGCGCGATGGCCGAGAAAATGCACAGCCTCGGCGAGCAGCCAAGTACCCAGGGCTCCATGGAGCCGATCACAGGACCACACTGACGCTGATTCTAGGGCCCCTGGTAGGGATGAAGGCCGGGAGGTGGGGCAGGGGGTGTTTCACAGCCTAAAAGTGGGTGCTGTTCCAGCAGAAGAGGCAGAGTCTGTCTTCATGTAGCTGCCCCCGCGGCTGGTATCCAGGCTTGGGATATGCTTAATCTAATTTTACTTCCCATATTTAATTCTCAAAACATCGACCATCTGTTTCCTGGATTCCTGACTACACTGCTGCCTGGTCTGTCTGCCCAGAGAGGATGAGAAAGTCCAGAGCGAGTCTTTCTTCCACTCACCTCTTCTAAACCCTCCAAGGCTGCACACCAGACCTGCACAGTAAGGAGAAGAATCAACCCCACGGACTCTAGTCTTCAACGACATGGAAGCAGTTCAACATACTTCGGAGCCATGAAAGGTGAAAACTGGCCAGAGTCACAAACTTGTTAGTCACCACCCTCAGCCACCAGTATCACCACTTATTCCTCCGGTGTAAAGCCAGCTGTCCACTTCTGTAACCTCATCACCTTCCATCCTCTTGAAGTCCTCTGGAAACAGTGCTTGTTGAAGAGTTTTCGATGCATTAGGGCTTTGCAGTATAGGTAACACCTTACTCGACATGTTTATTTCTTCACCTATACTCATATGCAGATTCAAACTCCAAAGTCATCTCAGTCTTTGATCCTTAAAGCCACCCGTCTCTTTAAGCACAGATAAACAATTATACGTGAAGGATAAGCAGGTACAGGTATTCACATCTACTGTTTTCCGGGGTTTTTGTTTGTTTGTTTGTTTGTTTTTTAAGGGTGGAGGCTCACCTCATGTTCATGCTTTTGCTAGCTTGTTTTAAGTACTAACAACTCATGCTTCCTTTCTGGGAAACTACAAACAGATTCTGCCATCCGGGATGAGGTTTCCTTCCTCTTCCTACAAATCATTAAGAGAAACACTAGACCATGCTAGCTCTTGGTATTTTGGGTTTTTTATTTTTATTTTTTGGCTGGCTAGACAAAACTGAAAAAAGCAAAACAGGAAAACACTAAAACTGGGGTCCTCAATGACGCCTCTCAACCCCATATTTCTATGCTCAACCCTGGGATGTGGGAAGAGTAACTAAGAAACTATGGAAATTGGGATTTGGAGAATTAGGTACAGGGTACAAGCTCTAGGAGAGCAGGATCTTTGGTCCGTTATGTTCACTGCTGGATCCCCAATCTCTAGAACGATGCTCCATCAACATTTGCTGAATGAATGAAAGGAAGCTAGAGGGCAAAGAAAAGGTTCTTGGGAGGGTCTTGTAAAGGCTCTTTCAGAGCTGAGTTTTGGGAGCTGTGGGCTGAGATTCATTGGTGAGTCATGAAATCAATTTCTTTGATGAGCATTGTTTTGAAAGAATGGAATGGAAGAGCATAGGAAATACCTTAGTAAGGAGAAATCTAGTTTTGTGAAATTTTGGTTCCAGATACACACCCAGCATTGCAATGTAAAATATATTTCTTATTGGTTATTAAAAAACAAAAAGGAAAGAAAGGGAGAGAAGGGAGGAAAAACGTTTGCCTGGGGATATTTTAAAGCAGATTCCCAGGCTCAAGGCAGGACTTCTGGGATCAGAATTTCTGGAATTTTGCACTTTGAACATGTTCCCTTGGGGATACCAGCAGGCTCTAAACTTTGGAGTCTCCAGTCTGAAAACCACTGTGGGGCTTGGAATCTGAAGCAGTTTAACAGCCACGGGAGAGCTGATCAACAAATCAGTTCAAGAGCGTTTCCATGGCTGTGCCCCGTTTGGGAGGTCGGGGGTGGAGAGATGGGGGGGTGCAGAAGACGGGGGACCAGGACAGGCATTTAACAACCATGAATAAGATGCAGTTGTTCTCTTTCTGTCCATTACTGACCTCATCACTGGGCCATTTCCTCCTCCCGACTCCTTCTACACACTCACCCCAAAGGTCAATCAGACCTGTCCTGGTATGGGTTGGCCACAATGTTTTCGTCTCCCAAACTAAACAGATGAAGAGGATTTAGTCACCAGATGTGAGCCTGGCTTGGGGCCGGCAGAAAAGAAAGACTGCCGAGTGAAGAACCAAGAACAACTCACACAGCCCAGGGCCACTGTCATCAGATAGCAATGGAAAGCAGGTGTGGCCTGTTCCAGCCGAATCCTGCAGCGCTCTTAGCCACCTGTCCCGACAACTGCAGACAAAACTCGCTTGCATGATGATCCAGCACCACTGGAGGCCCAGGGGGAACCCTCTACACCAGCTGTCCCTCACCCTGCATCCTGGCTCTCACCCTCCCCCTCCACACCAATTAACCAATCTCTCCTGTGCGTAATTCCAAGCACAGACACAGCATAGAACTGGTTTCCCTCCCTGCCTCTCTCTTAGGTCACAACAAACATAAAACTCACGATTTTTTTCCTCTTACTTCAGATAAATATATTTTTTTGAAGTCAATTTTAACAGTCTAGACTCAGTGACTGGACCATTTCCAGATCCTTGTCTCTTTTCTCAGAGCCTCCGCTTTGCTGAGTAGAAGGAGGAAGCGTGTCTACGTCCAGTTGGCATCATCATGGAAGCTTTGGGTCATTCTGGCACAAGGGGCTCCCTCCCTCTGGCCTCCTAGAGCATCTGCTGCCTGAACCACTCAGCAGCTGCTAGTGCGTGAGCTGCCGTCTTTCGCTGTGAGCTTCTCTTCCTATGTATTCTCTTTTCTCCTCAACTTGACTTGCAATTTCCTAGAAGATGGCAGCCATCCCTTGATCTTCTGCCTTGTTTCCATAATGCCTTGCTTTAAAAATGTCATTTGTATTTCCACCCGTGTGTGAATGTGGAAGGACACACAGCGATCACTCCACGTCAGAAGCTATCAGCACTAAAGTCATCAAAAGCTGCTCATCTTAGCAGGAAGCGTCTTTCACCACATTTGGTTAGTCAAGCACCAAATTGCTCGTGCTGCATTCCAGACACTAAAAATAGCAGTGACATGCAATTTTGAAGCAAAAAGATCTACGTGAACAGGGTCAGGCGAACAGGATTAAGGACGAAAGACAAGTGAAGTAGCCTCTCAACTGGGTGTCATTTTGTCCACCAAATTAACTGGATTTACTTGTTGAGTGTGATGTGCAGGGCTCTATGTATACTCTTTCGTCTAATCTTCACAGTAACCCATGAAGTGGGTATTACTATTCCATTTCACAAAGAAACTAAGGAACAGATAGCTCAAACAACTTCCCAAGGTTGGTAAACAGCACAATTGGGATTCGAAGCCAGATGTGCCTGACTTCACCATGATCCTTCACTGCCTTTCTAATTAATCCAACACCAAATATAGAAAAGGTCAAAAGCCAAAAAAACAGATTTTTTTTTTTTTTTTAAAAGCAAGCGAGCAACCAACCAACCCATCAACCGTCCTCAAAGAAAGCCAGATGGGGGAATTCAGGAATATACTTGTTTACCTTGGCTCTGCTAGACTTCATCTTTATTTCTCGACTCTGTCTCTTCTTCTCCATCATGACCCACCCAATTTCAGTCTAGACTATGATAACCTCTTCTACAGACAATTTCAAAGTCTCCTAAGTCTGTCCACTCTAATGTCAGGATCTATCCAGAAGCTGACTGCTGCTTATACTACTCCCACACCTCTTGACAAGTCTCTAAGCTTTTACCCTCAACTCCCCAAAGTTTAGTCTCAACACATCAGTGTGTCCTTTTAAAAGGTCACATCACAACTCTGCTCAATAGCACCTCTAGCCCGTCTCCCACTACTCTCCCCTTTGCTCATCCACTCTGGGAATATGGCTTCCTTATTGTTCCTTGAACAAACATAACATTCTTCTGCCCCAGGGTCTTTGCACTAGCTGCTCCCTCTGCTTGGGGCTCTCTTCTCCAAGATACTTGCATGGCACATTCCTTCATCTCCTTTAAGCCTTTGTTTAAAGTTCACTGTCCAAGCGAGGCATTCCCTTAATACCCTACAAACCAGCTTCCCGCCCCAGGACCTCCAATCCCTCTTGGCTTGTTCTATTTTTGTTTTTAGCCATAGCACTTATTCTCATATACTACACACCAGACTTATGTTTACTGCATCCTCTCTCTAGAACAGAAGCTCCATGAGGGTAGAAATGCTTTGTGTTGCTCACTGCTGTATCCCCAGCACCTAGAACAATGCCTAGCACACAGAACGTGCTCAGCAAATATTTGCTGAATTAATGTTTTACATGGCTTGCCAGCAAGAAAAACTGATAACCCCAGGTCAATGCACTATGTTTACCTTATGGGCTTTGAGTACTCCCGGGGCTCTGATCCACTCTGGGAGGCATTTATTCACCTGCTTGAGAAGCCTGGGAACTATTAAGAGCAGAATGATGTGGTGAGTTCTACATTTTAATCAGTTCACTCTAGCTCTGGGGGATGGATCTGGGGAGGTTAAGGCTGGAATTATGAGTCCATTCCAGTAACCAGGCAAGAGATGATGAGAGCCTGAGAAATATTTAGGAGACAAGAGGGAAAGATTCAATGATTGGTTGGATGTTGGGGGATGGTGGGAATCTGACTAACCTTCAGGTTTGGGGGTTGGGGAACTGAACAGATAACACGGTTAGTAATGAAGACAGAGCATGCAGAAGATCTCACTTGGGAATGGACCTGGGAAGATAAGTCTCCTCCCCTTAGTTCAACATTCACTTTAGCAGCCCCTTGACAAATAACTGAAGTGATTACGGCAAAAAGCTCAACCAGGGCTACAGAGCAGCAGAATATAAACAAAAAGAATCCTAGAGGATCATTGCTTTGTTCCCAGTTGTCAGTGGCAGTGAGCTGGCCTTTGACCAGGCAGAGTCCCTCCTAAAGAAAGAGTATGGAGTGTCTTTTCATGGGTTAAAAGTCGGTCGTGCCCCTTAAGAGATACACATACCAACATTTCTGTAAACTTCAGAGACAATGAGTTGTCCCATTTCTTTGGAAAATAACTTCAGAATTCAGCAATTTTAAAAGGGCCCCATCCTAAAGGCCCCTGAACAAAGGTTTACCAACAAAATAGTTTAATCCACCACTTACTGGACTGATAGTTTTACCCTCATACCTTACCTGGAAAGTTCTCTCGATTTAGCTTAGGTCTGCGGACAATCACAAAGTCCTTGTCATTCCCTTTGCTCTTTAGCCGTTTTCGTGGGGGGCTCTGCGGGTGGCCCAGGTTTGAAAGCAGTTCCTGGGGGATGTTCTCACTGTCCACCTCCTCCTTCTCCAGGGCGGAGACCCCCATGCCTGAAAGCAGTTCAGAAGTCTTGCTAGAATCCCATCCCCACGTGAAGCTGGTGGTAACGTTGCTACTCTGGTCGGGAATCTCCTGGAGGTGTTTCCTGCAGAAACGCACAATAGCCCCACGTTCCTTTCAAAAACACACCCGTAAATAATTCCAAGGTAGGCCTAAAGGAAGCTGCAAGTTATGCATTGCAGAAAACTTTCACAGCAGCTAACTAAATTGCATTTCTACGCGCCGGCGGCGAGTTCCCAAGAATAAAAGAGAAAATAACCAAACAAATCGAACACATCGAAAAGTCTTTTCGATTTACGATCATGCAGAAGGCCTCAAGAATTTCTTAAAGTGGAAGGAACAGACAAGGAAAGAGGGAGGGCAATCATACAGTGATTGAAAACAGCAGCCGGAAAGCCCAATAAGGGAAGCCAAATAAAATCGCACGCTGATCACCGCGCTAAAGCATCCACCCATCCACGTTTTCCCAAAGAAGAGGCCAAGCAACCATTCACATTACAGCATTACTAACAATATTAGCAAGTAGCAAAATTCGCGGCCTAAAAGAATTAAGACGGTCCATTCATGTCTGCCCCTTTTTGCAATCGGTTTACCTGTGCATGGCGTCCGCAGGTTCGGGAGTTTTAAATGCGTGCATTAATTGCAGAGGTAGCCGCCTCCCGGATTCCCGCTTTGGCGCGCGGCGGCGCACTGCGTGCGGCTCCTGCCCCCAGCAGCTAGACCCGCGAACTCTATCAACGTTCCATCCCCGCCGCGCGCGCAGAATTCTTCTGCCCGCTCTCCTCCGCGGCCGCCGTCTGCTGCCCCGCTGCCTGCTGGGAATTGTAGTTTCTGCCCTGCCTGGTAGTGCGGCTGCCTCGCTACTACTTCGTTTCCTTATAGCTTTGCCCGCCTTCAGGATACCCACAACCCCCCGCGGCTACGGGACCGGACGGCCCACAGGGTAGGCGGGGAAGCGGAAGCGGGCGGTGCTCCGGCCGACTGGGAAATGTCAGCTGCTTGATTGGCGTCGGGTTTTCCTTTCCCCGGAACCCGCAGGCCTTCAGGTGACCGCCACCGCCGTCGCCAGGGAGCGTGGGTCCCAGACCCTGGACGGCTGTGGCGGACACGGGGTTTCCCGGTCTTTCTGGACGCTGTCTGGCGAGATCGGGCGGTGAGCCTGAAGGGGAGAGCGTGAGGCACTTTGGGGTCTGGGGCGGAGCGCGGGCGGAGAGAGAGGGACCCCGGAGACCCAGAGAGGCCGCCGCCGCGGGGCCCACGTCCCCGGCCGCGCCGCCGGCCAGGTGAGAGGTTGCGGCCGCGGGCGTCAGACCTGCTCTCCCCGCTGCCCGGAGCTGCGTTCTCCACCGGGGAGAGGGCGGCCCTTAGCACTAGGTCTGTGGACAGGATCCTTTCTTCATCTGTAAAATAGGCACTGTGGCAAGCGACGCTCATTTCACAGGCTTGGAGTCGGGGTCAAATCGGATAACGCGTGTGAAAGCGCTTTGTAGACGAAAACGCGGTTCAGAAGAGAGGCGGCGGTTTAATTTTAGGGCAGCAGGAGATCACGGTGGTTCCTGTGTGCAGTGGCAACGCTGAGCATCCCCTTGCAGCCTCGAGAAGGCTCATACGTGCTAACATGAGAACAAATAAGGTGAGTAATTGTTTGCAAAGGGCTTTCAGTGCAACACTAGGCGCCGCCAGCAAAGCCATTCGGTTGCTCACTCTCAACCAGCTTCTTTCTGTTTGCCTCGCCTCCTGAAAGCACGCTGCTTTTAGCCT
The DNA here is from genome assembly GCF_003031525.2 of Neophocaena asiaeorientalis asiaeorientalis. Classification (NCBI taxonomy): domain Eukaryota; kingdom Metazoa; phylum Chordata; class Mammalia; order Artiodactyla; family Phocoenidae; genus Neophocaena; species Neophocaena asiaeorientalis. The sequence goes on along the minus strand of NW_020174096.1, from coordinate 1,455,705 downwards.
CTATCCGCGGAGAAGAGTTTGGAGCTGGTTGGAGTAGAGAGAGTGCCACACTCCGGGTAGGATGACCGTGCGAAATGCATTATGCAAACTGTACTGTAACTGTGACCCTGGGAAAGCAGTGGAAGAGAGATAGGGGAATAGCTTCCAACCCTAATAAAAATGGTTCGGAAGTAAGCAACCCAGCGTCATAAATATATTAGAATATTACTTAAGTATGCTGTATAGCATGCCTTTTTATCTCTTTTTTTTTTAAAAAAAAGCTTCGATTTACACTGGAATTAAACCTCCCTTGCTTGGGTACGTGCTTGTTTCAGACTTGATGCTTAGCTTGAAAAATAACCACTACTTTATAAAATTAATTGAGGGGGTTTTTAAAAAATTTCTTAAAAAAAAAAAAGCTTCGATTTACACTGGAATTAAACCTCCCTTGTTTGGGTATGTGCTTGTTTCAGGCTTGATGCTTAGCTTGAAAAATAACCACCCTTTGACAGAGGAAAGCATTCATGAACCTTTAGTTTGTTCCTGAAACTAGGTGAAATTGGTGTAAAGAAGGGATCTGTTCACAGATTGAGTCTGATTGAAGCCAGGTGAAGAATACGAGGCTGAATGTTCACAATTCATTAAACTAATGTTACCTGGAAAATATTTTTAAATGCAGTGTTCTGATGTTTTACATAAAGTGACCTTTAAGCAGTTACCTTCGCTTGAAATCTACATCCTTTTCCCTTAAAATTGCAACTCAGAGGAAATACTTTTAACATAAAAAAGTTATAGTCTCCTTCAGGAAAGTGAACAAGACAGAGGGCGCTTATAAGCTAATGGAGGAAAAAGAACAAACAAGAAAAAATATTTAAAATATTTGAGAATAAACAAAGTTTTGAGGTATAAAGTAATTGGGAGAGGCCACTTTAGATAGATATCTTATAGATAGGAAATTCTAACGGATGGGATGATTCTAAATTTAAAGATAAGAAATATCCTCATACTAGGATTTAGCCTGAGAGCTAGGGAACATTTCTAGTTTTCAGAATACTTGGAATGTCTGAATTAGTGGGCACAAGGTCCTTTATAGGACTTCAGAGAGAGCCTGTCAACTTGGAAAATCAAAATCTTCAAATTGTAGAATAGATATTTCACTAACAGTTTGCTCTGGCAGCAAAAATATTTTAGCTTACTAAAATGGGAATAATTTTTTTCTGCATTCCTTCTAATAATGGCTGTTATCTTAATATAGTAAGTAAAAGTTTAACTTGGTGAATTGGTACTTTAATATAAGGAATTGTGTCCATTGAAGACTTGAGATTACCAGCTACATAGAGGTTGCTGTTTGGTCTTTTCAAGAACTGCATTATGATTGCTACTGATGTGGATTATTTTGTTTTCCTGATTAATTTTATTCTTTTAATCTACTCAGCACACCCCATGTCCCATTTTAGTGAGAGAGGTATACCATATTTCTAGAAGTAGAATTAGTAGATCAGTATCTAGGACAAATCAATTACATTTTTTTTTATGTCTGCAAATGACATTAGAGTGAGTAATTTCTAGTACTCTTTAGAAGTTTCAGATAGAGTACAAAGTGAGTTTGTAAATTGGGAAAATGTTTCTCATACAAGAGGCAAGAGCATAGTTAGTTACAGCATATTCAATATTAGGGCATAGGACAGGCCAAAAAGGACTAGAAATTACATTCAGCTATAAGTTATGTATATAGCTTATATGTATATATATATTCAGTAGTATATTATTGTTCTTTTTGAAAATCAAATGTGACAAAAGAGATTCTATTTAAATAGAAGTGTGATGTGCTTTTTCCTTAGTTCCATCATAGCATGAAGTAAATCTTAAGGTTTGTTAGTGTTTTTTTATGTTATTTAGCTTAGGTGAACAAAAGACTAAGAACAGTTACATAGCAAGAAGTTTTTATCTGCTAATCAGGTTTCAAAAGATTCCTTTTCCCTCAATTAATTTTATTTTTATTTATTTATTTTTAATTTATTTAGTTAGTTTTGGCTGCATTGGGTCTTTGTTGCTGCACGCGGGCTTTCTCTAGTTGCGGCGAGCGGGGGCTACTCTTTGTTGCGGTGCGTGGGCTTTTCCTTGCGGTGGCTTCTCTTGTTGCGGAGCATGAGCTCTAGGTGCACAGGCTTCAGTAGTTGTGATGCGTGGGCTCAGTAGTTGTGGCACACGGGCTTAGTTGCTCTGCGGCATGTGAGACCTCCCCGGACCAGGGATCGAACCCGTGTCCCCTGCATTGGCAGGCAGATTCTTAACCACTGCGCCACCAGGGAAGCCCCTCAATTAATTTTAAAGTAGATCTAAAAGATCTACTTTTTAAAGTAGTTCTCTGCAGTTTAATACTCTCTATAATGGGCAGATTGGGGCAAGAACAGAAGGGCTCTTTCCCAATTCTGATATGCTCTGTTTTCTTTTTTACTTTCCCCATGTAGATTAGAGTCATATATTATACTTAAGTTATGGCAGCCTTAAAACTGCAAAGTTAAAAAGACTTAGTTAAATTCTATATTAAACATGACTTTATTAGCACTGTCTTTATATATATAAAGAAATAACTAATAGGAGAACGTTTCTACTTTGTTCATTGAAATGAAATGAACAAATGAAAACTGAGCAAAAGAAATGATTTAAACAGTCTAAATTGCATTGAGAAAGTACGTCTGGACTGGAGCAGAGACTCTGGTATCCTAATTGTGAGCCTGGCTCTGTAATCAGGATGCCTCTGAATCCCACTTCTTACCCTCTCTGTGCCATTTTCTCCTCTACTAAACAAGGATACTAACCTTTCTTACGGGGCTGTGAAGTGTAATTCGATACAGCATGTTAAGCGCGAGCACGATGCTTGGAATCTAGTAAACTCACACAAAATACTAACTACTAGTTTTTTTAAAAATCTATTTTGTTACTAGGAAGGATTCTAAAGATTATTTTCTGATTACCAAAGTAAGTCTTATAATCTCTTTACCTAAAATCTTTAAGGATCCATTACAATTCCAGTTGTTTTCTTCTTGCCTACTTACTGGTTGCTACCTCTCTCATGCCTTGCCAAAGGTGGAACAGTTTGTATATGTCCATCTTTCTTCAAAAGGCTTGTTGCTCTGTGGAATTCACTTCAACTGGTTGGTTTGCCAACTCAGCTCATTTTTTAAGATGGCTTCAAAAGATATTATGCCTTTTTTGCATTTTTAGAGTGGGAGTTACATTCTTTTGTGGTATTCTGTCTGTATCCTAAGCTGAATTCTCCTTATACCTGAAATCGTTAAACATGGGATTAATGATTATCTTTGGAAGGTTTAAATTTTGATTGGTGGTAAAGAATTGTTGACTTTCATTATTTACATCTAGTTCTGATTCTTTTGATTTTTCATTATTTGGATCTTGAGTTGTCTTCTAGTTTTTATTCACATGTCTGAGTAAAGATACATATTTAAGTTAACACAATCTGTCTGATGAATCATTAGGTTCTAGTTGGAAATTTTTAATTCAGTTCAGAATCTTAGGTTTTGGCAAAATTTTTGTCCTGTTCTCTTGTTCAATTGATACCAATCTTTCCTTCCTGTCTTTTTCTTTTCTTCCCCCACCCCCCCCCTTTTTTTTTTTTGAAAATATTTGGGATGTTTCAGATTCCAAAATGATCTTAACCTCTAAATTTTCTACTTAAAGTGTGTTTAGCCTGAAAAACTATCATCAACCATAAAATACTCAGGAAATAGTACTGCAAGTCAGTAACATTAGCAAACTCATGAAAGGCATTTGAAGGTAGTATTGTATAATGTCTTGATGATTGGTAAAAGACTGAATTGGATTTTAAATGTTTAAAACTTTCAGAACTGATATTTTGAAAGGTAGACTGTGCCTGCATATTAGGTACTAAAATATGAGTGAATGAATTGGCATTTTGATTTTAAGTAAAATCTACTTTTGCTGCTGTGGTGTTAATGCCCACCTATGATAGCTTTATGCCTCTTTTTCATTTCTAATCACATGGAACTAAATTTGGATTTGCCTCCAAATTTTAGCATTTTCTTGTTTTATTTTTGCCTTTTAGCCTAAACACATTATTTTGATAACGAATATCATTAGAAGGACCATTGTTGTGGTCAAAGGAATATTTGCCCTTTTGCCCCCAAGTATATTTTTGCATAGCTGCACATCGTTAAAGTTCAGCAAATGATCCATTTTGCTTCACCTCCATTTTGATCATTTGCCTAGAAGAATGGCATTGTCTTTCTATATGACGTTGGTGTGTCAAGTGTACCTTCTTGACATGACTTTGAGATGTGTTCTATCTCTTCACAATGGACAGAACACAAAGGGCAGAGGAAGGGGTGTTTGGGCTCTCTTACAGACCTAGAGAGGTAATCCCACTTAGTCAGGTGAGGCAAGGGGAGCAATTTCTGTGAACATGAACATCATTTTTTGTTTTATAGGAATGAGTGTGGGTCCAAGCTGCGGTAACCACAGAGAATGAGAAACAAAAAGCATTTGGTATCCATCCATTCATGGTTTTTTGGGGGTTGGGGGGGAAGACCATTTAGGGTAAAGCTATACTTTGAGACCATTGAGGCAACTAGTTATCTTCTGGAAGCACACGGTATGAAGGAGGTGGAGATTAGCGACTAGCATTTATTGAAGATCTACTCTGGAACTCCTGTTGGTGTTTTACTTTTATAACTCACTTGATCTTCATAGCAACCTGTGTGAGGTGATCATATATCCTCATTCAACAGCTTAAATTGCATACAATTACACAATTATTAAATAGAGTTGGGATTTGGAACCCAGGTTTACCGTAATATAATAAAACATTTGTGTTTTAAAATAGTTGTAATTCTGGGCACTTGGTAACACTACAGCAAAATTTTTCATTGTCTAGTTGCTGTGTGTTTTACTTTCATATTACAACACTGATTTTTAAATAGTATTAAAATTACAAAAAAATACACTTATCATTTGAAATTAAAAGCACACACATACAAAGAAAGAGCAAGAAAGAAAATAGAAGTCATCTCTTTACTATGTTGTGGCACCACTGTTAGCATTTTGATGTATATTTGTCCATACATATATGTGCGTTTCTTATGTATACTCCCTAAGATCCCACCCATGCCCCTTTTTACATCTCTAAAGTGTCCCTCTGGTTCTCACCTTTCTTCTGGGCTGGGGGAATCTGGTGGGCCCCTTTAATCATTGTCTGTAATGGAGTCTTTCTGTTAGGTGGTCCTTGACTCAGACACAGATCCCTGCTCCAATAGGTCATGGCCAGGTAGGCGGGATTAGTGATTTATGAAACCCTTGGCTGCTTTTGTCAAAAAGGTAATGGACAACAATGAGACTGGTGGACATTTTTAAGACTTGGTGAACTATTTAGTACAAACATTTAAGTTGTTTCTATGTTTTTATGTTTAAATAATGCTGCTGTGAAAAATAATATTGTAGATAAATCTTTGTTCCCATTTTGGTTTTTCTCTAAGTTATTTGAAGAAGTGTTGCTAGGGCCACAAGGATATATACCTTTTTTAAGTTCTTCGATACCTAGTGCCAAATTGCTGTCCACCCTGGCAATGAGTTTTTTTTTTAATACACCAAACTTGAGTTGTCCAATCTTTATTTTTATTCGATTTTAATTGATAATTATTTTATGAATTTAATATACAAATAACTAAATCAGATGGAGAATACAGCACCCCTAGCTTTGAACAGAAAATTATTCAGTTGAAACAACTAAAACAGGCTATAGGAATTCGTAAGGAACCTTGGAAACTACTATCATTCTGCACCGTAAAAAAAAATTCCTTATTTGAAATTAGGTACAAGGTCAAAGATATGTACTTCAAAACTATTATTTTCCCATCTCACGTTAGGGAAATCCCAACTTTCATTTCTAGTTTCATGGGACCCCCTAGGCATAACCTTGTGTCATAACAAGGCAACAAGTGTTCAGTTTGAACTGAAATAAATGGTGTGATGAACAAAATAATAGACCCCCAAGGATATCTATGCCTTAATCCCTGTGGAACCAGTAAATATGACTAGATTATCCAGGTGGGCCCAGTGAGATCAGATGAACCCTTAAAAGCAGAGCTTTCTTCAAGCAAAGGGCAGAAGAGAAAGTTAGCAGTTTCAAGCATGCGGAGGATTTGACAAGCCATTTCTGGCTCTGAGGTATATAGGGCTGCATGCAAAGACCAGAAAGAAGCCTCTAGAACTAAGGGCAAATGCTAGCTGACAGCCAGCAAGGAAATGAGGATCTCAGTCCTATAACCATAACAAACTGAATTTTACCAACAGCCTGAAGGAACTATGGATTCTTCCCCAGAGTCTCCAGAAAGGAGCCCCTGCTGACACCTTGATTTCAGTATTGAGAACTCAGTTGAGCCACACTGTGCCTAGACATGTGACCCACAGAAAGTATGAAATATCTAACCTTCAGAAACTATGACACGTGGGTGTTGTTTGAAGACACTAAGTAGCACAGGCTATGGACGCGCAGGCTCAGCGGCCATGGCTCAGGGGCCCAGCCGCTCCGCGGCATGTGGGATCCTCCCGGACCGGGGCACGAACCCGCGTCCTCTGCATCGGCAGGCGGACTCTCAACCACTGCACCACCAGGGAAGCCCTACAGTAATTCTTTACAGCAGCAATAGGAGACGAATACACTGAGTATGGGAAGAGATGTAACCAAATCATTTCTTTATACTAGAATAAAGGATCCATAATTCTTTTTATTCACTATAACATTTAAAAGTACTATGAATCAGACTGAAAAACTGACAGCTATTGTAAAAAAAGATAGTAACTAGCAGCAAATTTATAACTGATTGTTTTATAACTGATTGTGTTGTTTGCTTATACCCATAATCTTATTACATAATTATTATTGATGTTTCCACATATTTCATTGTTGTTCATTCATTCTTATTTTTATGCATGTTATGTAAAAATCTGTGAATCTAGTTTTTCAGTTAATGTTATGGTAGTTTTCTAATGTTATTGAATAATCTTAACAAATATCCTTTCTTATACTTCAGTAATAGTCCATCAATGGTTCTGCCATGCCTTAGCATTTCCTTGCTAACCTCTGATATCCATTCTTTTTTCTATGGTTGTCATACTCCTTGCACTGGACAATTTCAGGCAAAATAAATATCGAGGTCCAACCATAAAGGGATTTTCATATGATAATTATATTAAATTCACATTGAGTGATTTTTTTTCTTAAAAAAGCTGTATCTTAAAGATGGTAACAGTTTTCATCAGCACATTCTACATCGAGCTGTCACCTAACGACTTAATCTATTTTTTTTTTGTGGTACACGGGCCTCTGACTGTTGTGGCCTCTCCCGTTGCGGAGCACAGGCTCCGGACACGCAGGCTCAGCGTCCATGGCTCACGGGCCCAGCCGCTCCGCGGCATGTGGGATCTTCCCGCACCGGGGCACGAACCCGTGTCCCCTGCATCAGCAGGCGGACTCTCAACCACTGAGCCACCAGGGAAGCCCTGTTCTTGACTTAAAAATAAGATTTAACTCACTGTTTTGTGATGGTACAAGTTGTTTCTTTGAAAATGATATTTGAAATTTTGAGTAGTAGTAATGAGCAGAGTTCTAAGCCTTTTGAGTTGTAATAAGTATTTGTAAAATTAGTTTTGGGGACAATAACAAGAGTTTTACATTGACTTTGAAGTCAGCAGTAATAAAAAATAGTGTATATACTAAAGCATACAGTAATGTTTTTTATTCATTGGCTTATTCATTCAAGAGATATTTTTTGAATACTGACTGTATGCCAGACACTATTAGAGACATGGGGTACAGTACTGAATAAAATAGTCAAGTCTCTGCTCTCATGGAGTCTGTGTGTGTGTGTGTGTGTGTGTGTGTTGGGGGGTGTTTTCAGGGAGACAGTAAAGAATATACATTATATCAGGTGGATAAGTGCTTTGAAGAAAAATATAGCAGGATATGGTGATAGAGAGTGACAAATGGGGTTCAGTTTTAGATATTTAAGAATGAAAATATTGGTTGAAATCCACAGAGGAATGGAAAGAAACTACTTCAATAATATAAAGAAATAATGAAGTAGTTTATTAAATGTGATTTTTATTTGTGATATTCCATATAGAAGTATTTCTTATGTAAATTTAAATTTAGACTGTTAAAGTACCCAAATTTCTTTATTCTTTTAATAACTAGTTTTGGTTGGAGATCTTTGTTAATTTGACATATTTTATTGATTCTACCTTATTTTATTTTGGTGGGTTGCATCATAATCTTGATTCTCTGTGTTAAGATGTTGATTCATTCCTTGGGATACTGTAGTAAATCCATAGACAAAGAAAAATGCCTGACATTGATTTTATAGAGGTGAAAAGCACATATATTTTCTTCAGTTAGTGAAGGTAAATTATTTTATAAGAGTAGAGAGACATCAAATAAACCATTTTCTGTTATCTGTATCATCAACATTTATAATTAAAAATATTTTCAAATGTATGACTTTATTCAGTAATCATTGATAAATTTTTCTGCCTATAAAATAGGTGAAGTAACTTTAAAGAAAATAAGATTTGTATAGATAGATGGAAAGTGGTGAGTATATTGAGTTTATTTTGTGGAGCAGTAAATGAATAAGAATTTCAGGTCCCAAAAGTTAGACAAGATTAGGACGAAAGAAAGAAAAATACTGTTTCAAACAAAGGAAACATTACTTTCAAATTGTCTCTCTCTTTCTGGCTCTCCCTCCCTCTCTTTTAGAAAATTTAAGTAGTGACTATCGATACTTAGAAAACTTTATTTTACGAAATATCTAATTTCCTAGAATCCAGTCACTAGTGTATTTAATAGAAAATATTCTGTTAGGGCTTATAATATTAAGGAAGAAACTTCAAGTGATGCTGTATTGAAACTGTTCATATCTAGTATTCTTACTTTGTAGTATTTTTGGAACTAGTGTGGTTTTTGCTAAAATAGTTTTTTTTCCTGAAGATACAATTTATGTGAAATTTTCAACATATGATTTAAAAAATAAGCTAAGTACTTGAGAGTAGGAATTATCCTTTTCATCTTACTTGTAGTCCAGTGTAAAGCCTGACAGTTTTCTAAAGAATCTATTAGTACATTAATAAAAAAATAATTAGGAGATTTCCAAATGGTCATTTTCTATGTTAACACTTTTTTTTTTTTTTTTTAGTTTACAGATATGATCCAAGCCTGTATGTGAATTACTTTGGTTAATCAGAGCAAACATTGAATAATGAGTGGTGCAGCTTTGGGACTCGAGATTGTTTTTGTCTTTTTTCTGGCATTATTCCTACTTCATCGATATGGAGACTTTAAGAAACAACATAGACTTGTTATTGTTGGAACACTGCTAGCTTGGTATCTCTGCTTTCTAATTGTCTTCATACTGCCTCTGGATGTTAGTACGGTAAGAGGTGAAACTGATTTTCACAATTTAAAAGGCAGTTGTAGTCATACAGCATGTTTGAGATATGTTTTTAAGACAACCAAGTCATGTAAAAGTTAACTTATATTTTAAACTTAAGAGTTACTCTATGAATTTGATTACTAAAAAGCATAGCCAGGAAGGTACTTTTGGGTAGATAGGTTGATACACTTCAGTATCCCTTAAGTACTTGGTAACTTTTTGGTTTTCATTTTTAAACCATACCTTCATTGCTTTAGACAATATACAACCGGTGCAAACATGCTGCTGCAAACTCGAGCCCTACTGAGAGTAGCAACATTACAGGACTGTATGCAGCTGCTACCCCGGTTCCAAGGTACTTTCTTCTTTTTTTTTTTTTTTTTTTTTAATATTGTAGGGGGCAATTTGTTTAAAACTTGTCGGTTTTTACCATCTGGATTTTATATTTATAAAAGTTTATCCTCGTTCTCTATTCACCTCCCTTCTTCATCCTTTGCTAATAGACTTTTAATTACCTTGTGTCTTATTTAAGTTTAAATCTTTTTTTTTTTTTGCTGTACGCGGGCCTCTCACTGTTGTGGCCTCTCCCGTTGCGGAGCACAGGCTCCGGACGCACAGGCTCAGCGGCCATGGCTCACGGGCCCAGTCGCTTCGCGGCATGTGGGATCTTCCCGGACCAGGGCACGAACCCGTGTCCCCTGCATTGGCAGGCGGACTCTCAACTGCTGCGCCACCCGGGAAGCCCCTTAAGTTTAAATCTTAAATAAACTTTAGATATTTATTGGTAAACAAGGCCTTTCAGTAGACGCTAATGAGAAGCCTGGAGAAGACCTGATTTTTTTCAGTCCCTTACTAAGAAAGTAACTTCCAAAAGCTGTTTTTCCTCTCAGCCTCTCCCCGATCCAAAAAAAATGGGGCATGCATTTTCTCATTTGCCTTAATTTACAAGGTTGTAATAAAGGGCGAGGAGATTATTCTGTATGTAGGATATTCCTTTCATATTGCACATCCTTTGATATCATTATAGTTTTAGATTGAGAATAAAGTTCAAATTATCAAAAGGTTATATTGAATTCATATCAAACTTCCAAGTAAAAAACTAACAAATATTGGTTATAGCTTTTACTAATGCTTTAAGTGGTGTTTGCATGCTTCTTTATGCAGCTTTTATTTTATTTTTTTTTTAATCAAAGCTGGATAAGGGTAAATTTTAAATGTAGTTGTTATTCCCTTTTGAAGAACCATTGTGGATTGTTGGAAGCCCTTGGACTAAAGGATAGCCTTACAGTCTAGGCAGGCTATTACTGGAAGAATCTATGGGCAGATACACATATATTCAGAAACTTCAAACAGAATTATGTATAGATGCTGGCATCTATCTCCATAGGAGATATGCTATATGACTGATGAGTTAGGGTTCCAGTTTCTAGGAATTAATCACCTAACGTCTTTCTCTCCTCCCTGCCATTACCAGCCCCACAAATGGGGTGAGTATGTATCTTAAAGGTAATCATCAACCCTAAAGGTAACCAAATCAGAGATTTGATTTCATGATGCATTTGCTTTTAAAGACTGTCACTTTATTAGTCTATTAGAACATTCTGTCCTCTTTTTACTCAATGACTAAAAAAAACACTGAAAGTTGAAAATTTAAATGCATTCCTCTTTAAAACAGTTTTATTCCCTTTTTGTATGTTTTTTCAACAGTCAGCTTTGAATTTTAAGTTTTCTATGAAATTTTACAAATTAGAATCAATAATTTAAAATCTGAATGTAAGTGAACTTTGCCACATACAAATTAATTGTGCAATTCATGTAAGTAATCATTTATGATTAATTGGCTTTAAATTGTTATTAAATAGCCAACATCCGTGTTTCAAGCCATGGAGTTATATTCCTGATGGAATCATGCCAATTTTCTGGAGGGTAGTATATTGGACATCACAATTTTTAACATGGTAAGTGGTAGTGAAGGATAAAATTTTTGATATTTTGGCTAAATTTTTAAAAGTGATTATTTTTCCAGTGAACTTTCATATTTTAGAATTTATTCAAGTGTCACTTTTTTCCCCTTAAATCTGTATCCTGTCTCTTTCTGCTCATTCGGGTCTCTCACATCTTAAAAGGAATGAAAAGAAAAAAAGAAGAAATAGAGAACAGAAACAAAAAATTCTCCTCGTCACCATTCCCTTTTAGTAATTGCCTTCTCTCTGGACATTCTTCAATTCAGTTTGCTTCAAGTCCCGTTGTTATGTGAAAATGCTCTCTTGCTAAGGTCATCATGATCCCCTGGTTTTCTTTCTATGTGCTTCGCCCAACCTTCTGAATTTCCTTTATGGGCTCCATTTCTGTGGCGCATTTCCTAAAGGTTGGTGTTCCCTAGGGTCCCATCTTTGGTCATCTTGTTATCTGACTCTCCCTGAACAACTTTAATTATAGCCATGGTTTCATTAACCTGTGATGCATTCCAGATCTTTCTTTCTACCCGATATAGCTTTGTCTTTCTGCTGTGCTCCAGACTCATACTTTTTCCACTGCCTACTGAGCATTTTAGATATTATGCGGGTAACTAAGCTCTAAAACTGGAGGTGGTGAACATTGCAAGAGAAAAATCACATAGCAGAGTGTAGTGCCCCTGTAGCATGTTCACTGAACTTGACTAGGCCCTCAACATTGCCAGACTTTCATCTTTTGTTTCTCTCGTCTGCTTGCTCTTCATTCTCCACGACAAATCTTTCCAATCACTACAAACCTCAGCTCTTCCCTTTGTGACTCTCTCTCACATCCTAGAAACAATCGCCTTTTCTCATTGCAGATGACTTTACTTCCTGCCTCCCAGTGAAAAAAGAAGTCATCAGATGGCAGCTCTTTTCAGCTTCTCACCAACAAACCTACCTACCTACCCATCCTTTCTTTCTTTCCCTCCAAGAATGGAAGAGTCCCTCTTCCTGAAGTATGGACCCATCCCCTTCAGCTCTCGTTACTTTTACTTCTAGCTTCCAGTTTCAACCAAGCATGTACAATTCTCTCATCTTTAAAAACAAAACAAAACTGTCTCAAATCAGAACCCTTTCCAGTTTTCTATCTTCCCCCTCAATGATCTCATCACAGCTGAATTTTTTAAGAGACTTTTTTTGAGTATGAATTAGTACAGTAAACTGCACAGATTGTGTTTAGTTTGACTTTTTTCAAAGTGAATTCACCCATGTAATCAGCACCCAGATCACGATATAGAACATTACCAATATCCCCCGAAGCTTCCCTCATACTTCCCTCCCAGTCATTATGCTCCCCAAAGGTAACCATGATTCTGACTTTGATCACCATAGATTAGTTTTGCCTGCTTTTCAACTTTATAAATATGGAGTTATATAGTATGTACTTTTTTGCCTCTCTCTTTTTGCGCACATATTTGGAAGATTCTTCTATGTTGTATGTCTCAGTATTCTTTTCTTTTTCATATCTGTAAAACATTCCATTTTGTGAGTATACCATAGTTTATCCTACCCAGCCAAACTTCTTGAATTGTCTGCATCAGTGTCTCCATTTGCTCACTGCTTACCCTTTCCGCAACCCATTGAACCATATTTTCTACCCTCCTTTCTCCACTCACACATACAGGCTCTTAATTTACTTGACCTCTTGGCAGCATTTGATTCTATTGTTTTCTCTCTCCCTTTCAAATACTTTCTTCTGATTTCTGCTCCATATGCTCCTTAGTTTTCTTCTGTAACTCTTGACTGCTCTCTCAGTTTCCTTTGCTGGTCTCTCCTTCTGTTTGTCGGCCTTTCCTTTAAAAGTTGATATTTCTCAGGGGTCTGTCTCATATCTTTCCTTATCATTCATTCTAAATCAGTTTCTGTTTTTTAAAATTTATTTATTTTAAATTTATTTTATTTTTGGCTGCGTTGGGTCTTCATTGCTGCGCACGGGCTTTCTCTAGTTGCAGCGAGCGGGGGCTACTCTTCGTTGCAGTGCGCGGGCTTCTCATTGTGGTGGCTTCTCTTGCTGTGGAGCATGGGCTCTAGGCGCGCGGGCTTCAGTAGTTGTGGCTCATGGGCCCTAGAGTGCAGGCTCAGTAGTTTTTTGGCACATGGGCTTAGTTGCTCTGTGCATGTGGGATCTTTCCAGACCAGGGCTTGAACCTGTGTCCCCTGCATTGGCGGGCGGATTCTTAACCACTGCACCACCAGGGAAGCCCCTCATTCATTCTATATACTCACCCTTCCAGCTTTCATCTACTGATGTTGTTTCACTACCATTGATATGGTGATGACTCTAAAAGCTACTTCCTGTGCACCTCCTTAGGGATGTGTCCTAGCTACTTCAACATCAGTATACTCTCTCCTGCTTCTCAGCACAGCACCACCCCTTACCCTCTCTAAATAGTTCCAATTTTGTTCCATTTAAGTACATTCTCCATGTTGAAGCTTTATCAGTCCTTAGAAAACTAAAATTTGATCATGTCTCCTTTCCGTTAAAGAAAATGATTCCTCATTATTCTTTGGATGCAATCTAAATTATTCATAAAAGCATTGAAGGCCTTTTTTTAGATTCATTTTAAGTCACGCATACTGTTGTACACTCTCTTGGTCATCGTGGCCTCCTTTTGCTCCCAGGAATGTGCTTTGCTCTCCCCAAAATTTAATACTAGGAAAATATTCAGCTATCTATTATAGTTTGGTTCAGTATTAATTATTACTCAAAATCATATTTATTCATGAAAAGAACTGCACATTAAAATTGAGATTCACATATTTTCAGTATTTTGAGATTATACAGACATGTCAAGTGTTTTTTAATCATATTTTTTCTTATCATCCAGGATTCTGTTACCTTTTATGCAGTCATATGCAAGATCAGGAGGGTTTTCCATTACTGGAAAGATCAAAACTGCACTGATTGAGAATGCAATCTATTATGGCACCTACTTGCTGATTTTTGGAGCGTTTTTAATTTATGTAGCTGTAAACCCACACTTGCACTTAGAATGGTAAGAAAAACCATGTTCTTAACATTGTTTCTGTATACATTTGCATTTTTGAAAATTAATTTTTATCTCATATGCAGGTAAACAAACATTTCCTTGAGAAACCTACCATTATATGTTTTATAGATTCCCCCAGAAGAATATCATAATAATATATATTACTAAGAAGGAAAATATGGAATAACATCTTTGAATATACATATTGGACAAGGGACTGATGCTTTGTCTAAGAGCTATATGTTAAAAGTATTAACTCATGATTTTTTGATAGACTTTCAAATTTTGTGTATGACTAAATACCTAGATTTCCTTCTCATTGGAACTTGTGAATACTTTTCTTTTGTTCTGACGATAATTTGAGGGCATATTTCTCTTTAACTTTGAATTTATCATTGCAATAAAATTGAAATCTGTATTATACTTGTGGTCTATTATAATATACGTGAAGAGTCAGAGCTGAGAAGTTTAGGAATGGAGTGGCGATGATAATCCTTACTGTTGCATTCTTGAGGTTTGCGTGCATCTGCCTTAAAACAAGTTAAAATTTTTTCAGGCTTAAAATTTTTTTCAGGCTTCTCTTGGTTAATATTAAATAAGAAAGCACCTAATGAAAAATATATTTTCTTCAGGATAATTCTTGCCATGAATTTTCCTAGATTCTAATTTTAACTATAATAGAAGCTGTGTTTCCTGTGTTAAAGTCTATTTCTGCAGTCACACTGCAGAACGTGTTTTCATTAAAACACGTTATCTGCTGTTACTAAAAGAGTAGCTGAGGATTTGAAGGTTGAATTTTTTCATATAAAATTGGAGCCATCTTGTAGGGCAGTTTTCTGAAAAAACATTTAACACCAGTTCCACTTAACATTTTTGTTGCAAAAATTTATCTATCACAGCTATCTGCTTATGTTTTCTTCCTTAGGAACCAGCTTCAGACAATTGGGATAGCTGCTGCGAATACATGGGGTCTTTTCCTTCTGGTGTTGTTGTTGGGGTATGGCTTGGTAGAAATCCCTCGCTCATACTGGAATGGAGCAAAAAGAGGTTATCTACTTATGAAAACTTATTTTAAGGCAGCCAAATTGATGACGGAGAAAGCAGATGCAGAAGAGACTTTAGAAGATGTCATGGAGGTAAGTAACTTTAAACCGTGGAGTCAACAGTCATCAAGTTGTGTGTATCTCCTTTTGGATATACTGTTGGTTTTGTTGTTGTTGGCACACTGATGGGCTTTAGAATAAAAATTTGGTGATGTACAGTTATTAAGGATGTCTCATCCATTTGAATGACTTCTTATTGGCAGTTCAGCTTCATGAGATATCATCTCCATCTTCTAACCGACAGAGATGCAGGGAGAATATATTCAACAGTGCAGTGTTATGCTTGTTGTCTTGGGGTGACTTTTATTTTTATTTTATTTTATTTTTTGGCCACGCCAGGTCTTAGTTGCAGCACGCGGAATCTTCGTTGAGGCATGAAGGATCTTTCGTTGTGCTGCGTGGACTCTTCGTTGTGGTGCACGGGCTTCTCTAGTTGTGATGTGCGGGTTTGCTCTCTCTTGTTGTGGTGTGCAGGCTCCAGGGCACGTGGGCTCTGTAGTTGTGGCATGTGGACTCTGTAATTTGCGGCACGGGGGCTCTAGTTGAGGCACGCGAGCTCAGTAGTTGTGGTGCGCGGGCTTAGTTGCCCCGCAGCAGGTGGGATCTTAGTTCCCTGACCAGGGATCAAACCCATGTCCCCTGCATTGCAAGGTGGATTCTTTAGCACTGGACCACCAGGTAAGTCCCCTGGGTTAACTTTTAATAGTTCAAAGTTAAGACTCAAAAGTTTCCCAGATTAGATGATAAGTTATATGGTTACCGTGACATAGTAGAAGTGAAAATAGAAATTAAAGGACGCATCTTCCTGAAAATTTGACCCAAAGTAATCCCACCAAGTCTGGAAACCTCCTTAGAGACCAATATACATGGGAATTTGTGTCCCTAAGTTTTGTTTCCAGTCTGTAATCTTAATAAGGCACTTCATTTTACTCACTTGTAAAATTCATATGACTTGAACCAACTTCACAAAGTTATTGAAAGTATTAAATTTCAATAATATACACAAAAATACAACAAATTATAAAATTTTGCTGTTGAATAATTTCGTTGTTGATTTTAAAAAAAGGTTGTAGTCACCTCAGATTTTGCTCTTCTGCGCAAATATGCTATTCCAATAATGTTATTCTTCAGCATAAAACCTTATGTTGAAGGCTTTCGTTCACTTTAGAGTAAAGCAAAATGCTGTAATGTGGCCTACCAAAACATGATTTGGCCCACATCTAGCTCTCTCTTATCTCTCTGTCTTCCCCATGCTGGTCAACTTTGGTTCCTCAAACTTAATAATGGTGATGATAATAGCAAACAAGTATGTAGGCAAACAAGTATATAGAGTCACATATTTGCCTATGACTTTCTAAGCACTTTATATATATTAATACATTTAATTCTCAAAACAGCCTTATAAGGGAGAATTTTTTACCCTTGTTTAATGAATGAAAATGAGACACAGAGAGGGTGAGTTTGCCATGTTCACATGGCTACTGAGTGATAGAGCCACTGTGACTCTAGTTCATGCTTTAACAGGGATTGGCAAGCTTTCGGTAAAGGACCAGGTAGTAAATATTTTAGGCTTTCTGTGCCATATGGTCTCTGTTGCAACTACCCCATCACTGTAGCATGAAAGCAGCCATAGACAATATATCAATGAATGAGGAATGGATGTGTTCAAGCAAGAACAGATGGTGGGCCTGATTGGATCTGGTTTGCCGACCCCTGCTCTTAACCGTTACATTTGTTGGCACTCTGTTCTGTCTTTGAGTATGCTATTCCCAAACTCTTGGAATGCTCATTTCTCCAGTCTCTTTAGCTAATTCCTACTTCATTTTCAGGTCTCAACACAAGTGAGAATTCTTCAGCGGAGGCTTCTGTGTTAGTTTCCTGGGGCTGCCATAACAAAGTACCATGAACTATGTGGTTTAAACAACAGAAATCTATTGTTTCAGAGCTCTGGGAGTTGAAAATCCAAGATCAAGGTGTCAGCAGGGTTGGTTCCTTTAGAGGGCTAAAGGGAAATTTGTACCATACCTCTCTTCTATCTTCTGGTAGTTAACTGACAATCTTTGGTGTTCCTTGGCTTGTATTATAGATCTCTGTCTTCATATTCACATGATATTCTCCCTGTGTGCCTGTGTCCAAATTTCCTCTTTTTATAAGGACATGGGCCCACCCCATTCCAGTATGACCTTATCATAAGTTAACCAATTATATCTGCAACAACCCTATTCCCAGACAAGATTACATTCTAAGGTACTGGGGCTTGAGACATCAACATATGTTTTTGGGGGGAGCACTGTTCAACCCAAAACACCTGCTTTGGTCCTCCAGATTCTTAGATACTCAGCAGCCATTTTTAAGTGAATGAATAAATGATCAAAAGAATGAATACTGATTCTTTAATTGTGGTTGAAAATTTTTATGTTGACTTCTTGCATTTATTTATAAAATGTTAAGAACTGTAGCAGAAGACATTGATTCAAAATATAGGACTAAATCTATAAATAATACTCTATTACATTTCCTTAAGCATGTGATGGATATTATTACATTTTTCAAAGGAAGTTAATTTGGTATTTTTTATATTTGATATATTTGAAATTTTGAATTTTGAAAAAATATTTGAAAATTTATATTTGATAATAAAATAATTAAAAGGAGATCATTTAAATTTGATAATGTTCCCCTCAAAAGTTGGTATTAAATTCAGTTGTTTCAGATTTAAGGAATATGGATTTCACTAGTTCATTCAAACTTCCTTGACCAAGTATAAATTAAATGCAGTTTATTTTAGATCTGGATTTTGCTAGGAGGAATCTTCGGTGAATAAAGATAGATTTTGTTGTTGTTGTTAAATGGGAGTCCTCTACTTAGAAATAGGATGTGGAAAATTAAGGATTGGAATTGATGCCTTCTTTGCTATTTTAGTGTAGGTTTAAGGTGTGAGGGATTTAAAAAAATTTAGATAAGAGAAATTTTTCCATGTAAATAAGAAACCACTCTTTTTATTGAATATATCTGACATAAAACATTGTGTAAATTTAAGGTGTACAAAATGTTAATTTGATCCATTTTTATATGGTAAGAAACTACTCTTTTCTTAATGGATCTTTTGAAAATAGCAGGAAGTCCACATACATAGCAGGAGAACATAGCAGGAGAACTCTAGCCCTTTTTTGCCCCCTCAAAAAATACATGATTTAGCAGGTATGAATTTCTTTGTCCATATGTTTAAAGGGAATTTGGGATCCTTCCTGTTTTTCTGAATGTATGAAAATTTATAAACTTGTGGAGAAATTTTTTTCATCATTTTTTAAATACCTAGTGTCTTCCTGCCATGTTAAGTGCTATGTGGAACTGGCCATTAGGATGCTAACCGTCTAGAGTAGAAAATTGTACAGTCCCTCACAGTATATGATAAATGCACTGTAAATGATACATGCTCTAGTGTAGAGAAATTTCGCTTAGAGGAAGAGGTGAAATGGAGGAAGTGAAATATGACCTGGGCCTTGAAGAATGGGTAGAATTTTCATAGCTGACAGCATTCTGGTCAGGTATCAGGGGGTTTTAAAATCAAATTAATTATGCATAAGATAAAAGATAAAGTTTACAGGGTTTGAAAGATAGATAGCCAGATAGCACGGCCTTGAATGTCGGACTCAAAAGTTCAGTGTATTTTGAAATCAGTGAGGAATCATTGACACCTTGCATGCAGGGAAGAGACATGATCCTGTATGTGGTTTAGGATAATCAGTCTGATGGAGGTGCGCAGAATAAAGCATGGAAAAGAATACTGATAACTTAGTTTGAGAGAAAACTTTTAAAGTCCACTGGTTTTGAATACATCTTTTAAGAGATCACAATCACCTTTTTTTTTTTTCTGGTAATTACTAATTATATTTTTCATCTATCCATAAAATCTTCCAAATGCAGTTTTATAGAAACCAGTTTAGTGTTTTATGATATGTTTTCTATGGAGTGAATGTATACATCTGTGTGTCTGTTACTTTTCTTTGAAGCATTAATAAAACTTATAAGCCATGTCAAACCATTCAAAAGGAATTTTTGCTAGATGGCCAGAGGGCACCTCTACCTGCTGTCATTTTTCAAGGTAGAGGATTTGGAGAGGGACAAATAGCTACTTATTCCACTGAAAATTGCCTTTTAGTCTGACTTGATATATTTTGTCTGGTAAAGAATTGATTGGGCACAATGACAGAGTTCAAAGTTATGTTATTTGATATGAAGAAAATAAGCTATTATTCAAATACATTCCACACTTTATAAAAATTATGAACCTTGAAGGAAACTTAAATTTATAAGATATAGCAAATATCAATGTTCCAGTACTTGCTTTTGTTTAATATGCTAAAGAATTTAGAGGAAAAATATGATTTTCATATATGTAATCAGACTGTATAGTTTGTATTCAAAGTTATGCTAACTAGTCAACAAAACTTTAAGGTAGCTTAGAAATGGAAGAGTGTAATGTAGTGATGCTTCAAGCACCTTTTAAAAACCCAAGTCCTGTCATTCCGGTTTTAGGCCTTACTCATTGACCTCACGATGAAATGTTATTAAGGCCTTCTGGAATACTTTGCTCTTACTCTACAGCCTGATCAAGCACAGCGCAGACCCTTGCTCTCCTTTCCCGTTAGTCACTGGAGCTTCTTTTCCTGAAACTTGTTCACTTCTGCTTGGAGGCCTTGGTACATGCTGTCCCTCTGTCTGGAATATTCTTGCTCCTCCCTTTGATCAGCTGACTCCTATCCTCAGTTTAGCTTTTTATCTCAGTTTAAGTAATCGGTTCATCAGAAAGTCTTCCACACTAGATTATACAGCAGTTTTCACACCATTTCTATTTGAATAATGTCTGTTTTCTTCACTAAGCTAAGCTCTTTGACAGGAGCAGTGTCTGTTGGTACAGATTATTCATGGGGTCTGCATATTTTAAATTTTGATGGATACTGCTAAATTATCTTCCAAATAGATTATATCACATTTTACTGTGTATAGGGAGGCCTTTTCCCCTGCAATCTTACCTCATTATATAAGAGCAGTTTTTTATAATTTTACAAGAAAACTGTCTTCATTTTAAAAAGTTGTAGTTTTTTTTAGTGGGATTGAACATTTTTTCAGATATTTATTGGCCAATTACATTTCTTCTGTATCTTCCCATTTTTCTTTTGATTTTTAAGAGCTCTCCATATATTAAGGATAGTGATTTTTTTTTCCATATACGGTATACTTTTTCACAACTTTTCCTATATGCCCTATGGTTTCCCTGCCCCCCAGTTTTACATCTCTTAAGGCCATCCTCTGCCCTATAATCAGAATGTTATTTTTAATATCCTGGTTGGTTCACTCTTGCCTCCCAGCCTTTGAATATGCTGTTTCTTCTTCCTAGAACAGTGGTTCCAACTTCTCAAAAATTTCATTTATATTATAGAATATCGTGATTCTTTTAGAACTACTGATTCTAAAGATTCCCTTCTCTAACCCCTTTATTTCTTTCATATGCATTAACTTGTTGATTTAATTATCTCATCACCACACTGCAATCTTAGTGAAAGACTTATAACACCATGTCTTCCCACTCCACCCTCCAGTATGGATTGTGGTGACCTTACACCTAGCACAGTGCTGGCACATAGTGAACTCTTAATTTTAAAAATGTAGGATGAATCATTAGTTGTGACTGCTGTAAAGTACTCTCTCATTGGAAAGGAGCAGGTGCTTTGTGACATTTTTAGCCTGTTCTGCTTCCTCTGGTTTCTCTGCTGTATTTTAGGTAATGAGATAATTGAGCTTGAGGAGCAAGATGGAGAAACGCAGTCCTGTTCTTTTAGAATCTCAGTTTGCCTGATCCTTCATGACTTTTTATAATGTTTATTCATCTCTGTGTACCAAGTAAGCAAATGGTAAGGCAGTAAATCTAGAAAGTCATAAAAAGTGTGAGGGTATAGGTATAGCTGTTCTATAATTTTGTGTTTTGTGTTCTTAAGAGTTTTTATTCAGAGAATAGAACTTTATTATATGCTGAGTAATTTGGGTTGGAACTAAACTTGTGAGAATATATATAGTACCTAGAGCATCCTGATTTGAAACATCTAATCTACAGAAATGGAAATATTTTTATTTCTCTTACTGTTTTCATAGGAAGTTCGTAAAGTGAATGAGAGCATCAAGTATAACCACCCACTGAGAAAATGTGTTGACACAATACTTAAAAAGGTAATTAAATAATATTCTCATCTATTTTCTTTTGAAATGTAAATTTACGTACTATATTATAATAAAAGCATCAGAAAAGTATGCAAACAGCCTATGATTGAAGTCTTCCAACTCCTTTCCATTTTCATGACAATATTAACCATAAACCCATAGTAATTTGTACATAGAATTTGTTCTTTTGTTACTATAGGTTTAACATTATTTATTGGCAGTATTTTCCATTGAAATGTGGCTATAGAGGTTATGTTAAATAATGTAAAATGATTGCCGTGACACAGTGACGGAGTTGGACCTTTATAGGTTGTAAAAGTGTCATTAAGGGCTTCCCTGGTGGCGCAGTGGTTGAGAGTCCGCCTGCCGATGCAGGGGACACAGGTTCGTGCCCCGGTCCGGGAAGATCCCACATGCCGCGGAGCGACTGGGCCCGTGAGCCATGGCCGCTGAGCCTGCGTGTCCAGAGCCTGTGCTCTGCAACGGGAGAGGCCACAACAGTGAGAGGCCCGCGTACCAGAAAAAAAAAAAGTGTCATGAAATGTGGTCACTAAAAGCGTATTTCCTATAAGAAAATAAATTAGGTCCTCAATAATCACTTTTAATCAGCTTTGTACATGGTATTTTACAATATATTTCATAAAATGAATGACATTATGAGATATTTAATACAGATATTTAATAAGAAACCATACAATTAAGGTTTTGATGCATTAGTATTGAATTAGAGGTATTCATATACTTCCGAAAATGATTATTCCAGAAATGAGTTCCGCAATTGTCTTCTCTGCAACCACAGAACTATTCCTTTTCTTGTATTTAGTTTACTTTATTTTTAAAGACTTGTATGTAAGCCTTTATTTTTTTATTGAGGTAACATTGATTTATAACATTATATGAGTTTTGTGTGTACATTATATTTCTACTTCTAGATATCCTATACCATCCTTAACACCAAAAATTTATTTTCCATCAGTTGCCATACAGTGGATCCCCTTTATCCATTTCACCCTAACCCCCACTACTACCCTGTTCTCTGTATCTACATGTTTGTTTTTATTTGGTTTGGTTTATTCATTTATTTTCTTTTTGTTTGTTTATCAGCTTTTTATATTCCCCATATGAGTTGAATCCTATGGTATTTGTCTTCATCTGACTTATTTCAGTTAGCATAATACCTTCAGGGTCCATCCATGTTGTTACAGATGGCAAGATTTTATCTTTTTTTTAATAGCTGAGTAGTATTCCCCTGTATATATATATGTGTGTGTGTGTGTGTGTGTGTGTGTGTGTGTGTGTGTGTGTATCACATCTTCTTTATCCATTCATTCACTGATGGGCACTTAGATTGTTTATCTTGGCTATTGTAAATAATGCTACAGTGAACATGGGGGTGCAGATATCCTTTAGGATTAGTATTTTCATATTCTTTGGATAAATTCCCAGAGGCGGGATAGCTAGATCATACAGTAATTGTAGTCTTTTTTTTTTTTTTTTTTTTTTTTTTTTTGGGTACACGGGCCTCCCTCTTTTGTTTGAGGACTCTCCATACTGTTTTCCATAGCGGCTGCACCAATTTACATTCCCACCAATAGTGTATGAGGGTTCTGTGTTCTCCACATCTTCACCAACACTTGTTATTTCTTGTCGTTTTGATAATAGCCATTCTGACAGGTATGAGGTGATAATCTCATTGTGGTTTTGATTTGCATTTCTTGAATAATTAGTGATGTTGAACATCTTTTCATGCACTTGTTGGCCACCTGTATGTCTTCTTTGGAAAATATCTCTTCGGCTCCCCTGCCCATTTTTCAATCAAGTTGTTTGTTCATTGTTGAGTTGTATGAGCTCTTTACATATTTTGGATGTTAACCTCCTATTGGATATATCATTTGTAAATATATCCTCTCATTTGGTAGGTTGTCTTTTCATTTTATTGATGGCTTCCTTTGCTGTGCAGAAGCTTTTTAGTTTGATATAATCACATTTGTCTATTTTTGCTTTTGCTTCCCTTGCCTGAGGAGACATATCTAGAAAGATATTGCTAAGACCAATGTCAGAGAGTATCCTGCCTATATTTTCTTCTGGGATTTTTATGGTTTCATGTCTTACAGTCAAGTCTTTAATCCATTTTGGGTTGATTTTTATGTATGGTATGCAATAGTGGTCTAGTTTCCTTTTTTTGCATATGGCTGTCCATTTCTTTTCCTATATTTTAAATCTGTTATACTAATTATTAGCTAGTGCTCCTTTTGGTTAAGATGATAGTCATGAGAATCAATTCTCTACATTTGTCTTATATTTGCTACCTTTTGAGATCTATTCAGGGAGGTTAACCAACTTGCCCAAGTTCATAGAGGTAATAAATGACTAATAGTGGCGTAGACGACTTCAAATCTGAAAGATGTTTGCAAGAAAATTAGATATGCTCAAGAATGAAAGATTTTTAATAAAAATAAAATTTTTATCTTTTTTGCAAATAAAATTTCTAAAAATCTACTCGTTCCTTTTAGTGCCCTATAGAGTATCAGGAAAAAATGGGTAGGAACATGGATGATTATGAAGATTTTGATGAAAAACATAATACCTATCCAAGTGAAAAGAGTCTGGTAAAACTACATAAACAGGTAACTTTATATAGCCTTTTTACCTTCTGATGATTTTAGTTAGATTTGTAATTACTGCCCACAAAAAAAGAAGTTTGAGTGAATGTGTATCGGAAACTTCCTTTGATCCTGTCCTTATCATTATTCTTTGAAGTGTTTTAACTTTGTTTTTCTCGATATGATTACTGTTGGAATTTGGGGAGGGAGAACTATTCACTAAGCATAAGTGTTATATGTATTATAGAATATTAACATCCTTGTCTCCACCCAGTAAATGCCACGACCCCTTTCCTATTGTTATGACAACCAAAACATGCTCCTTAGTGGGGAGTTGAATCACTGTTGGATCAGAACACTGACAGGTGTACCCCCACTCTCTTTGTTAGGTGATTTATTCAGTTCAGAGACACCGTCGAACTCAAGTACAATGGCAGATTCTTTTGGAACAAGCATTTTATCTAGAAGATGTAGCAAAAAATGAAACCAGTGCTACTTGTCAGTTTGTTCATACCTTTCAATCGCCGGAGCCAGAAAATAGATTTATTCAATATTTTTATAATCCTACAGTTGGTATGTAATTTGATGTACATTTCAAAGTTTAATGCTGATAATTTTTCTGATGAAAAGTGTATATTTTCACCAATGCAAAGTTAAATTATAATTGTGTTATTTGACTTATGCCGTATGGTAATACTATGTATTTGATAAACCTCCCCCAAAAAACTATTTTACTTGTCATATAACATATAAACTATTAGCTTCCACTCTTTCTTCACAGATAACCAAAATTCTATGCAAAAATATATGCAATACATCAAGCATATCTTGTATACATAATATATACTTAAAACAGTTAGAATTTTAAGCAGTTTTATATCACAAGTGTGGATCTCTTCTTTAGTCTTGACATACTACTAAAATGTTCCCCTAAGATGTCCTCTTTGATTACTTACATTTATTAGTCTATATACAAAACCTACATTCAATAGCCATAATTATTTTATTCTCCTTTATGATTATTTATGACACTTTCTTCAAATGTTATCAAATTTAGAACTTAATGAAAATACCAGAGTGTCACAGTATTAGAACTTCTGTTTACCTTATTTATTCAAATAAACTGTTAAGTTCACTTGATTTTATTTTACATGTTTGGTCTTGAGTATGAAAACGTAATGGCCATAACAAATGTCTCAATGAGGATCTCTTTTTTTAATTAAATAAAGGAATGATGTGATACTTGTTTTCATTCATTCAACAAACATTTGAGCCTATATATGCTGTGAATTGTTGGATGCTTGGTATATATCAGTGAACAAAAATGACAAAAATTCCTGCCCTTGCAGAGTGAGAAAAACAGGCAATATATACATAAAGGTATGAACAGGATGCTGAGTAGGTAGTTGGCTGTAGATATTGGAGTTCAAGGAAGAAGTCTGCTCTGCAAATATAAATTAGGGTGTCATTAATGTATAGGTGGGCCATGGGTTAGGATAAAGTCAGTGAAAAGTGATGGGATAGAGAAGAGAGAAAATCTGAGGACCAAGCCTGAGGTACTGCCAATTTAGACATCAAGTTGATGCGGAGGAACCAGCAGAAAAGACTAGAAAAAGACTGGCTGGTGAGATAGGAGGAAAACCAGGAGAGTGAAATGTTTTGAGAAAAAGGTTGTATAAAGTACCTTTTCAAATGTTTCAGATAGGTAGATTATTATGAATATTAAGACTTGACAATGGGATTTCAGAGAAATGAAGTGGGGGGAAGGGTAAAAAAGCCTGATCGAAATTTGAAAGAAAAGCGAGGGAAAGCAGTTAGAGCCACAATAGAAAACTCTCAAAATGTTTTCTTTATAAAAGGGAATAAAGAGGGAGTAGCTGAAGGAGAGTGGTAGGGTCAAGAGGAGTTATTGCATGTAATTTGCAAATGACACCTTCGAGGAAGTATGTTGAGACAGAAGAGAATGGCTGGGACAATGTACATTTATAGGCGAGATGAAAAGGGGAATAGTGAATAGTGAGGAGAAAGGCCTTAGTTCAGGAGGTAAAGCACAAATATACTTGAGCAGGTGTGAAAAGATGTAGTGGCGGGCACTTGGGGAGGTTCTGTTCTTCCAGCTTCTGTTTTCTCAGTGAAATGCTGAGAGTAATTATAGGGCAAGAGATTTTGGAAATTTGAGGAAAGAAGGCGCAAAATAGTTGCTTAGGGAGAGTAGGCCTGGGAGAAGATTGGTGAATTATAGTACACTAGCCAAGCAGTGCTCAGGGTCCACTTGAAGCTATTGATTAAGAATTTAAAGTGAGATGAGTCAGAAGAGTTGCGTGTCTTACTCTTGCAATGTGCAGTTCCATGGGTGCAGGCTCAGGGTAGCCAAGGAGTTGAATCTAACCAGAGCATGGTTTAGCTTAGCAAGTACAGGGAAGCAAGAGAGGCCACGAGAATTGGGATATTGGAGAGTGATTATCCTTAAAGACTATGGAATCTGAGCTGGGTAAAGAAAGTAATAAGGACATCAGGTTAAGTGGCAAGAAAAAGGTAGTAGAATAAATGGACTGTCGGTCAGGGTAAAGTCAGTCAGTGGAGCTGGAATAGTAGATGAAGGTGTTGCTTGGGGACAGGGATCCTTTTCTTTAATGAGAGTATAAGGGTTGGAGTTATCGGTAATAAAAGATTTAAAGGATGAGTAGTTGAGGTAAGTTGGAGGACAGACTCATTGGAGGAGAGTAGGTCGAGGAAGTGAAAGACCAGGGTATTGAAAGGAGGATCACCTGTGTGGATATTGAAATCACCAGGAACTATCCTGTGAGTAGGGTTGAAAAGATTTAGAGTGAGCCAGGAGCTCAACTCTTCAATGAATGAAGTATAACCTTTTCAATTTTGTGAGTTTTCTTTTTTTTTCTTTAACTTTTTTTTTTTTTTTTGCCTGAAGTCAGACTTAACAAAAAGTTGCCAGAATAATACAAAGAATCCCCATATGCCCTTCACCCAGATTCCTTAAATGTTAACATTTTACCTTATTCATTTGCTTTATCTTTTTCTATCTGTATACGTATTTTTCCTTTATCTTTTCAGAGTTAAATCCAGACATGATAACCTCTTTACCTCTCAGTGTTTCAGTGTGTATTTTCTAAGAATAAAGACGTTTTTGTACATAACCAAGTACAATGTGATCAAAATAAAGAAATTAGCATTGATACAGTACAGTTATCTACAGACCTTGTTCAGATTTTGCTAATTGTCTCAATAATATTCTTTGTAAAAAAATCCCAGATCGTGCATTGCATTCAGTTGTCATGTCTCCTTAGTCTCCTTTAATCTGGAACGATTTCTGGGTCTCTGTTATTATTTTATGACATTAATGTTTTGGAGAGTACAGGTCAGTTTTTTATTGAATGTCCCTGAATTTGAGTTTGATGTTTCCTCATAATCAGATGCAGGTTCTGCATTTTTGGCAGGAATACCTCAGCAATGATGTGTTCTTATCAGAGCATGAGGCACATAATATCAGTTTGTCCCATTACTGCTGATCATTTGCTTAGGATGGTGTCTGCCTGGTTCCACCAGTTTTTCTCTTTGCAATTACGTATCTTGTATTGGAGGTATTTTGAAACACTGTAAATACGCTGTTACTCCTTTATGGTTTTCCTAATCATTTTTTTCTTTTATCTTCCAGAGTGGTACTGGGAATGTCTTTTGCGACCGTGGTTTTATAGGGTACTTGCTGTGGTGTTGTCCATCTTCTCCGTGATTGTTGTGTGGTCAGAGTGCACATTCTTTAGCACTACACCTGTCTTATCCCTCTTTGCAGTCTTCATACAGCTGGCCGAAAAAACATACAATTATATTTATATCGAGGTCAGTTTATTTTATATGGGTCGTAAATAAATGTCAGCCATAGTATAATCCTTAACTGTTGTATCTTTTCTCCATATATTTCTTCTAGTAATAATGAAAGCAGTGAAGTTTCCCACAGTGTTATTATTCACACTTCCAAAAATGAGCTTCATCATTTTACCCAGAATATAAAAACTAAGAACTGTATTTGAGGAGAGATGAAAAGATGCAAAATAGTGCAAAGTACTTCTATGAGAATGCTTTGATCCTCTTTATGCCAGTGAAGCTACATAACTTATAGTCTTCATGTGAAGAGTTGCCAAGGGAATGGGAGAACAGGCTCACTTCAGGAGGTAGCTTTGAAACTTATGGATAGGATGTGGGACTGATTAAGATGTAAATTTTTTTTCATAATTTCATTTTATGAAAAAATGAAATTAGGCGGTTAAAAATTTATACTGTTACAGTGAATAAATTTTAGAATGTCAATAAATGTTAGCTGGAATTCAAAGATAATGCTTGTGATAGTATATAAGTATTGAAGTCTGTTCGTCTGAAACTGGATTCTTTGTTTTCTTAGATTGCTTGCTTCCTCTCCATCTTCTTCCTCAGTATCTGTGTTTATTCTACTGTGTTCAGGATTCGTGTATTTAACTATTATTACCTGGCTTCACATCACCAGACTGATGCTTACAGCCTTCTTTTCAGTGGCATGTAAGTAGATTGTGTGTAGAAACAAGGGAAATGTCTCCATTACATGTATTCTTATGGATCTCTCTTTTATTTCTTTTTGTTTATGGGTCTTCACTAACACCTGTATTTCTGTGAGCTAATTGATTAGGTTTAAGTATTAATTAGGTGCTTGTTGATGGCTAGCTAAATCCTCCTTGAAGTTTAGGGTTAAAATGGGTATGCTAGATTAGGAAGGAAAAGAAAGACATAGTGAGCCTGGATTTACCAATTAGAGGGTCAATAAATAGGTTAGTAATAAGAAGAACATTTGAGAGTTTAGAGACTAAGTCAGACCTAGAAAGTGGTTCTGAGGTTCAGTGGCCTCAAACTGAATTGTGGAGGACCAAGAACACCAAAAGAATAATTCTTGCTGAGAGATTTAGTAGAAGTTTAGAGAGATGGTTCCAGCTTGGGCTAGGTTGCACAATCTACTATTTGTCCGTATTGTTAACTTAGTTATATTAGGTTTTTAGGGCTGGACTTCGGGAACTTCAAGAGGAATCAATATCTGACGCATCTCTAAGACTTTTTTTTACCTTTTTTTCCCCAATAGTTATAGACTCAAAGGGAGTTGCAAATATAATACAAAGAGTCCTAGTAACCTTCACCCAGCTTCCCCCAGTGGAGACATTTTATATTGCTATTGTACAAACACAGACACACTACTGTTAACTAGACCACAGACCTTATTAATTTTCAGTATTTTTTGTCCTTTATTCGTGTGTGTGTGTGTGTGTAGATTCCCGTAACCACCACCACAATCAAGATACAGAACTATTCTATCACCACAAAAGAACTCATATTACCTCTTTCTATTCACACCCTCTCTTCATTTTTGTCTCCTTCTACTCTCCAACTCTGTAGTTCTGTAAGATTCTCCTTTTATCTGGTCAAAACTGAGCTCCAACTATTATTTATACCTGTAATTGTCAGAGTTGACATACTTTGATAAAACTTCAGATCTTTTACGTACTGAGTACAATTCAGCTGAGGATGTTACTGTCCTCGTCATGCTATTGAGACAGATTTAGATTACACAGATGGTAGGCGTGGAAGAGGCACATACAGAGGCACTCTACAAATTCTTGGGATAAAGCAGTGGCAAACACCACCGAAGGAGATAACCTGAGGCTGGAGTTTTGCCTTGTAGGTGTTGATGTTTTTAAGGAAGATGTGATTAATAGGATTTTCAGAATGTCTCAAAAGTAAGGCAGTTTGTATTAAGAATTAAAAATACAAATGGATGAGAATAATAGTTACAATGATCTGAAATGTTCTTAATGTATTTCAACATAATATATAATGTATCTTGCTGCTTTAATTTTTATATATTGTGTTTATTAATGCTTACTGCAGGTTATTTTGCCGTTTGACTCCTCCTTTATGTCTTAATTTCTTGGGTCTGACCCATATGGATTCATCCATCTCTCACCAGAATACACAGCCAACTGCTTATACATCTGTAAGTATTGTCAAAAAAGAGTTCTTTAGATTCATTATCTATATAGGGTGCTATTATTGTGAAATTTCTTTTTACTGCTGGCGGAAAAGTTCTGTTGCATTATTAGGATCTTTTTAAAAATTACTAAAACTTTTTTTTACAGATTGTATATGTAATTACTAATGACTGAATAAAAGTGATATTGCTATATCTTATTATAAAAAATTAATTTTTGGTTCATATAGGTTGTCCAGCTGAGCAATATCAATAGACCTGACTTATAATAATATTAACCTTTATGTTTACGTTCTTAATGTATTTGATGATTTTCAGTAGTATTTATAAAATATTAATATTTGGTGGAGAAAAATCTTAATAAATAAGCAAATTAAGATATATAGACATATAACATTGTATTAGTTTATGGTGTACAACATAATTGATATATGTATATATTGTGAAATAATTATCATAATAAGTTTAGTTAACATTCATTACCTCACAGTTACAATTTCTTTCCTCTTGTGATGAGAACTTAAAAATCAGTCTATTTAGTGCTGCATTTCTACTTTTTTGAAAACTCCGAATTAATTGATATAAATGGTTATGGGTGAATTTTCTAATAATGAAAAAGAATGAAAGATATAGAACTGTACTGATTTAATTTTTTCTTGCTCCTCAGATTATGGGTTCCATGAAAGTTTTATCCTTTATTGCAGATGGGTTCTATATATATTATCCTATGTTGGTGGTAATTCTCTGCATTGCTACTTATTTTAGGTAAGAAACAACATTGCTTATTTTCCACATATGCTTAGCCTGATCTGGATAACTTTTCTCCTTAAAGCTCTTTTAAATATTCACTGATTGGGTTCTGGTTGTTTGTTTTATTGTGACTTTGTGGGTGCTGGGCATAGTTTAAAGGGGTCGCTTGAGTGCCTGGGTCAGGTTCTCCCTCCAAAGATATTTTCAAGAAAAGAGAGAGAGTTATTCTGTTACACATATTTAGTCTACAGAGTGATAGGATTAATTACAGAATGTTAACTCTGAGTCCTGGCCTGTGATACTGGCAGCCAGTGTAGCTTATAAAGCACCCCCATACCCAGCTTGTATCCAGAAACATATATTAGTCTTAGGGCTTTCCCCACAATCATTTTTGGGTTTCTAGATATTTCAGATCATAGCCAGAACAGAGGGTCAGGTGAGGAACAGTTGAAATCAGAGAGATCAGACTCAAAAGGAGTTAAAAGACAGGTGTGCTTGGCTTCTAGCCCCCTGTCTTCCCTACCTCCACGTGTTAGGTGCCCACATCCTGTACTCTGCCTACCCTCTTCACTGCTTAAGTGCTCCATGACACACCAAAAATGCCACTTAAAAAAAAATTTTATTGATAATAAGTTTCATCCAACCACTTTTCATTTAAATCTTTCAGTACCATTATATATTGTTAATAATGTACATTATTGTACTGATATTCTAACACTAGGATATTGAGTAAACAGAAAAGTTTTGTTTGAAATAAATTCTCTATTGAATTTTGTAAAACATATATATTTTACCTTCTCATAAGTAAAGGAACTAAAGGATTATAATTTAAAATAAAGCGGTTAATTTGAACTGACAAAAGAATCTAATATTTTCAATTTTTTTCCATAAGGTAGAAAAGACAGAGGTTTATACTATGAAAATGATGTATTAAAGGAAGAGACCAATCATCCTTTGGATATCCAAAATTAAATTTTTATTATATGCTTATTCATTTTAACAGTTTATAAACTACAAATGGAACATTAAGAGCTTGTGATGTATAAATCATATCTTCTCATGTTAGTATTTATGTTGGTAAGATTAGCATCTCTTCTTATCTTATTAGATTGTTATACTGATCGAGGGATAGATGGGTGGGATAGTGCCTTGTCAACTATAAAATCTTAAACAAATGTAAGGAACTATGTCTAAAAGGAAAATTGTTGAACTTAAAAATAATTCCTTAAAAGTGTTGTTTTAGAGTTAATTAAGATAAATTTTGAGTGCCCGTTTGTCTTTAAGAAAAAAAATGGTCTTATTCCTCAATTTTCAGATTATAAAAATACTCTATTATAGGAGTATATGAAGCAATGCCTTGCTGACATTTCAACGGTAACTTGACTTTATAGGTCAATTTTCTTTTGAAATGCTGCTATAATTAGTCTAATTCCCATATTACTAGCACACAGCCATACCCAGAGCTAATATTCAGACTTAACTGCCTAGAGAATATAAAGCTGTTTCCTGACACTTTAGACAAAGCTAAGACCTTCCCAGAGACAATGATCTCATCCTGGAGTATAGTATTCCCACAAGAACATGAAGATGTAAGGGAATATTTAAAGTCACGGAATTAGCATGACCATCTACCTGAAACCCTAGTTTTACTTACCGTTAAGTCATACAGAGCATTCCTTATATATTAAAACAGGCAGATAATTTATGAATTAGCCAGATTTTTACACATCACTAATGTAAAATGGGAGATCTTCACTTTCTTTGAATTGCTCCGCTGTTTTCTCTTCCTCCTAACATACACACACACGTGCTTCTTCTCCCTTTCTCCTTCTTCCTCTCTCCCCCTTGCTCCATGTATGGTGTTGAGGGCATATGTGAGGGCATTAGCCTGCTGTGCCCCCCTTTGCCTGGCAAAGCAATAAAGCTATTCTTCTCTACCTCAAAAGAAAAAAAAGGAAATCAATGAAAACGTTTGAGAACTAAGGTAATAAAAAGAGCTTGGTCTTTGTTTTGTCTTGGATTTAAATCCTCAGGTCTAAAATTTATTAATTGATCTTTAGCAAGGTTTTTAACCCCTTGTACCTCTGTTTCCTTATCTGTAAAGTGTTATTTATCTCTTAGAATTATAATAAGAATTAAATAAGAATATCTGTAAATTGTCTGCATAATAGGAGTTTAACAAATATTAATCCTTCCTTCCTTGCGTGCCATATTTTCAGAGTATTTCTGTCCTGTACAACAGTGAGGTTTAAAGTAAATAGTAAATAAGATATAAAATGATAACCCCCAGATAAGCTATAGTAGTGAATTCTGAGTTTATAGTAACACCTATTTAAATAGAATTGAGTAGTTCTCAGGATAAAAAAAACATGAAAATCAATTTGCATAACTAAGACTTTCTAAGCCAGAATATTCTGCACTTGTAAATACTGGTTGTGTATGTGTATTTTCAGTATTAATATTGCTGTTTGAATATAAGAAAAGAATAAATTGCTTTTGTATTATAGCCATTGTTTAGCATCCTGCTATAGTAATCTTCTGAAGGTATGCTAATGGCCTAACTTAATTTGTGTCTGTAAGAAATATGGCTTTGGTGCATACCCTAGTCAGTGGAGTACTGGGCATATAAGCTTCTTAGAAAGGGAAATAAGTACTTCTTAAAGAAAGACAAATGTAGCTCTAGGTAACTTGACATGGTAACTAGTAATAAACCATAGGCTTCTGTGGGATGCAGATACTAAAGAACAATTAACTTATCTAAACGTTTACAGTGTGAAATAATGCTTATCTTTTTGAAAATCGATTTTTATTAGCTTGGGAACTCGTTGTTTGAATCTACTTGGTTTCCAGCAGTTCATGGGAGATAATGATATGACATCAGACTTAGTTGATGAAGGAAAAGAATTAATCAGACGAGGTAAGATTTGTCATTTAAAATGAATGAAGGGAAAGTGCTAAGACTGAGAATACAAAATTAATGTTTGTATGATTTGAAATTTTTAATCTATCTTAAGAAATTACCAATTAATATGTTTTAGCTAAAATTCTACAGAAAACTTTCATAGCAAAAATAATTCAAAAACATAAATGATTGTTTCATCTGTCTTTAAGAAATTCTGCAGAGGATTTAATAATTAATATGTCTGCAACTAAATAACACCCTTGTTTGGTGTTGGAGTCATTTTCCTGTTTGCTTTGAAATAGATTTGCTAAGTTAAATACAGTTAGAAAACTCATTAATTTAAAGAATCATCATTAAAAACAAGGTAAAGAATCATCATTAGTTTAATGCTGCATAGGAAATCATTCAAGCCAAGGCTGGTTTTTAGAATGTGGTAATCATTAACAACCTGTTAGAATACATGGCACTCTGTTAGAATCTAATCTCAAAACTGAGTGTATCAAATTTCCTGATGTTCAAGTGATAGTAGAATAGGGGGAAAAAGAAAAACAAAACTTGAGTTTTGGGACATTGGTTCTTAGACATTCTCCCTACTTGGGTCTGGGGTTTTTGTGTGATCTTATTTAAATGTAAGCCAAAATGTACTGTGGCTCTGAAATAGGCCAGCGTAGCCTTCACATGCTCTCATAGGAAGGTGGTATCTAGTTAATGTAATAGTTCTGCTGCTTTTTGCATTAATTAGACTTCATCTGGAGTATCATATCCAGTCCTGGGTAATATTTTCAAGAGTAAGACTGATAAGTCAGAAGGAATCTAGGACAGCCAGAATGAGTCTGTAGGGCATATCTTATGCAAAAGAACCACTGAGTATATAGCCAGAAGAGAGTAATGGAAAAGACTCTTATGCAGAAAGAAGTATGAACTTAAGTTAGAAGACAAGACATAAAGAAAAAGAGAAGTTGCAGAGAGACAAGTTTCAAG
Organism: Neophocaena asiaeorientalis asiaeorientalis; assembly: GCF_003031525.2. Classification (NCBI taxonomy): domain Eukaryota; kingdom Metazoa; phylum Chordata; class Mammalia; order Artiodactyla; family Phocoenidae; genus Neophocaena; species Neophocaena asiaeorientalis. The sequence continues at coordinate 1,420,692 of NW_020174096.1, read as the reverse complement.
TCACCATGGGGAAGAAGTTCTTCCCCACTAAAGCTATTTAGGCAGAGCCTAAAGGGCCATCTCCAACAAAAGTAGAGAAAGTATTCTCTGTGGAGTTAGGTGAACTCTCCGGTTCTTTCCGACAATAACCTATTACCTTTGACTTTGTAGTAATTTAAAGGAAATTGGTCATAGCCTGATACCTTTACTTCAGTTACTCTACATCTAATTAAACCATGTTATACCAAATTTGAGACCACTTTTCTGTCTCTAGAGAAGAGAAAAAGGCAACGGCAAGAAGAAGGTGAAAGTCGACGAAGAGTAAGTACCGTACTTATTAAATTTCTGTAACCTAAAGATTAATGTGAAATATCATAAGAATCTTATTGATTTAGAATAATTGGCTAAAAACAGTGGGAAAAAGACATAGGATATACTTTTACAGAAAAGCAGTTTTAATAGTTTCAGATGTACATGTAGGTATCCTGTCAGACCTGTTCTAAAAAGTCATTAGTAATAAATTACTTCATGTCCAACATCTAGCAGTTTCTTGCCTAGAGTAGGTGCTCAGTAAATATTTATTGGATAAGTGAATAAATTCATGCAATCTTGCTATTAAAGTGATTTTGATTGCTTGAAAATTATGCTTTTTTTGTAATATGACACTAATTTTATTCCTCTTTAATTTTTCCTTAGTCCTTCGTTTCCTGAGGCAAACTAACTTCCTAGAGAATTGAAAAGGCAAAAACTGAGAAAAATCTAGTCACAGTTACCACAGGTTTTCAACATCTGAGTGTGTCCCTTACCAGAGAAGTGAAGACTCAGGAGACATGATAGTTGTCTTCGTGTATTTTAGTGTATGTTACGTAAAGGGAGACTTGGTCTTGATTTCAGAAGGCATAGCTAGAACAAAAGAGCAGAAGTGACTGGAAATAGAGTTCACCTTTTTGTGAAAACTTCCACAGTTTACCAAAATTGCAGTGAGATCATCACACATAGAAATTTCCATGTCTTCTAGTAAGAGGGCCAAATGGTATCTGGCATGGTTATTTTAAAATGAAACCCTGCACTGCATGGGAGGCTTAATTAGGACCTCTAAAGTTCCTTTCAATTCTATGAATTTAATGAGTGGAATCCCAGTTAATAAGGTTTTAGTGCAGTTAAGACACAATGCCACATGAGTCATTACCTAATTATGTTTGTATACAACTCTAATTTTACTATTAGAAATGACTTTTCAGGTCTCTGATTTGTACTTTATTTGGTTGAGAGAAAATTTTATTAACATCTCATTAATTACTATGAGTTATCATAACTCTTACATGGTCAAGGTAACCTTATTGTAGTTGTAAAATTATTTGGATATTTTAGATAGAATTCAATAACTTAAAAGAATTATAGCTAGCAAAAATGTCTATAAATATCTTCATTCAAGTTAAGTTTGGCAACTATTAAAAGCATTTAGAGATAAGAAAAGTAGTTTTGGAGATTTTCGCTGTTTGATATTACATGGAGCTGGGAGGTCTCTTGTGGACCAGTGTCCTGAAGTTGGCTCTCCCACCGCAGAGGCACAGCACTGACACCTGGCTGCAGCACCAAGAGCCTTTTATCCACATGGCTCAGAATAAAAGGGAGAAAAAGTAGAAAGAAAGAAAGAAAGAAAGAAAGGATAAAAGAAAATAAAGTAAGGTAAAATAAAATAAACGTATGAAAATAAAAAAATTTTTAAGAAAAACAATATTTTTAAAGTCAAAAAAAAACACGGACGTATAGAACCCTCGGACAAATGGTGAAAGCAAAGCTATACAGACAAAATCTCACACAGAAGCATACACATACACACTCACAAAAAGAGGAAAAGGGGAAAAAAATAAATCTTGCTCTCAAAGTCCACCTCCTCAATTTGGGATTATTCGTTGTCTATTCAGGTATTCCACAGATGCAGGGGACATCAGGTTGATTGTGGAGATTTAATCCGCTGCTCCTGAGGCTGCTGGCCTTTTTTCTTCTTTGTTCTCTCCCGGGGTTCAGTTTTGGATTTGGCCCCGCCTCTCCGTGTAGGTAGCTGGAGGGCGTCTGTTCTTCGCTCAGACAGGACGGGGTTAAAGGAGCCGTTGACTCGGGGGCTCTGGCTTACTTAGTCCGTGGGGAGGGAGGGGCACGGAGTGTGGGGCGGGCCTGCGGCGGCAGATGCCGGCGTGACGTTGCACCAGCCTGAGGCGCGCCGGCGCGTGACGTTGCACCAGCCTGAGGCGCGCCGTGCGTTCTTCCGGGGAAGTTGTCCCTGGATCCCGGGACCCTGGCAGTGTTGGGCTGCACAGGCTCCCCGAAAGGGGGATGTGGAGAGTGACCTGTGTTCGCACACAGGCTTCTTGGTGGCGGCAAGGCAGCCTTAGCGTCTCACGCCCGTCTCTGGGGTCCGCGCTTTTTGCCGCGGCTCGCGCCCGTCTCTGGAGCTTCTTTAAGCAGCACTCTTAATCCCCTCTCCTCGTGCACCAGGAAACAAAGAGGGAAGAAAAAGTCTCTTGCCTCTTCAGCAGGTCCAGACTTTTCCCCGGACTCCCTCCCGGCTAGCTGTGGCGCACTAACCCCCTGCAGGCTGTGTTCACGCCGCCAACCCCAGTCCTCTCCCAGCGCTCCGACCGAAGCCCGAGCCTCAGCTCCCAGCCCCGCCCGCCCCGGCGGGTGAGCACACAAGCTCAGGCTGGTGAGTGCCGGTCGGCACCGATCCTCTGTGCGGGAATCTCTCAGCTTTGCCCTCCGCACCCCTGTTGCTGTGCTGTCCTCCGCGGCCCTGAAGCTCCCCGCCTCCGCCACACACAGTCTCTGCCGGCGAAGGGGCTTCCTAGTGTGTGGAAACTTTTCCTCCTTCACAGCTCCCTCCCACTGGTGCAGGTCCCGTCCCTATTCTTTTGTCTCTGTTTATTCGTTTTTCTTTTGCCCTACCCAGGTACGTGGGGAGTTTCTTGCCTTTTGGGAGGTCTGAGGTCTTCTGCCAGCGTTCAGTAGGTGTTCTGTAGGAGTTGTTCCACATGTAGATGTATTTCTGATGTATCTGTGGGGAGGAAGGTGATCTCTGCATCTTACTCTTCCGCCATCTTCCCCCTCTCTCCCTATCTATGATTTCTAAAGGCACTGTGCTAATTATAGTGATTATCTGATGAATTCCTTATGAAAAAGAATTAGATTATATTACTCTGCATATGTAATCTAAATCTGTTATCACTGATGAATTATTTTCTGACTGTATGTTCTTGTGTTATATAATCGTTTGTTTTTCTTTCCTAGGAATGGAAAGAACGTTATGGACACAGTAGAGAAGATTCCACTAGAAACAGAAATGTTCATATTGACCCAAAAGAATCAAACTTCTCAGATATTAGTACCAACCGATGTAAGTAGTTTATTGTCTAGTTTTCTAAGAAATTTTTTTCTTATGCTTGCTTGCATAGAGACTGAGGATTAGTTACCCATCCAGAAATGCCTTTAGAGAACTATAAATGTGGTTCTGCAGTGAGTTTACTTTTTTCATCCCTCAGTGTATGAGAGGAAGGAGAAACTCAAATACGCATTCTGGTAGGAGAAGGAGACATCTGGGACATCAAGTGATTAGTTGTAATTACACTACCTAAATAATAGTACTTATCCCAGGCACATTGTAGGCAGGTACTGATTTCTGTTTACCTAGATGTTTTTCAGGCTGTTCAGTCATTTTTATAATAAGTTACTGATTGACCCATATATATCAGGTACTTTCCCAGGAATACAGGAATACAAAGAAGATAACTTCCATCCTTGGTTTGCCTGTAATTTAGTGAGGGACTGATATCAGGCAGAAGACATTGGTCAGTCGGTTGGGTTAGGAAACCTCCCCACATCCTTGACCCTGCCATCTGCTTCTGGGAATGCGAATTCCCAGGATCCAGCACTGAGTAGAAGGCAGAGGTTGTTTGTCTTTGGGGGAGATGCAGGGATGCTGAGAGAGTGTAAAGGTGCATGCCTGATGCTGAGAGAACTCAGCTCAGAGGATGGAAAAGAATTCTCTATTGGGAACAGATTTCTGTTATAAAGAAGTACTGTTTAGGAATAAGTAGTACTTAGCCAGGTGAAGGGGTTTTAGGCAGAAGGAAGAATGAGTGACATGAGAGAACCTTTGGGGAAATGTAGGCTTTTCTCTATGACTAGAGCCTAAAGTATGAAAAGCCTGATGAGAGGCGAGGCTGCAGAGATAGTTGGGAAACAGGTATTAGCATGCTTAGAAGTTTAGATTTTATGCCAAAGATAAGATTTCAATATGGAAAGAAGCATGCTCAGATTTTTGGTTTAGGAAGATGAATTTGACATCTGTATAAAGCATGATTTCCAGGGAAGTGAGACAGAAACCAGTTTAGTGTCTGTTTTAGTAATGCAGTCAAAAAATGATGAGGGCTCCCTCTGCATTCATTCTTCTTTCCCTCTCAAATCTATTCATTTACCCAAGGGAAACTAGAATGCTCTTCTATACCAATAAATCTGATCATATCACTTCTCTGCTTAAAACTGTGCAGTGACTTTCTATTCTTACAGAAAGCCCTTCTGCGTGTGAGGCTGGATCTTTCCCCATGCTCCCCCGGCCCTCTCTGCTCCGAGCACACCTTGCCTTCTGCTCCCTCAAGCAAACATCATTCCTTCTCCTGTGCTGTTTCTCTGCCTGAAATGCTCTTCCTGCCCTTCTTCACCGCATTAGCTCCTGGTCACCTTGCAGATCTCACCCCCAAAGCTTCCTCAGAAAACCTTCCCCAGACCTCTCTGACTAGGCCAGATCACCATCGTGGTTACTAACAGGTGACACTCTTAAACACACATCAGAGTTACCATTTTACATTTGTGTCGTTATTTGATCATGGTTCATCTCCCTCACTAGATTGTTAAGTTCCGTAAGAACAGGGACCATACCTTGTTTTGCTCACCGTGGTATCACTACAGCCCAGCCCAAAGCCTGGCATACGGTACCTGCTCAGTGGAGACTTGTAGAATTGAACAAAGACAACCATATCTGTAGTATATTCTATTTTATGAAAGTATATCCTCAGTCACCCTGGTTTACAGTTTTCACAGATATCCACTAGTTGTTTGTTTTTTTTATTGAAGTATAGTTGATTTACAAGGTTGTGTTAATTTCTGCTGTACAGCAAAGTGATTCAGCTATACATATATATATACATTCTTTTTTATATTCTTTTCCATTATGGTTTATCACAGCATATTGAATGTAGTTCCCTGTGCTACACAGTAGGACCTTGTTGTTTATCCATTCTATATATAATAGTTTGCATCTGCTAACCCCAAACTCCCAACCCATCCCTCCCTCCCTGCCTCGGCAACCACAAGTCTGTTCTTTACAGATCTCCACTCTTTTTTTTTTTTACATCTTTATTGGAGTATAATTGCTTTACAATGGTGTGTTGGTTTCTGCTCCATAACAAAAGCGAATCAGCCATACATGTACACATGTTCCCACGTCTCTTCCCTCTTGCGTCTCCCTCCCTCCCGCCCTCCCTGTCCCACCCCTCCAGGCGGTCGCGGGGCACCGAGCTGATCTCCCTGTGCTGTGCGGCTGCTTCCCACTAGCTGTCTACCTTGCGTTTGGTGGTGTGTATATGTCCATGCCTCTCTCTCTCTTTGTCACAGCTTACCCTTCCCCCTCCCCATATCCTCAGGTCCTTTCTCTAGTGGGTCTGTGTCTTTGTTCCTGTCTTGCCCCTAGGTTCTTCATGACATTTTCTTTTTCTTAAATTCCATATATATGTGTTGGCATGCAGTGTTTGTCTTTATCTTTCTGGCTTGCTTCACTCTGTATGACAGACTCTGGGTCTGTCCACCTCATTGCAAATAGCTCAATTTTGTTTCTTTTCATGGCTGAGTGATATTCCATTGTATATATGTGCCACATCTTCTTTATCCATTCATCCGATGATGGACACTTACAGTGACACCTAATTCACATAATTATCGCTCTGTTGAGATCTTTCTTCCTTTGTATATTTGTTTTGTAGTCTGCAGTGTAGCATTGCAGCTCTATTTACAATAGCCCAGAGATGGAAACAACCTAAGTGTCCATCATCGGATGAATGGATAAAGAAGATGTGGCACATATATACAATGGAATATTGCTCAGCCATGAAAGGAAACGAAATTGAGCTGTTTGTAGTGAGGTGGATAGACCTGGAGTCTGTCATGCAGAGTGAAGTAGGTCAGAGGGAGAGAGACAGATACCGTGTGCTGACACGTGTATGTGGAATTTGGGAAAGAAAAGATGTCATGAAGAACCTAGGGGTAGAGCAGGAATAAAGACACAGACTTACTGGAGAATGGACTTGAGGATAAAAAGTGATGAGGGCATGAAATAAGCACCCTTGAGATGACCCTGGAGATAAAGAAGAAAGGATGTGTTTGGATGAGATTTAGTGTAGAAGAAATAGGAGAAGACTAAAGTTTCAGTTAAAGCTAGAAAATAGAGGGAGGATTCTACAAAGAGATTTGGAAGTTTATCATGGATTTGGAGTTAACAGAATGTAGAGATCTGGGAGTATGGAGAATGGTTAAGAGAAGAAGAAACACAAAGCCTTAGGATGATGAGTTAGAAACTGGCATGTGGTAGGCAACCAATATTTGCTGAATGAATGAGAGAAACGGTAAAGGGTAGAGTCCAAGATGACAAAAATATGAGAGAATTGGCTTGCCTTAAATTTTCAAAAAGTCCTATATTATAGATTTTTGAAGCTGTTGAGCTGCTCAAAATAACATTGTGAAAATTTAGGTTGTTTATGAAGTAAACCCCATTCACGTAGAGAAGAGATTAGTTCTCTAGATCTGTGCTGACCAGGATGGTAACCGTTAGCCACATATGGCTGTTGAGCATTTGCAGTGTAGCTGGTGCCCCATATTGAAATGATAATATTTTGTATATACTGAGGTAAATTAAATATATTAAGATTAATTTCACCTATTTCTTTTTACTTTTTTAATGTATCTACTAGTAAAAAGTAAATACGGGGCTTGGAACTTATTTCTGTTGGACATTACTGCCCTAAACTATTGCTTCATGGGAAAAAGACTCAGGCCTTTTCTGAAGAGTTTGAGTTGATTACACCTTAAAATCCTAGCCGAGAAGTGAGATGTAGCACCCCCTGTATTCAGTGTGCAACCAGCTGAAACTTAATTTGATTATGAACAATTTCACTGTTATGATACCATAGTTAAATACTAATTCTGATTCATATTGAGTCTTTGCACTATAGCTGCTTCTGAGCTTAGACTACAAACAAGGGAGAACTTTTCCTTGTTATTTTCTATCATACTATTAATCATTTTAATCTAATTTTAAGATAACTACATAGTTATCTTTTCTTAATATTGTCTTTACAATCAAAATTCACATCCTTTATAAACTTGACTTTTCTTTCCGTGAGTCCATAGACTGTGACCCATAAAGACAATAGAAAGTGGACATTTTTTTCTTCTTTTGCAGCAGCATCCAAATATACCAGGGCTAATAATAGGACTGAAAGGGACCGAATAGAACTCCTCCAAGATGCAGAACCTTTGGATTTTAATGCAGAAACATTCACTGATGATCCTCTTGAATCTGAATCAGGAAGGTAAGTTCCAGCTTATCATTTTGGCTCCAGCATTCCTCTGAAATTTTAATAACATTCTGACTTGACGAGATAAACATAAGGAAAGTATTCATCTTTACTACTAATAAAAAGCATATTAAGCAACCTTTGAAACCTTTTAACACCTTCTAATGCTTTTGTATTTAAAAAATTATAGCATCTAGTGGTGGTGATTGAAATTAGTATCTTCGCAAACTACTACTAGTAGTATGATAAATAACAAAAAAGAATTGAAATCATTTGGTAGAATCTTAACAATATTTATATGCCTATTTCTGGCAATCCCGTTTATGAAATGTATTTTGCAATAGTTTACATAGGTGTAACTGGGTGGCACACTATTCTAAGCACTTTAACAACAGTAATTGTATTTTATGGTTGTAAGTCCAATTGAATTTGCATCCAGAGAGGCTCAGTAACTTACCCGGGATCACACGGCTTGTAAATGACAAAGTCAGGCATTTAAACCCCAGGACTCTGGCTACAGAGTGTGCTTTTAGCTGCTATACTATGTAGAAATAATTAAACAAAAGCAAATCATCATATGCATGAAGATATTTGCTATAGTATTGCCTATAAATAGCAAAAAGAATATTCTATTTATATTCAACAATCTAGTTATTAAATCTGTTAAGTTCCATGATGTATTTTACATCTCCCCACTCCTTTTTATTTACATCTCTCACCCCGCCATATGTGTCATATGTCATAGGCTCTAAAACCGTCATTGGTTGATTTATAATTAGGTAAATCCCTTTGGGATAACATTCTTGGCAAAGTTCCTGATTTCAGCTACTGAATAGATTTTACAGTTCTTACAAATTATGTAGCCACTTCCTTTTAATGTGTCCTTGTTTTTCTCTCCTTCTTTATTTTTGATGCCTTGGATCATTTCTTTATCCACCTTTCAGGTATCAGCCTGGTGGACGATACCTCTCAATGTCTCGCAGCCGAATATTTGATGATGTTTAAAATCTGTAAGAATATATGGAATAACTAACCAAGATCAACACATAAGTTCAGTCTTTATGAACATCTGTATGCCCTAGAATTTACACTGAACTCTTAGTGAAAAGTGTCAGGATAAAAAAGGCACTGAAAATTAATGGGATCTTAGTAATAATAGTTTATTGTTCATTGAATAGAGTATCATCTTTTCTAATAAGGTTTGTTACATACCATTCTTGAAGTGTCTGCCTTAGAAGTACAGTTACAGTGGAAGGATTTAATTCATGATTAAGATCAGTATATGCTGAAAACATGTAGTTCAGTTTGTTTCAGATAAATTTTTTTCAGGAAAGTTGTTTCAAAGGTCCAAGGAAGCCATAGTTATAACTGAATAATATTATACAGTTTTATTATTGTGACTTACATATTTTCTGTTTCTAAAGAGTATGTTGATCCTTTATTTCTCAAAGAGATGGACACCTCAATAACAACCATATTTACAAAACCCATGTCTTAAAACATGGCTTACTTACCAGACATAACTGAATGTAGAAAGCTCTTTTTCAATACTGTATGCAAATTAGTTAGGTTTTTGCATGTATAATTAAGAGTATCCTTCAACTGATTGTGTTTGTATCTTCAGCATGTGTACTATAATCAGGTGATGTATTCTTTCAGTCTTTGGTGGTAACTGGAAATTGTCTTATGCTTTTGGTATTGTTTTGTAAAATTTTCATTTCAGGGAGAGGTGTTCACCTTTGTCATTTAGCATATTGATTTGAGTTGATTATTCTATTCAAGGAGAATCGTAATTATTAATGGTAAATAGTGGGGGGGTTTAATAACCAAAGAGTCCCACAAAATTCTCTGCTTTTGAAAGGTGCCTGTTTATTCCTTTTGTAAAACAATATCTGGTTATTCAAAGGTAAAAAGTCAATCCATTTACTGTTATTACTAACAGTTAAATTATGATTTATAGAAAACAGAAAACTAGTTGAGAATGGAGATGTGTAGTAACTTGTTGGTTAAACATGTTATTTAAAATTGAATTTTTTAAACTTTGTGTTTAAGCCAAAGTTAGGTATTATATTTTAAATCCTCAGTGTTTTATTTCACAGTGACTATAGTTGAGCACAACATGTTTGCAGAGAGTTATGTCCCTGAAATATTTGCAACTCTGAGAATCCATACCTTGGATTCACCCAGTGGTGACTGTACTTGAGCTTGCCCATGGCTGTCTTAGTTTAACACCTATTATCCCGCGTAACTTTTAGTAGTGGCCCAGTTTGAAGATGAATTATATAGTCAAATTTGATTATATGTTTCTTGAGGGTAGTTTTTCCCTGAATCATATTTAAATGTTTTATTTTCCTCTTTTCGTAATGTTATCATTTAACTTTTTTAAAAGTCACAGTTTTATGCATATACTGAGAGGAATAGGGTGTCATCCTAATTATCTGATTTTCTTAAATTTTTATGAACTTTGAGATTAGATCCCTTTAAAAATATCAGTGGATAGATTTTACTCTCAATCGAAGATTATATAGACTGCTTATTTAAGAACACACACACACAGCCTTTTATTGTGAAGCATGGTTAGAGAGCAGTAGGCCAGGAGCAGAGATAATTTAACACTGTTTGAAATTTCATGATTGACCATTGAAACCTTGGGCAAATCATGTAACCATTCAGTGCCTCAATTTCTTCATTTTCAAAATGAAGAGGATTCTTGCTATTTACCTACTGATCTACCTCACAAAGCTATTGTGAGGGTATTGAGTTGATGTTTATATGGTGGCGTTTAAAAAGACAGAATAAGTTGTTAGCTGTGCTGGTTTTGTTATTTGAAAATAGTGGATGGGAAAAGGATCACCCCAGGAAGGGGTCCAGTTTCTTATTATTACAGAGAAGCTTACAAGTTCCCAGAGCAAAAGCTCTTTTGGGAATAATTAATCAAAATCCTTTGAAAATAATATTGTTTTATTATTCAGTCTTTGGGTTTATTTTGGAATATTTTCCTTAATTATAATGTTGTTTCTCATCAGGTTTTATCATGAAACTCAGATGCTATTGTAGAAATAGAAGCAGAAAAAGAGAAGAAACGATCCAGTTACTTTTATAACTTATAATACCCTAAGATATATTGATAGAAATAAGTAAAGGAATGTACTACTTTATTTTATTGTTAAATTTTTTATGATTATAATAACTTTTGAGTTATTTCCAAAATAATTTTTGGTTGTTTAAGTGATCCAGAGTATTCAACTTTTTAAGCAGAATTTATCTTACAGGATTTCAAATATGATCATATAGGAAGGTTACCTAGCTAGGTAAATTTGTGTTTAGAAGGTAATGATTTAACCCCTGAGGACTAAGAGTTCATTGCTGGGGAAATGAGTTAATGTTCATTAAGCCACCTTGTAAAAAACTGTAATAAGAACAAAAGTTTTCTGTTTTGAGAAGCTTATTAAAATATAATGATATCTACTGCAAAATGTTACTACTAAATTCATAACACTACATGCAAAGTACATTTCTTGAAGAATTACTTCTGGCAATTACCTTTTGAGGTGTTTCTTACATAATAATAGATATCTGGTTAAATTTTCTAAATTATTTTTCTAAATAATGTTAGGTAAGGATATTCTAAGCCAGTAGTTCAAAATAACCATTGCAGAAAATAACAATAATCTATTAATTTCATGAATCTATAAGTTGCTAATTAACTTTTGTTACTACATCAATAATTTCTTATTATCAATAGAGCACTTTTGTAAAAATCATTATTAAAATAAACCTAATTATTAGAATTTGTTCTCTTACCAAATGAACGCAGGGGCTTTGGAATAATTTCATCACGCAAGAGGCCCTCATTTCACAAGAGTGGTAAGGGCTAAATCAGAACATTCAGGGGTTTTTCATTTATAAAGAATAGAACAGAGTTTGACAATCGAAACTTTCTTTAAAAAGTGCTGCCAGTTGATTTGGTTTTGGACACTACTATTTGATTAGATTATCAGTTCTTAAATTTATGCTGGTTGTGTGCCCAAATGAAATTAAATGTGGATATGAAAGTCAGTGTGAGTGTTTTTAAGTATATTTTAGAATATCAATGAAGGGATTCATTGATGTACAATAGCAAACCTCATTTTTTTATACCTTTAGTAGATTTAGAGAATGTTCTTGATTTTTGTGTTGATTACTATTTTAAAGGAAAAATAAACTCTCCATAATTATAATTCACACTGTTCAGTAATGTGAGTTTTATACTTGTGATTTGTGTGGGCAATGCCTGAAAAATCACAGGGATAAATATATTTGCACTAAGAGGCAAAACATGTCCCTGAAAAATCTTAACATACTTGAATCTCCAAAATACAATGGATTGTATTGTATTAAATTCTAAATGTTGAGAAGTAAATGAATTTAGAGTTTTATCTTTTCATTTCTTTTCTTCCTTCTTCCCTTCATTCCTTTTATACCTTCCTTCCTATCTGAAGCCTCTCTGTATAGTATGACTTCTAATGTGCTGACAGATTTTTTTTCTGTTTGTTCTTTGTGTACAGTTGTTTTTGATGATCAGTGCACTCAGAAGGTTCTTACTACAGATCCCACTACTTGAATAGCAGTATTGCACTTAAAGTAGTGAAACAGATTTTGCTAGACAACTAAGCAACATCTGAATGTAAATGTGATGGATGCTAGCTCAGTGTGTTGTCTTTTTCGCCACTAAGTAGGACACTTCAGTAAAATCAATTATTCTCAGTGTAAATGTTTTAGCATAAAATTAGACTTCCAAAACCAGTAATTGTTAAAAACAAAACAAGGAAACAAACCCAAAACATTAAGAACCTTGAGGCCTCTTTTTATGAAAAGGAGTTCGTAAATAATATACATCATTGTCAGAGTTTTCATTAAAGAGAGGTTGGAACAATATGAGAGGGTTACAGGAAGCCTTCTGAATTGTGAATTCCCTTTGTGTGGGGTACTTCTTTCCAACTCAGTGACTTTTTTCCTGCTCAGAGACCTGGAAGACTAGGCAGTATTATCCCTTGTACTAACTCCTGGAGACCAGGTCCTGTGAGCCGTCTCCACCATCAGAGCAGCCACTAGCCCTGCCCCATCCCCAGTCCCATTGCAATGGGAACATACCCTCACCCCTAATTCCTTTCATGTTCAGCCTGGTTTTCCTAACATTTTATTTTCACTTTCAAAAGATTTGTCCATTGAGGTTGATCACAATTTTTTTTTTTTTTTTTTTTTTTTATTGCGGTACGCGGGCCTCTCACTGTTGTGGCCTCTCCCGTTGCGGAGCACAGGCTCCGGACGCGCAGGCTCAGCGGCCATGGCTCACGGGCCCAGCCGCTCCGCGGCATGTGGGATCCTCCCAGACCAGGGCACGAACCCACGTCCCCTGCATCGGCAGGCGGACTCTCAACCACTGTGCCACCAGGGAAGCCCGAGGTTGATCACAATTTAAAATTTGTTAATAAAGCAAGAATATTGGCATGTTCCTCTTCTCATAGATATCCTAAAAGACTTTTGTTTTTAACACACTTCCTGGTGAGAATTAAACTTTTTTCCTGTGAAAATCTTTTCTTTTGTGATTATCCTGATCTCACAGTATTTTGCAAAAGGAGATTTTTACTGTACTTAGTGCAGAAGGGTAGAAAGAATGGTTTACTGTGGCAGACATAGGGAGAATAAAGTCATAATTTGTTCATCTGACTGTACAACACCATTTTGAGTTGATATTATTGACATAAATCTTATCAACCTAATCACTTAGAGCTGTATTTCTCAAAAGAATGCTGGCTAGCATCTTCCCTACTTAGTACACCAAATTGTAGGGGAGAGACTTTTTTTTTTTTAAAGCAATCCAATGGATTTGCTTTTCCATATTTTGAACACAACTTGAAGGATTTTTCTCATTTAGAAGATAGAGAACATGTGGAACTGTCTTTTAAATTACTGTAATCTCATATATATGTTTATAAATTATAGCATTGAAAAAAGAGCTCTAATATTGATGTTGTTACCTTCTGATATTTAATTTTTATAAAATGTATTTGTAAGTAACTAATTGTAGTATTGCTTTTAAGTAGTTTAAAAATCTTTCTCAAATAAGTTCTGCCCAGAATCTATTTCCTTAGGGCAATACTCTAAAGTTCAGTAGTCCAGTATGAGTTTGAAATACTCCTACATCTCTTCAGTATCTTTTTGTATATACCAGTACCCAAGCAAAGTATACCAAATGCCTAATTTCTGTGTTGCATTAATAAAGTACTTGTTATTTATCTAATTCAGTGGATTAGGTGAATAGAAGATAAGTCTTTCAAATGTGCATCTGATCATAATTTTCAAAATGTTCATTATGTTCATTTTTGGTGCATGATGCCAATTTATCTTTAATCAGCTACTACTACCTGGTATGTAATGGCAGATGTTTTCCTTTCTGACTAATGGGTTGTAGATGTAAGTATTTTTCTCTGCAGATTCTCACTAAATATGTATTTGAACAAACCTGCAAAGTGCTACCTATAAGTAAGTTAGCATCTTTGGCCTTATCTATGCATAATGTTCTCTTAGTTTGGTTTTGACAAACTCGTGGACTTGGAATTGCTTTGTAGTATTTTAATTTATTGCGATGTAATGAATTTTTTGAAATGTTTATTTGATTAGCTGTTAAAATATAGGAAATTATGTAGCTTTGCATGAAATAAAGTACATTTCTACAAGTTACTAAGAATTTTGCTGATTATGTGTTTTACTTCATACCACCTTCGAGATTAAACTCTTTTTAGTAGACTAAGGCATTTTTTGTTCCTTACCAGTTTATTAACAGGTATCACAAAAGAAATGTTTTAAGGTAAATAATTCAGTACTGTAGGTTCCACATTACTTTATCTTGTGTTTATAATTAAAATAAATAATTGTTATAAAACAAATATCATATATTAATGCATATACGTGGAATCTAGAAAAATAGTACAAATGAACCTATTTGCAGGGCAGGAATAGAAACGCAGATGTAGAGAATAGGGTGGGATGAACTGGGAGATTAGGTTTGACATAATTACACTACCATGTGTAAAACAGATAGCTAGTGGGAACCTGCTGTATAGCACAGGGAGCTCAGTTCGGTGCTCCGTGATGACCTAGATGGGTGGGATGGGGGGTGGGGAGGGAGGTCCAAGAGGGAGGGGATATATGTATACATATAGCTGATTCACTTCACTGTACAGCAGAAACTAACACAACATTGTAAAGCAATTATACTCCAATTAAAAAAAAAAAAAAAACTAGAGCAGAAATCAATGAAGTTGAAAACAGGATAACAATAAAGAAAATCAGTAAAACCAAAAACTGAGTGTATGAAAAGATCAATAAGGCTGATGAAACCCTAGCCGGGCTGACAAAGGAAATAGAGAGTTGCTTACCCATATACCAAAAAGAACAATGGAAATTTGAAATTAAAAACACAATGCCATTTACATTCATCCTAGCTAATACAATAAGACAAGAAAAGGAAATAAAAGATATACATGTTTGGAAGGAAGAAATAAAACCGTATTTGTTTGCAGATGATATGATCATCTATGTAGCAAACTAAAAGAATTGACCACAAAAAAAAAACCTTCCTGGAATAAGTCATTATAGCAAGTTTGCAGGATATAAGATTAATATGCAAAAGTGAATCACTCTCCCTTTTACCAACAATGGAGAAGTAGAATTTGAAATTAAAAATACCATTTACATTAGCACCCCCCAAAATGAAATACTTAGGTAAAAATCTAATAAAATATATCTAAGATCTATGTGAAGAAAACTACAAACCTCTGTTGAAAGAAATCAAAGAATAAATGGAGAGAGATTCCATGTTCATGGATGGGGAAGACCCAATATTACTGGGATGTCAGTTCTTCCCAAATTGATCTATAGATTCAATGCAATTCCAGTTAAAGCCCCAATAAGTTATTTTGTGGATATTGACAAACTGATCCTAAAGTTTATATGGAGAGGCAAAAGACCCAGAAGAGCCAACACAATACTGAAGGAGAGCAAAATCGGAGGACTGACACTACCCAACTTCAAGACTTACTATAAATCTACAATTATCAAGACATTGTGGGATTGGTGAAAAAATAGACAAATAGACAAATGGAACAGAACAGAGAGCCCAGAATTACACCCACATAAATATAGTCAATTGTTTGACAAAGGAACAAAGGCAATTCAATAGAGAAAGGGTAGTCTTTTTAACAAATGATGCTGGAACACTGGATAACCATGTGTAAAAAAAAAAAGTCTAGACACTAACTTTACACCTTTCACAAAAATTAACTCAAAATGGTTCATGAACCTAAAACTATAACACAAAACTTCTAGAAGGTAACATAGGAGGAAATGTAGGTGAACTTGGGCTTGGCGACCAGTATATATATCACACAAAAATGTGTGTGTATGTGTACCCAGAGACATGTACAAGGATGTTCATTGTGCTACTCACAGTTACTTCAACCATAAATAATTCAATCAACAGAATGAGTTTATTTATTCAACAAGATGGATATATGCATGAATAAGTAGAAATGATTAATTACAGCTATGTAACAACACGGATGAAACAGATAATGTAGATCCAAAGGATTCAGATGTGAAAAAATAATATAGTGTGATTCTGTTTATATAAAGTTCAAAAAAGATAAAATTAAATTGTAGACTTAAAAGATGAATGCTTTGTAGTAAAATCATAAAGAAAAAAGAAACAAGGAAAGATTACCATACGTGTCATGCTGTTGCTTACCTTTGAGGAGGAGAAAGGGATTAGTGATTGCAATAGAGCACAAGAGAAGTTTCTGGATTGCTGCCTGTGTTCTCTTTCTTGGGTGGGTGGTTTTACAGGTGTTCACTTGGTAATGAATCACTGAATAGTACGTGCTTTTATGTGTGCTTTGCTATATGTACCTTTAGTTTCATAATAAACTTAAAAATATAGAGATTTAAATAACTTATACCATATAAGTTGGGAGTGGAGCAAACTGCATTATAGTGTTCTAAGGGAGGAGTAAAGAGGTTGCTTAAGCCAGATTTTCAGTTGAGGATGCATGCTACAATAATCATCAAAAGAACAGAACTAGGGTATAGATACAAATAAAGGAAAAATGGAATGATAAAAAATTCAAATCACAACAGCAAAAGAACAAAAATAACCCTAAAACTAGACTTTATTGTTTCAAAATGCATACATAGTTGAGAAAACTATAAAGAAAGTCATGTGAAGTGATTTACTATATAAGTCAGTATGCTTCTGATAGGGATGGGACATTCAAAGGTATCAGAGAGGCTCTCAGTTACTAAGGGCAATGTTTTTTTCTTATCCTTGGGCATTTTTTACAAGCATTTTTCTATTTATACTTATTTACTATACATTTATATTTTATGCACTTTTCTGAATGTGTCTCTATTTCAAAATGTAAAAGGTTTCTAAAAAGAAAAATCAGTTTCTGTAAATCACATTAATAGTTGAAAGAGTAAAAGTTCTATTTTTTAAAAAACATTTTTTTCTGATGAAGAATGGATATCTGCACGCATATGTATAGACATGTATATGTATAAATAAGAACCCCAAACTACTGCAAAACAGTCTTGAGAAAGAAGAACAGAGATGGAGGAATCACACTTCCTGACTTCAGACTTTGCTACAAAGATACATAATCAAAACAGTATGGTACTGGCACAAAAACAGATACCTAGATCAATGGAAAAGAATAGAGACCCCAGAAATAAACCCATATACTTATAGTCAGTCTATGACAAAGGAGGCAAGAATATACAACAGTCTCTTCAATAAGCGGTGCTAGGAAAACTGGACAGCTACGTGTAAAAGAATGAAATTAGAATATTCTCTAACACCATTTACAAAAATAAACTCAAGAGGTATTAAAGACCTAAATGTAAGACTGGAAACCATAAAACTCCTAGAAGAAATCGTAGGGAGAACACTGACATAAATTGTAGCAATATTTTTTTGGATCTGTCTCCTAAAGCAAAGGAAATAAAAGCAAAAATAAAGAAATGGGACCTAATTAAACTTAAAAGCTTATGCACAGCAAAGGAAACCATAAGCAAAACAAAAAGACAACCTACAGATTGGGAGAAAATATTTGCAAATGATACTACTGACAAGGGATTAATTTCCAAAATATACAAGCAGCTCATATGACTCAACATCAAAAAAACAAACAACCCAATTTAAAAAATGGGCAGGGACTTCCCTGGTGGTGCAGTGGTTAAGAATCTGCCTGCCAATGCAGGGGACACGGGTTCAATCCCTGGTCCAGGAAGATCCCACATGCTGTGGAGCAACTAAGCCTGTGAACCACAACTACTGAAGCCTGCACACCTAGAGCCCACGCTCCTCAATAAGAGAAGCCACGGCAATGAGAAGCCCATGCACCGCAACAAAGAATAGCCCCTGCTCGCTGCAACTAGAGAAAGCCCACGTGCAGCAACGAAGACCCAGTGCAGCCAAAATAAATAATTAATTAATTTTTTAAAAAATGGGCAGAAGACCTGAATAGACATTTTCCCAAAGAAGGTATATAGATGGCCAACAGACACATGAAAAGATGTTCAACATCACTAATCATCAGGGAAATGCAAATCAAAATCACTGAGCTATCGCCTCATGCCTGTCAGAATGGCTAGGATGTGGAGAAAAGGGAGCTCTTGTACACTGTTGGTGGGGATGTAAATTGATGCAGCCACTGTGGAAAGCAGTATGGAGGTTTCTCAGAAAACTAAAAATAGAGCTACCACATGACCCAACAGTTTTACTCCTGGGTATATATCCAAAAAAACACAAAAACACTAATTTGAAAAGATAACATGCACCCCAATTTTCATAACAGCATTATTTACAATTCCCAAGATATGGAACCAAACCTAAGTGTCCATCAACAGATGAATGGATAAAGATGATGTGGTATATATACATACAATGGAATACTAGTCAGCCATTAAGAAGAATGAAAATTTGCCATTTGCAATGATATGGATGGACTTGGAGGGTATTATGCTAAGTGAAATAAGTCAAAAATAAGTACTGTATGATATCACTTATATTTGGAGTCTAAAAAATACAACAAACTAGTGAATATAACAGCAAAAACAACAAAAACAGACTCACAGATATAAAGAACAAACTAGTCGTCACCAGTGGGGAAAGGGAAAGGGGGAGGGGCAATATAAGGGTATGGGATGAAGAGGTACACACTATTATGTATAAAATAAGCTACAAGGATATATTGTACAATAGAGAGAATATAGCCAGTATTTTATAATAACTATAAATGGAGTATAACCTTAACAAATTGTGAATCACTATGTTGTACACCTGTAACATATACTGTACATCAACTGTATTTCAATTAAAAAATAATAAATGAAAAAAGACAACAATGAAAATATAAGCATTCTTTTCTGATAAAGGATGCATATCTACATGCATATATATATATAGACATATATATGTATAAACATGAATGCAAAACTACTGCAACTGTCATCCTTAATGCTATAATCTTTACCTTTAAGACCCAGAGCAAGCCACTTCTATTCAGCATTGTATGTTCCATAATCATAAGAGAGAAATAAAAGGCCTAAGAGTGAAAAAAGAAGAAACAAACTTTTGTTTACTCTGACATGATTATGTATGTGGAAGATCCAAAAATACGCAAATTATTAGTATTGAAAAGAAAGTGGCATCTCTTAAGGTGGTGTTTGGAGCCTCTGAACCCTGGTTAAGTCACAGACCTCCAGTAAACCCAAACCTCAGTCTCATATTTGTTTTAAAAAAGGGGGAGTGGTGAGTGGATGGCTTATAATGCAATGCTTATCAGTGTGGCTGTGAGGATTATAATCAAATAATGTACTTGGAAGTCTCCGGCAAAATGTTACCCCACAGTAGATATCCATTGATTAAGAAACACCAATCATCTGTGTGGTTAAGCTCTTCCTCTTCCTTCAGGCTCTTATCTGGAAGTCATTTCTGAGGGAGCATCCCTGCTTAATTTTTTCTTCCTAGCACTTAACTTAGCACTATCTAACGTAATATGTGCTATTTCTCATCTCTCTTCTCAGACATAAGCTCCAAGAGGAATTATTTTTGTTTGCAGAACCACCTGTGCCTGACCCATAATAAATGCTCGATAAATTTGTGTTGAATCAGTAGATAGATGGGTTAATTTACACAGTCACCATCCTGCCCTGATCTGAGCTACTGCATTATAGTAGGTAATGGGGAGTATTTCCTAGGATACTAAATGGGAGGGGCCTTGGGACACCTTTTAAACCTCACCACCTGTCAGTCTCTTCCCTGTGGAGAGAGGGGAGGGTTGGAGATTAGATGTGTGACTCTTAGAATTAGTAAGAAGGGTAATGGAGCGCACAAAATTTGGGAGAGAGATCCAGAAAAGGAGACGTGGGATACTGAAGGCAGACTCCGGGTATCCTGAGTTGGCATTCTGGGCCAGTACTGCTCAAAAGTGTCACTTGTCCACCTCGAAGAGGAACTTTTCTTTTCTTTACATAAAGACTTGCTTTTTGTAGAGACTCTCCAGCCCTGGATTTCTAGGCAGGATTTCTCAAAACTGTCCCACGTGTTTTTAACTGTTTTTTGTTTTGTTTTGTTTTTTTGCGGTACGCGGGCCTCCCACCGCCGAGGCCTCTCCCACCGCGGAGCACAGGCTCCGGACGCGCAGGCCCAGCGGCCACGGCTCACGGGCCCAGCCGTTCCGCAGCACGCGGGATCCCCCCGGACCGGGGCATGAACCCGCGCCCCCTGCATCGGCAGGCGGACTCCCAACAACTGTGCCACCAGGGAAGCCCCTTAACTTTTCTTTTAAGCATAATTAAAGTGTCCCAACTGATTTACATGAAATAAGTGGTAGCATACAGACAGAATTACCATACTAACTGCTAATTAGATTGTGACTACACTTTCATAATGCCTAGTTCTTTCCTTTGAAACCCTTAACATACTGATTATTGTTTAATCTGTTATTTTTAATGATTTGCTCAACATCTCTTTCCCAGTCAAACTGTAAGCTCCATGAGGACAAAGGTCATGTTTGCCTTGCTTACTACCAGGTCCACAGAATGTATCATAGTGTACAGCACATAGTAGGCAGATGGTAAACATTGACTGCACTATCTAAAGATTAAGATTTATAGACGTATTAGACCAAAGTGTAAATCACACCTTTCTTGACTAGGATTTTGCAGTTAATGAAACCTTTGCTACTGTTCCAGGTATAACTTGGAAAATTATTCTCATTCAGTCACTGAATTCAAGAAGACTCCTTACACTATCTCTTTCTGGCCTTAAGCTAACTGTCTGCTTTGAACTTTGAAAGCATACTTATGTCTGGTTCCCATTTCAGAATGTCTCATGTAAATGATTTATGGTAAAGTCCAGGCATAGATGTAATTGTAAAGGCCCCCAGGAATTATAGCCCACAAAGTAGAGACTCTACCCTCCACAAGCCATGTCTCTATCTTCCCCAACATCTCTTACCAAAGAGCACAGGGCAGGGCTGTCTCCTCAGGATTTTCTCTAAATGTTGGGCCTTCTCTTTAGCAAAAGTGGTCATAGTTGATTGCTGATCATTCAGTTCATCAGTTGACTGCCTGATTCCTGGGCTTGGGAAGTGAGAATCTCACTTTTCAGCCAATTTGCTGCGTCCTGAGATCATTA
The DNA here is from genome assembly GCF_003031525.2 of Neophocaena asiaeorientalis asiaeorientalis. Taxonomy (NCBI): domain Eukaryota; kingdom Metazoa; phylum Chordata; class Mammalia; order Artiodactyla; family Phocoenidae; genus Neophocaena; species Neophocaena asiaeorientalis. The sequence continues at coordinate 1,399,347 of NW_020174096.1, read as the reverse complement.
GTGTAGAACCCCTTAGGTGGGACATTTGTCAAATGCTCTATAAACTAGCAAATGTTTAAACATTATTAAAAGAAAAGAAAATGAAGCCCCAGTAAAGTAAAACTTCAAGTAAAAGCTGACACAGAATATTAATCGTCAGCAGGATTTTCAGAATCTGCATCACAGAAGAGGCCCTTAGGGACGAAGAAAAACATAAAGTCCTCATTCACTGCCTCTTAAACAGGAACCCCAGGCAACAGTGACTTTTCTGAAGGATTTGCTGCCAATGGAATGTGAAGATGTCTGTTGGCCCAATAGTTGAAAGCAAGAGACTGGCAGATGTCACTGGCACACAGCTTTTAGAGTCGTTTATCAAATAAAAAAAAAAAAATTGCTGTTCCTTCACTTGTGTTCATGAGACCGTGTAACATCTCCCAGAGCAGGAAGACCATTAAATTGATGGGTACAGTTTAGATGAGGGGAAGAAGGAAGAAAGCATAATGGCAGAAGGAAGAAAGCAGGAACACTGTAAGCACCAGAGAGAATTGTAGCAAAGACAAAAACAAGGAAATGGGTAAATGCGGGTTTATCACTTAAGGAAATTGCTGAATAGTTCTCCTACCTTTGGCCATGTACACATCCTTACCAACATTTGGTGTTGTCAGTCTTTTTAATTTTAACCATTCTGGTGAGGGTGAAATGGTACCTCTAGTTTCAGTTTTCATTTCCTTCATCTCCAATGATGTTAAACATTTTTTCAGGTGTTAATAGCTGTTTTTATATCTTCCTTTTTGAAATGTCTGTTCATCTTTAGCCCCCTCCCTGTTTTTTTTTGAGTTCTCTCTCTCAGATCCTACTCAGGTCCACACACTCAGCTCCAGAAACCTCTATCAAAGAGGAAGTCATGTCAGTCCACCTCTTTCCTTTCCCTTTGCCTTATAAAACAAAAACAAACCAACAAAACAAACAAAATAGCCCAGTTTTTAGTTAGGTTCTTTGTCTTTTTATTATAGTTTTGTAGAAGTTCTTTTTATGTTATGGATAGAGATCTTCCATGGATTGCCTGTTTTTTTTCTTACTAGTCTTTTGATGAACAGAAGCATTTATGTTCGATGAACCCTGGTTTATCAGTTTTTTTGTTTATTACTTAAGAAATCTTTGCTATCTCCAGATCAGAAGGGTATTCTCCTATGCTTTCTTTTTCTATAGGTTTTATATTTTACATTTAGGCCCATGATCCATCTTGAGTTAAAGTTTATGCATAGTTGTTTTAGAGGATTATGATCTTTTTAAAAATATAAATATTTAGTTCTTTTGTCTTCAAAGCAGCTTGCTGGGATTGTGTGTGTGTGTGTGTGTGTGTGTGTGTGTGTGTGTGTTGGATTTATAGACCAGTTTTGGGAGAACAGAGATCGTAACAGTTTTGAGCTTTCAGAGCCATTAACATTGTACATCTTTTGATTTCGGTAATGCTTTGTAGAGTGTAGAGGTCATGGACTTTTTTTTTTTTTTTTTTGGCTAGATTTAATCTTAGGCATGTAAAGTTTTTTATATTTCAATTTCCATTAGTTTTTGCTATTAGATAGAAATACAACTGATTTTTATATATAAACCTTGAGTCCTGCAATTTTGATGAACTGATTTATTCTATTGGGACTTTTTGTAGCTTCCATAAGGGTTTTCTGTGTATACAATAGTGTCTCTGACAATATCAATTTTCTTCTTCCTTCCCGATTATTTAATTAATTCATTCATTTATTTATGAACTGGCTAGAGTTTCTACCATGTTGTTGAATAAAAATAGTAAGAACAGGCATTTCTGCTTTGTTCCTATCTTAGATGGAAAAAGTTCAATGTTTCACAATCAAGGATGATTATAGACCAAGATTTTAAAAAATATATGCCTTTTATCACATTGAAGAAATTACTTTCTATTGCTAGTTATGCTGAGAGTTTCTATCATAAAAGGGTATTGAGTTTTGTCAAGAAAACAAAGATTTTTTTCTGCATCTATTGAGATCATATGACTTCATTTTTACTCTGTTATTGTGGTGAGTTATGATTCATTTTGTTGATGGTTTCCTTTGCTATGCAAAAGACTGAAAGTTTGATTAGGTTTATTTTTGCTTTTATTGCTTTTCTTTGGGTGTCAAATCCAAAAAAAATCATCACCAAGACCTATGTCAAGGAGCTTACTGCCTATGTTTTCTTCTAGGAATTTTCTTGTTTCCGGTCATTGAGATCTTTTTCTGCCTGTTTCAGAGTTGCACTAAAACCCCGCACCGAAGCCAGTCTTGTTTTGAGGATAGAAAATGCAAAGATGACTTCTGGGATTTGCATGCCCTGTCCTTCCCAGGGTTAACATTACAAGGTGGCAGAATTACAAGATGGCCTCAACTTGTACCTAGGGAGACTGTGGAAAGATCCCTAGTCCTATTTTATGAGGCTCATTCAGGATTAGAGTCTCAGCTTTAGAGGTCCGGTCCTCCGGGTGAAGACTTGGACTTCAGAGTTAGGACTCTAGCACCTCTTCATGAATAAATTACCTCCTTTTAAAAGGTCATCAGAGCTATAATCCAGGAATGGTAGGTCAAGTTCCCTTGGGGATTTGCTTAGGGAGGTCTTGAGTTTGCTACACTAGCAGAGATTTTAAGCAGGTACCTGGGGAAGTGGAGCGTGGATACAGCAGTATGAAGTGTTAGAGCGGTTAGGTGGAGTACCATAAATTTGGGGAAGGGTCCATAAAACTGAGATGGGTCCAAGTCACCTGGAGGTAGAGTTGTCATCCACGTGATTTCTAAACGTCTCTACCATTCCTGGTTCAGAGTTATCTCCCAGGCAGGGAGGGCAGAGATTATGTGAACAGCACTGGATCAGCTGACTAACCCCTCCTTTCTGCTGCCAAGGTTAAGGAGGGTGAGGAGAGACTGTCTAATGGTTTCCTCACAGAGGGAGGAGGGGCCCAAGGGCGAGAGAGGACAAACAGAACGGAAGATGGGCAGAACCACTCTCTTATTTCTCCCCAAGCCCCCAGCCAGCACCTTTCCTTCGCTGCCTGCGCATCAGGTCCCCTGTGCGGGGGCAGGGCAGGGGTCTCGGCCCCGCAGCTTCTACAGGAGCAAGGATGGCGGGGCAGCAGGCGCTGCTTCTAGTCGGATTCCTACTGCCTGGCCTCCTGCTCTCAGAGGCTGCCAAAATCCTAACTCTGTCCCTGGTGGGTAAGTGTTTGGCCAAAGATCCAGAGACAGGCAAACGGCACTTGGTGAGAGAGTCGTGTGTTTTTCCAGTCTGGAGCAGGTTTGTTACCCTGACCGGCGGATGAAAAGCGGGGAGCCATTTGTGCGGGTTGGAACGGGGCTGGGGCCAGAAGTTTGAGATCCAGCCCAGTGCAGGAGGCCCCCGGCCGCCTCTTCTAGGGCGCGGGCTGGACATTCAGAGGCTCACCCTAAACTTCTGGAGGGCGCACAGCAGTTGCCGGTAAAGACTGGGGCTAACTAGCGGTTTGCAGTTCTCGGAGGCCAAGGAAAGGTGCTCCTGGAGGCAGCAGTAATAATTTTCTGAGGGTGCCCAGGAGCCAAGGTGGAAGGGCGCAGTGGTTGAGAGTCCGCCTGCCGATGCAGGGGACACGGGTTCGCGCCCCGGTCCGGGAAGATCCCACATGCCGCGGAGCGGCTGGGCCCATGAGCCATGGCCGCTGAGCCTGCGCGTCCGGAGCCTGTGCTCCGCAACGGGAGAGGCCACAACAGTGAGAGGCCCGCATACCGCAAAAAAAAAAAAAAAAAAAAAAAAATTAAGAAGCAGCTGCACACTTTTTCTCCTGCACCACCCGGAGCAGGTTTGTTACCCTAGCGGGCGGACGAAGAGGGAGGAGCAATTTGTGCGGGTCGGTGGGGGGCAGGGTAGGTACTCCATCCCTCTAACCCCAGTCTCCAAACCCTTGCCATTTGCCATTAATTTCTCTTCTGATTTAGCTTTCTCTGCTGCTGAGACCCTTAGATTCAAGCAAAGTGCCTGTGTTGGTGCGGGTTCGAAGAGGAGACCTTAGTGAGATGGAGCTTGCCCCTCTCCCAAGGATTGAGCTTATGTTTCCTTAGGATCCCAGGATTGTCCTCGGATAGACGATGTCCCAGCCACTCATGCATATAGGATCCTGCAGGCCCATCCCATGGACCCCACAGTTATCCTGCAAGTCTATCCCCAAGTCTTAATGGATGTGAAACATTCAGGCCCCAACTGAGAAACTTCCTGCCAAATATATTTGAACTGCAAGCATTTTGGCTCCAACTGATAGCTCCACGTCCTTCTGCTGCAATGGTTGCTTCTTGGACTTATTCAAGCACCCATATTTCTGGTTCCTACTCTTGCATACTTTACAAAGAGAAGGATCCCAGAAGTAGCTCTGATTGCTTGTCCATTAGGACCCCTTCACACTCACATGCATGGCGCCGTGCCACAATTTCCACCAGTGCAGTTATTTCTTTAGGACATGGTGTCTCCATAAGTCCCCGGCTGAAATGCAGTATGTACCTTAGGATCAGGAACTCCTTAGGGCCTAAGCCCCGAGAAGCTTATCACACTGACATGGAGGCCAGAGTTACAAGAGGAAATCTTTGATGGAGGTTTGCCACTTGTCAAGGAGCTGGGCCAGCAGGCTCTGGGTGAGTGGGCTAGGGCTTACTCAGAATGCGATGGAGAGACTGACTGATGACGCTCATTTCCTCTACTCCCTGGCAACTTTCTGCTTCCCTACCCCTCCTCTCCTGGATTTGTCAGCCCATCAATCTTAGAATCTCTACTCTCATCATTACAAAAATGAAGTTGTGCACTGTTCCTAGGTGGAAGCCATTTTCTCCTGATGAATCGGGTCTCTCAGATTCTTCAAGATCATGGTCGTAATGTCACCATGCCTCTCCAGAGAGGAAATTTATTGCCACCAGGTATCTTCCCCACTAATTCTTGATTGGGTGTATTCCAGGCAAGGAACAGCAATAGCAATGCCTTTTGCATAGAGGGTCTTTTCAAAGAGTTTCTTCAAATGTAACTGGACTGAAAGAATGAAAAGGGCGAGTGTGTGCATGTGTGTGTTTGTGTGTGTGTCTATGTAAGGTGTAGGAAAACTTCCTGGCTCTTTCCACCAGGACTCCATGCTCTGTAGTTCTATGTTCTCCTCCTGTACCTGACTTCCAGTCCATCTCAAGCAACCCTCCACACATTATCACAGACCATTTTGGTAATGCTACTTTATAACTTGGCTTGAAAACCTGTTGAACAGATGTGTTATCCATGTATAAGATTTCTAATAGGTAAGGATCACTTTTTTCTATGGCATAGATGACTTCTCCTCTTATGGTATCTGAAATTTAAGGAAGTTTTCTCAGGAGGTCCCTTATTTACACAACTAAGATCAGAATCTACCATTGAGATGATCTTGTTTTCTTGAAAATTAGTGACTGCCCGTGAGTTTGTGCATACTGATGTAGGAAGTGCCTAAATCCAAAGAGTTTAGCTAGAATGAGCTCCTAAATCTTAGCAACTCCTCTCTATTGACAGAAAAGGAAACAGCAGCCCTAAGAACTTGAACGATTTACTCAGGGTCACACGGCAGGTTAGTAAGTGTGTTGGGTGGGTTTAGGACTTAAAGCCCTGGAATGCTCATTCTGAAGTGTTGCTCAGGCTTTGATTTAAGAAAAAAAATGCAGTATTAAGCGGACTCTTTGAAGAATAAAATTGTGAGAAATTATAAAACTTTCAAGGTGACTTCAGGCTTTGTAATTGTTCAGATTGTTTTAAAATCTTTTTCTGTCGAAATTTCTTTTACGTTTTTTATTGTGATAAAATACACATTACATGAAATTGACCACTGTAACCATTTTTGTATAGAGTTTAGTGGCTTTAAGTACATTCACATGGTTGTGCAACTATCTCTGCCATCCACATCCAGAACTTTTTTATCATTACAAACTAGAACTCTGTACCCATTAAAAATAACTGCTCATTACCCATTGCCCCAGCCCCTGGTAAACACTATTCCATTACTTCTCTAGTAATTTGACTATTCTATATACCTTATATAGGTGGAATCATACAATATTTGTCTTCTGTATCTTGCACATTTCACATAGCATAATATCTTTTAGGCTCATTCATGTTGGAGTATGTATCAGAATTTTCTTCCTTTTTAAGGCTGAATAACATTTTATTGAATGTATATACCATATTTTATTTGTCTATTCATTTGTTGATGGACATTTCTGTTGTTTCCACCTTTTGGATATGTTAGTAATGCTGCCATGAACATTGGTGTACAAATATCTGTTTGAGTCCCTACTTAAAACCATTCTAATCACCTTCTAGATTAAGTTCTATATGCTTCACTGAGCATCTTTTATATGCGTATCCTTTTGCACTTTCCTTGATAGCAGATCTGATGAAATAGCTGTAGTGTATTAAGATCTAATTTTTAAAATTGTAATTTAATCTAATGAAAATTTTAAATTAAATTAATTTAAATTAAAATTTTAGATTAAAAAATACATTTGGCATGAACTTTGAGAAACTACTGAACTTCTACCCCTTTAACAAATGTATGTACATCAAAATCTATAAACAATTCAGGGAGTTTTTAGATCCATTCAGTCTTATTCTTAGGTTCCAGGTCCGTGTCCCCTGCATCGGCAGGCGGACCCTCAACCACTGTGCCACCAGGGAAGCCCCAGCATATTCATTCTTTACTTCATTAGAAGAGCTAGGCTAGGTGTCTGCAAATCAGGAAAATACATGATTAGGTTATTATTTCTGACCTGATGCTCATTTCAGTGTATGGAATATTTGAACCATTTATTAGCTATTAATTTGAACACACCCATCTTGCTTATTTATTAACAACTTTAGTTGAAGAAATAACCTCAGTGGCACTGAAGAAACAAAGATTTCTAATAATCATACTTGTGGATTCATAAGCTCCAATCGTTATGTGGAATCACAATTGGGTTATTGATAGAGGCTGAAAGGATATTGAGGACGTGATAGAAAAAGCCTAGATGGCCTTGAACACACTGTTAGTGGAAATGCAGACGTTAAAACTCTGCAGATGAGGACTGCCTCCAAGGGCAATGGCTGCCCTTGCCCTGTTCAGATGCAGGGCTGTGTCTGAGCCGCTTCGTTCCCCCGAAGTGCACACACTCCTCGGCAACAGCAGCCTTCACTCTAGTGGGGACCGCACTGGAGCAGGAGCCTAGTGCGGGCCTGGTGTGCACTGGGCTGGTCCCGGGAAACCGGCCAGATCCCCAAGAGTTTCAATCTGCTTCCTCTGCTTTGTTCCTGGGAGTGAGCAGGCGTGTATACACACTCTTCACAAGTGAAGGCTTGGTTTCTTACAGCCCTCTGGTAAGTCCCACTGGTTTTCGAACCAGCTAAGGGGATTCATGTTCCCCGTGTGGGACCCCAGGGCATGATAACTTTTATGGAGAACAAAGAAGAACTCTGAGGATGAAGCAGTAAGCCCAGAGGCTAGAGCTTCAATCTCACAGGGCTGAGTTTCAAATCGCAGAGGATTGTTTCCAGTCCTTAATAAGAAATTTTGACATCCAAATAGGCCAACAATATTAGTTGGCCCATTTGGATGTCAGAATTTCTTATGACCAGTGACTGATGTTTTCCTTCCACTTTGTTGCACTTAGATTAATAAAATCAGTAACCAGTGTCTTATACCTGCCCCACTATTGTTTCTTGGAAGCAGAAAACTTGTTTCCTGATTTCATAGGTCCACAGATGGAGAGAAATTTTGCCTCTGGGTTGATCATACCCAGACTCTCACCCATACTTATTAAATTATTTGGATGTTATAATTTGGAACATTTGAACCAATGGTATTTAGATGAGATTTTGAACTATGAGTTGGTAGTGTAAAAGTTTGAGACCTTTTGGGATGTTGAGATGGGGTGAATGCATTTTGCATGTGGGATGTACATGAGTGTTTGAGGTGCAGAGAGCAGAACATAATAATAGGCAGATAATGCCCCCCCACCCCCAGCCCAGAGATATCCGTGTTCTAATTCTTGGAACCAGTGAATGTTCTACCTTACAAGGCAAAGGGACTTTGCAGATGTGATTGATATAAGGATCTTGAGATGGGGAGATTATCCTGGATTATCCAGGTGGAGTCAGTGTAATTACAAGAGTTCTTCTAAATGAAAGAAGATAACAGGAGAGTAACCGAAGGAATGTGATGGTGGAAGGAAAAGTCAGAGTGTGATTGCCAATTGGAAGGAGTCTATAAGCCAAGGAATGCAGGCAGTCACTAAAAGCTGGAAGAGGCAAGGAAACGATTGTCCCCTTGAGCCTCCAGAAGGAATGCAGGCCAGCCCACATCTTGCTTTTACTCACATAAGACCCATTTTGGACTTCTGATATCCAGAACTGTAAGATAATAAGCTTGTGGGTTTTTTGCCACTAAGTTTACAGTAAATCTTTGCAGCAACAATAGGAAACCCATGCAGCCATCATAGGTGGTCAGGTCACTCCAGGAGGCAGGAGAGCAGGTTGCTAAAGGCAATTTTGAGGGGCACTAATTACAGTACCTATTATATTGTGATTTGGACAAATTCTAGATGTTTTGTTATTTGGGACCGTATCCAAAGTGGGCTGATTTTCAAGCAATGAGCATACATGGACTTAAGTAAAACGTATAAGTGAGAAATATGTTGTCTCCAGAATGCAAAAGAACTAAAAGATGTTGGACCTGTTGAAATATTATGGTGTCAATAGTTGTTTCTTGACAATGTCAGTGATAGAAAAACAGACTGACCAAATCTTTCCCAGGAATTTTGCTTAGGTTCTGGGTCTTGAGCTTTGTGTAGGGACAATGGCACATCCCTTCATGTGAACTACTTTGAGAATGTTTCTGCCTTGAGTGAGTGTGTGAAATGAATCTCCTTGGAGGAGGATGTCCTTAATGTAATTAATACCTATGCTCCTGGGGAAAGTTGGATGTGGTTAATATTTTGCCAACAAAGATTGTGGCCAATGGTAGAGCTGTTGAAATGTCCCATTGGCAACCAGTTAGAGGTATACTGTGCCTCTTCCAAGGTGAAGGCAAACTGCAGTTGAGAGCCTGGTAAAATAGGTACTGAACAGAACATATTAGCCAAATCTATGACTGCCAAGTATTTTTTAGTAGATCCTTGGATAGAGTCAGTCATTTCACTGAGGTTGGGTATGGGAGCTGTAATGTGTGGGACCATGCAATGATCTGTTCCCAGTCACTATGCACAATTTGGTTGGACGTCATGACTGATGTAGGCACAAAAGCATTAAGAAGAGTATGGAAGGTTTATTACTCAAATAATAAGGACTTTTTGAAAGAACAGGACAGGTTCCCAAGCCCCTGAAAAATGGCTATCGAGAGTAGGGAGGGATGACTAGCTTGAATTTTTATTGTGGGCAGGGAGGGGGTTGGGATGTGGTGAGGGTTCCGCCTCATGGGCCTGACTTGCATGGTTTGAAACTCCCACTTAGGGCCACAAGAGGGAGCATGCAGGCTTTCTTACCAGTTTGCCCAGGTAATGCACAGAAGAGGGAATGGGAGATAGGGCTTGAAGCCTGCTATCGGTCAAACATCAGCATCAAACATCAGACTCATGGGTAATCGAGGAGAAGCCAAGTTGGTACGTAGAGGTGCAGAAGATTGCTATTTTAATTAAGCCATTCAGTACTTCCTACTGAATCACAAACTATTTGGGTATATCACTTTAAATAATGAAGTTGAACTTTTCTATAACAAAAAGAGCAGAGGCTCTGGAATCAACCTTGACAAATTATCTTAAACTAATTAACTTTATTTTCTCAGCAATAAAATGAGACAAATAGCTATACATTCAATTAAGGCTTTAAATGGAAGTTTCCATAATTTAAACTAAAAAGCATTCCTGAATCATTGTAAGCTTCTCAAGAAATACTTTCATATACAAGATTGAATAAGAAAGCAACCAAATGGAACAAAAACAATTCAAAAGACACAATCGAATGTTGGTATCATCATTCTAATGTTAATCCATGTTGTGTGACACATTTTAACATTTAACCCATTGGTGTTTCTTAGGTTTTACAGAGGAGGAGAAATCATACAAAGTTATTAACTGGTTTCTACCTGAAGATGATAACAAAGAATTTAAGAAGTCTTTTCATTTCTTTATGGAAGAAACTTTTGAGGGCAGGTAATTTTTTAACTTATTTGAACTAAAGAGTCCCAGTTTTGGTAATATAAGTGAATGGGTGGATGCTTGGACTGAGGATGTGATAAAGGGATGTTTGGATCGATGGAGAGGGGGAGGGAGAGAGGGATGAATGATGATGATATTTGGGTAAACAAGTATTTCACACCAAATCCTCCATTCCAGCCATTGGAGGCTTTCCCTTGCTCTGTCCTTTCTCTCTTCTACTATAAGCATGAAGGTATTCCTGTAGCAACTGGGAGGTAGTTTCTTCTGGGACTTCCTTGCAACACTTCACTTACAATCTTTGTCTATAATCTCCCCAACACAGAAGCATAGGTACCTCAACCTCTCACTGTTGGTAGGGAAATCAAAGACACCTTTCCATTTATTTTTTTCCTTTCTCCTCACATGTATTTATTAATGGAGAAGACTTTTAAACAATGATTTTGTAGAAGTTGAGCTTCTGGCCATGTAAAGTCCTTTTAAAATGCAATCAACCTTGTGCAAAATAAGACATGAAGCTGACTCCTTTTGCTTTATCTGGAATGGAAAGGAACACATAACTCCTTACTCATAGACATAGAAGTGAAAAGACAGAAATCCATGCCTATCTGGATTAATTACCGAGGACTAGTCTCCTCTTTTCTTCCTGAAAATCTATTTACTAATAAAGGTACTGCTTAAATCTGACTATTTCCATAAAATCTCCTTTCCTCACTCAAACTGGAAGACCACAGTCCCTCTGGGATAGGTCTGACCTAACCTACTCATCTGATACTTAGTCTGTATCATCTTGCGACGTTATTTATACATTTTAAGTATATGCTTTGTCTATTCTCCCCTAATTTCATATTTTTGAGGACAGATATAGGTAACCATGCATTCTTGATATTTTTCTATTTGTTAGCTTAACTTTAACTAAGATTAACAAATTATATTCTAGGAATTTTTACAACATTACTGAAGTTATCCAAAAGTTTTAGTAACCACTCCTTTGTTACGTGAAATCTTTAAAACACAGCAGGGGATGATTTGAGCCAATCACTTTCATTGCGTGACTTGAAGTTACCCCTGAAGATCAGGCAGAGATATGTATATTGCTAATGACTTCTCAGCCTCTGTAGAATCTCTACCTGGGGCACAATGGTGCAATGGTGGACAATTATAACTATGCCAGGGTACCGATTCTCTTGGTCCTCCATGCAGCCAGGAGGGCTCTGATGTCTCAAGCCCTTGCACTTATTACCTCTAGTATCTTAGAGTGCAGATGGGTATCCTATTTCCCCATATGTTGTACAAACAGGAAACAGGGTCATAATCTATATAGGCAGTGATGGGAAAGCGTTGCAAGAAGATAGGTTCCTGGAATAATCCCATAGGCAATGTCTTAATTACATGTCAGAAAGCTTTGCCATTATCTTCTCTGTATACCTTAGCCTGCACTGAAGTGGAAAGGCTAATCATATGTTTCAGATCCAGGTTTTTTTTTTCCTTTGTTTAACCTCTGGGCTAGCTGAGATTTTGTTCTAATATGATCAAATAATCCCTTGGGTGAGGAAATCTGTCATATGTGAATACACAGTAATTTTTAAAAAATAGCCTATAATGTCAATATTTATGGGATTGTGTCATCAAGTGACTTGCACTGTTTTGCTAAGTAAACAAGAAAACCACTCATAAAAGTTCAGTATGTAAGTGAAGTTTAAGGAAAGTGTCGCAGAATTTATCAAGTAGAAAGAGATCTGTGAGGTCTGCTGTGGTCAAAGAAGCCTCCCAGAGCAGAAGCCCCATTGATGGCAGTTCATTTTCAGTTAACATAATGCATCTGTGCCCATGGATTTCAGGAATGGAGAGTTCAAAGATATATTTTCTAAGAACTGGCATAGAGAGTGCTGGGGATTTGAAGCAGCGAGGAAAGGGAGGGGGGACGAAGGGAACACTCTCAAGAGCAGAACATCTGCCCAGAGTGACTAAGGTACATATTTATGGACAGTGGTAGAATAGGATGGCTGCTGTTGGGTGTGGTCTTACCTACCTGGAATATTTTCTTTGTATCCCAAGATTCTTTTTTTTAAATTGACGTATAGTTGATGTACAGTGTTTCAGGTATTCAGCAAAGTGATTCAGTTCAGTTATACATATATATGTATATATATATATTCTTTTTCAGATTCTTTTCCATTATAGGTTATTACAAGATATTGAACATAGTTTCCTGTGCTACACAGTAGACCTCTGTTATCTATTTTATATATAGTAACATGTATCTGTTAATCCCAAATTTCCAATTTATCCCTTCCCCTGCGTTCCCCTTTGGTAACCATAAGTTTGTTTTCTATGTCTGTGAGTCTATTTCTGTTTTGTAAATAAGTTCATCTGTATTATTTTTTAAGATTCCACATATAAGTGATATCATGATATTTGTCTTTGTCTGACTTACTTCACTTAGTATGATAATCTCAATGTCCATCCATGTTGCTGCAAATGACATTATTTCATTCTTTTTTATGGTGGAATAATAGTCCATTGTATATGTATAACACATCTTCTTTATCCATTCATCTGTCAGTGGACCAAGATTCTTTTATGTATTGTGATAGTAACACTTCCAATGAATATTTATCATTTATTTATTTTTCTTACAGAAGCACATTTGAACACGTTTTAGCTATTTTGGAGCAACTAGGGCTTCCGTGCAGTCATTTGCTAAGGAGAAATGATACTATGAATTCTTTAAAGAATGAGAACTTTTGGGCTTCCCTGGTGGCGCAGTGGTTGAGAGTCCACCTGCTGATGCAGGGGACACAGGTTCGTGCCCTGGTCCGTGAGAATCCCACATGCCGCGGAGTGGCTGGGCCCGTGAGCCTGCGCATCCAGAGCCTGTGCTCCGCAACGGGAGAGGCCACAACAGTGAGAGGCCCGCGTACCGCAGAAAAAAAAAAAAAAGAATGAGAACTTTGACCTGGTGATAGTGGAAATTTTTGACTACTGGCCTTTCTTGGTTGCTGAGAAGCTTGGAAAGCCAGCCCCCTGTCTTATGTGCCAGTATTCTATTCCTTGTTAACTGACTACATGGACTAATGGGGCTGAGTAAAGAATTCCCTGATGTTCTTTGATGTTCCCGATGTTCTTTTCTATCCCAGGCCTGATGTCTGCAGCCATCAAAGTCACAGTGACCTACTGCTTTTGGTCTTGAACAAGGTCACCACAAAATAATCCTAAACAATCTGTGAGCTCTGAGAACGCATACCAGGGGGCACATTGCCACTGTATTCAGTGGCTTTATGTGCACATGTTCACCCATGTTCCCTTACACACTCACGTACACACAGACACACACACATATCTTCCTTAGCTACTAAGGTGTGAGCAACTCATACATTCACGATACTGATGCCAAGGTGCCTGAGTGCCAAGCTGAGCAACCTCCTGGCCAGTTACTTGGCACACTGGGTCTCTGATACCAGAGAACTTTCTCACCCACAGCAGGTTATCTCTGTGCCTACTGCTGCTTCTTAGAGACCCCTCGCTGCCATAGCCACTGACTGGATCAGAGGCTCATAACCAAGATTATGACAAAATAATCTGTAGAATTTTAAAAACATTCCTGTTTCCACGTCTGCCAATGTATTTCTTTAAGTCTTGGACATGGGATATGATTCTCATTTCAAAGAAGAAACAAGGAGGTTCTCACGCACATCCCAGTTGGCCAGCACAGGCTGAGATGAACTCTTCATTATCAACAATCACCTTAGTTAGCTCTAAGTAAGCAAAGCAAATACTGATGTGCAGAGTCCAGTCTTTGCTTTCAAGTGGCTTCTCATATATTTAAAGAGAACAAGTAAGTTTTATGTAAGTTTTATGAGTGCTACATGAGTTGTGATGTCAATGAATGTGTCGAGAATTCAGAGAAGAGGGATATTATTTGGTGGGTGAGAAAAGTTTGCTCAAGGAAAGGAAGAGACAGAGAGAGACAGAGATAGACATAAGGAAACACAAAGAGAAAACAGATGAGAGAAGCAAAGAGACATGAGGGGATAGAGAGAAGGAATGGAATGATGGAATGGATAGATGGATGGATGGATGGATGGAGATATCTGCCTTGCTTAGCACTATTCTCTACAGAATTCCCTGGGTTCTGGCTGAGTCTTCCCTGGGTTCTGGCTGAGTCAAGGAGTCTCTATACAAAGGCAAGGCTTGGAATCCTTGGGTGTGTAGCAAGCAAAGTCATCTTCACAATGGCTCCAACACACTTTAAGTCCCATTGGTATTTTCTTCTGCCTTTTCTGCTTTCCTTGTTCTGAAACTTTTCGTCCTGAAGTGTTCTGCTGCCTTTGTTATTTGCAACAGGGCACCCTCACGTCCACCTTTTTGTCACCCATGGTGGGATAAATAGTGTCATGGAGGCCATCCAACATGGCCTGCCCACGGTGGAGATTCCCCTCTTTGGAGACCAGCCTGAAAACCTGCTCTGAGTAGATGCCAAAAATTTTGGTGTCTCCATCCAGTTAAAGCAGATCAAGGCTGAGACATTGGCTCTGAACATGAAGCAAGTCATAGAGGACAAGAGGTGTGCAGCTCTCTGGGCTTGTGGTTACTCACACTGAATGAAGATGTAAACCACAATGGGCACCGTGTGGGTCTTTTTTGCAATAAAACGGAAATTTCCAGGACGTGAAATAATATGTGTGTGATGCTAACAGCTGACTTATTTCCTATGAGAGGACGACTAGAGCAGTTTAGGTTAGATGATGAGAATGACTTTATGCCTTCTAGTTGTGAGGAACCCGAACGACTGACACAGGGTGTCTTTGAGAGGTCTTCTACTTTGGAGGCGCTTATAGTAGAATTCCAACTGAGGCAGGAGGTTGCCTTTCTGTTCTCAATATCCCACACTGCTCCCCACCTCAGCTGTTTTGACTGTGCTGCTCCCTAGAAAACACATTTCCTTCTCTTCACAGGGTTGGCTCCTTCCTGACATCGAGGCCTCATCCCAATGCCACCTGCTCAGAGAGACCGTCTTTCTCCGATAGTCCCAAAGCCTTCTCTCCTATCCACCCCAATTATAGCGTATTATTTTTTTCTTAGCACATCACAGGATCTGTAATTGCCCATTTCTTTATGTTTTAACATATTGGCTGTCCCCCACACTAGAAAGTAGAGAGTAAGCTCACCCAGGACAACAGCGCATGTCTCCTCTTTTCTGCTATGTTTCCAGGGTTCAGCACAGGGCTTGCCACAAAGTAAGTTTGAATGGATTCCTGTTAAGTGAGTAAATACAAAGGGGCCCATTGACCTCTTAAGAAATTCTCCAACCAGCGCAGTAATCTCATATGAAGAGGAAAAATATATTTTCTTTCTTATAATGAAGAAGGACTAAAAAACTTAGAGCTTCAAGGGCGCAAACCCGAATCATATCTCAAGACTTAGCATTAATGCACAACGTTATGGCACATAGGAGACCTGCAAGTAATTCCTGTTAGGTGACTGAATAATAACCACATTGCATGTGACTCCTATAACCCCAGAAAAGTTGTTAAGCTCTGGGGGTCAGATAACCCAGAAACTTTATGCATATTTGGTATCTCACGTGTTTAAAATATTCATTTTCTGATGAATGGCTTCGTAACTTCCACTGGATTTTCAAAGACCTAAACCCCAAATGTGCATGATCCACTGGCCCTGTGAAGGAGTCATCTGGGCTGGGATGGTCCACAGACATTGGACATCAGGGCTGGCTACATAATTCATGTGCCCTTATGTGAAATGTGGAGACCCTTGTCATAAAGTTTAAGGATTTCAAGAGGGTGACAGCAGAGAATTAAATCAAGCACAGGCCCATTTAAGGGTGGGGCCCTGTGCAAATATGCAGGCTCATAGCCCATGAAGCCAGTGCTGGTCAACATGGTGCTTTGAAGGAGCAGGAAAGCGCAGATGCCTTCCTGGGCTACAGTCCCCAGAGTCACATTTGTTATCTAGCCCAGACACCAGCACAAAGTAGATGCTCAATAAATATAATGGTTTCCTGTAGCATATCTTAAGCCTCCTTGGGATAGAGATTAGTCCTTACAGACGTAGTCACTTTTTTTATAGTTTAGCACTCCCAGCACCAAGCATGGATCTTTGCATGCAAATAGCAGTTTGAACTTTATTTTTTAAAATTTCTTATTTATTTATTTATTTTTGCTGTGTTGGGTCTTCGTTTCTGTGCGAGGGCTTTCTCTAGTTGTGGCAAGCGGGGGCCACTCTTCATCGCGGTGCACGGGCCTCTCACTATCGCGGCCTCTCTTGTTGAGGAGCACAGGCTCCAGACACGCAGGCTCAGTAGTTGTGGCTCACGGGCCTAGTTGCTCCGTGGCATCCTCCCAGACCAGGGTTCGAACCCGTGTCCCCTGCATTAGCAGGCAGATTCTCAACCACTGCACCACCAGGGAAGCCCAGTTTGAACTTTTTAAAGGGATCCAACTAGACCATAGCAAGGCCAAGCCAACAACTTTTCCTTGAAAGGGAATCTTTTGTGCATAATTTGGAAAATGTGTGTGTGTGTGTGTGTGTGTGTGTGTGTGTGTGTGTGTGTGTGAGATGTAAGGTCTCTAAGACTTCTGAGACCACTTGAGTAACACCTCCATCTGTCTCTGCCAATAGGCAGAAATCTGCCATGGTCGACACCAGCATCACGAAGCGCTCCCACCCCCTGACCCCCAGCCAGTGGCTGGTGGGCTGTGGACACCTCCTGGTGGCGGGACCACCTCCCTTGACTGTAGATGAGACCCTCGAGAGCAATGGCACCTGGTAACAACTCTTCCTTTCTCACTTGTGTTATTGAGAGCTGAGCTGCGTCTGTCCTCTAACTGATTTTACAAATGAGTAAGCCTACAAAACATAGCAGAAAAGTGTGCCAGAGCTTAAGACCAAATAATAGTTCATTTCATTTCACTCCTTCCCCTTTTGAAAATTTATCTCATGGAATTTTATTGAGCTAAGGCTTGCTATTCCATCTTCCTTTAGTGACCATTTATGAGCTTCATATCATCTCAGATGAGAGTTACTATTACTAGAAAGTCAACTGCAAGCAGTAGCAGAAAGCCTCAGTAGAGCAGCTTAAGCCAGTAGCCTTCAAGCTGGGCTACCTTCACCATAATGTGTACATGAAGATTTCCCAAAGGCTACATGACACAGAGTTTGGAAGTGGTAAATTTCCACCTTTGTTGACTCTAGTTTCCTAAAACTGGTCTGCCTGACAAGGTGTTGTGTTTGGTTGGCAGATCCTCTGTCCTGCCACACTTTTCACAGTTCCCTGACTCTTATTTTACAGAAGAAATGGACACCTTTCACCCACCCCCATTCTCCGCATGGTACATTGCCCCAGGGTGGAAAAGTAGGGGTACCAAATGAACAATTCAAAATCTAATGACTGAGCCAGAAAGTGTTTATAATTCAGATGATTTGTAATTCTTTGTTTTTAACAAAATCCAAGATGAATTGTGATTTTTCAGCTGACCTTAAAAAGTAACTTTTGATGGTAGACTGCTGTGAGAATAGCATATTCACGTGGCATGTTATTCTGAAGGTGTTCAAAGAATGAAGGTACATTATTTTCAAGGTGGTTCATAACAAAACTCTTAGTGCTCCTGCTACTTATTTATGTGAATAGTTTTTCAGTGTTTATGTAACTAAGAGATATTGATCCAAAACTGTCTCATTTCAGAAGTAGATAATGTTTATCTACAGACATATAAATTAATTTTAAAAGAATTGAAAAAACAGCCCCTCATCTCATTGTGAGATATGTCTCCAATAAAATTTTATAGTTTGTGTTAGGTGACTAAATATTTTGAAATATGTTTATGTAGCTTTGACCAATTTAATGCAAGTATTAAAACAAAGAGTGATAATTTAGTACAAATATTGGGCTCTTAGAGGCTTATTGTTTTAGGAATTATAAATAGTAATTTGAATACGTATTTTTGATGCTTAAGGCTATGAGAGAATACTCTGTACAATTCTTTTAAGCATAAAGATACATAGACTAGAAATAAATTCTCTGGGGAAAGTGGAAAATAAATAAAAATTCAAGAAGAAAATGGGAGGATGCAAAATTTCCTAGTGAAAATGAGCAGTTCATTATCTATGTTAAGAATGAATAAAAAAAGAAAGAATGAATGATGGTATCAAACAGCTGAGGTGTTTACAGCCCACTGCATACATTTAACAGAGTGATGCAACTGTTTATTTTTAAATCATATAATTGCAAGGACTGGAAATGACATCCTATTTAATTATTAAAACTTACGATGAGACATTTTAGATTTCAATTAAAAAATTTATTCTTACAATGTATTCTGTTAGGTATAGTTGAGAAGATCTCATTTTTTTGTCATTGGCTTACACAAAAAGAGGGTTGTTTTTCCTACATGAGAAGTAGATGGGAAGGAAGTAGACAACTGATGGCATTGGTTCAATAGCTCTCCAATGTCAGGAAGAGCATGTTTATAATTCTCCCTTTTTAACTCATGGTTGCAGGATGGCTGCCCAGCTCCAGATATCATGTCCATGTCCCAAGGAGGACAAAAAAGGAGAAGGGGCAATATGAGCTAGGAAACGTTTTCACAGAATTATCTTTTCTCCTCCCCTTGCCAAGAGGCTTCTTTCCTCTTGCCTAGAACTCTTTCACCGGACGACTCAAGGCTGTGAGAGGAGCCATGAAAAATCTCTGCATTGGCAGCTGGTGAGGACTAAAAGACCTGTAAGGGTGTTGGGTTCACCAACCTGTAGTGTTTGATGCACATGGCAAAGGGCCAAAAAACTCTCCATGATGCTTGACTCATCGAAGAAGAATTTTCTGTGCTTTGATATTTTGTCCTGGTCTGTATTTATACAGCAAAGCATCCAACAGTCTTGGGCATAATGACAATTATAACTTTCATCTCTTGGTTACAGTTTCTGACTGGACCTGAGGAAACATCTGGCTCAGAGTTGACCTCAGTGACTTTCTAAATGTGATGGGGACCACGGCAGGGAGAGGCAGAGGACGGTTTCCGTCACAGAGCCCCAGGCTTGATCTCTGTGCAGGTGAAAAGAGGAAATGGAATTGTGACTGTTGACTCCAACGACAGTACAGAGAGGAAGGTGTGTGCTGTCCATCAAGGGACTATTGCCACAAACGAGTGGGAACTAAGCTTTAGTGGTTTTAGAAGGGTGAAAGTTACCTTCTTTAGAGTTCTGTAGAAAACGTGATTTGCAAATGGATTCTCTCTTCAGTCAGCCTGGCTCTGAAAACTGTGCAGAAGACTTTGTACTAGTGACTGGGGTAAGCATTAATAACAGAATGTCCTCACATGTGCGGGAGAATGGGGACTTTAGACTCATCAATAGGCTCCAGACTTAACCTGAGCAACCTCATTAAGCCTGCCCCACTCTTTGCTAATCTCCTCCCCTTTGCCCGGCATTAAGGTTTGTAAAATGCTGGAGTAGGTATCAGGATTGAGGAGATAGAGCATGCCACAGGGACTTTTCTCCTGGCTTTGCCCTCCACAGGCTACAGGGAATCCCATGCCATTTACACTAGAAAGCAGTTCAACCAACAAGAGCAAATAAAACCCACACCGTCCCGTTAATGGCAAACTAAACGTCAAGTTTTAGCAGCACTCTGTCCTGAACTCCTGCTACAAAGCTTTGTGGAGGGCTAGTGAGTCCAGAAGAATAGTACAGAAAAGAAAACAGGGACACCGAAGGCCCAAGGATGAGGTAAAACTGTGCTCAGAAGGAGGAAAATCTACGTTCTGCATAAAAATCCTGAAAAAGAGTTTTGGTAGATCAAAGCTATGACAACAGGAAGGGGGCACGAAAGCATGAGGGACCTAAGGTAACAGTCTTGGAAATGCTTCATTTCTGAGGGAGGAGAGGGTAAAAGGGAAGGGAGGCCCTCTTTGGATATTGGGTAAAAAAAAAAAAAAAAAAACAACCAGGAAAAATGTGAGTCCTGAAGGACAGCAGGAAGCTTGAAGCTTGGACGATACAAATCCCTAAGCCCATCACCAAGAAACAAAAGCCATACATTAACGAGACTGTAGTTGCAGATTATTTGCTATAGAATCCTGCATATCATTAAATATCTACATCTGTCTGTCACTGGATATCTTTATCATTCACTGTGTTATGAACAGGAACATGAATGAAATACTGTAGTGACTTTTTCCACAATTAAAAAATTTAATTAAATATATATGTACAGTATATGTAAAGACTCACATGTCTGACATGTTTCATACCTATCAAAAATGAGCACATTTAGAGTATTTTGCCTGATAATTTATTTTTGATGAAATGTGAAATGGCGTATTGAAGTTGTGGTAAATGGCTC
The DNA here is from genome assembly GCF_003031525.2 of Neophocaena asiaeorientalis asiaeorientalis. Classification (NCBI taxonomy): domain Eukaryota; kingdom Metazoa; phylum Chordata; class Mammalia; order Artiodactyla; family Phocoenidae; genus Neophocaena; species Neophocaena asiaeorientalis. The sequence continues at coordinate 1,378,791 of NW_020174096.1, read as the reverse complement.
CATTAATTGGTCCCAAAATGGATTGGGATATGGAAACTAAGAAACTATGGAAGTTGACTACTTAGAACGTTTCCTAGGACCAATTATTAGCCAAAGATCTCTTTTTTTCTCTTGATAATCTTATCTATTCAATAGTTTGAAAATATAAAAATGCACTTGAACTTTCTATCATGCTCAAATGCAAATACAGTCATGAAAACTACATTTTCAAGACAATGAAATGGAAATAACAGACAGATATTTTCTAACACAGCTATGCTACCAGAAGTGAATCTGCTGGATTTCCGGTTCCAGAAACGGCAGGCCAGGTAGGCCAGTTATGAGGTTTCTCAACTTTGAACCCACCTTTCTTTGCCCTGCTTTGTGATGCTGCACTCTGCCAAATGCATCCCCAGCTCTCTCCCTCTCGGACTCTGCTAACAGGGGACACCAGAGGTAGACTAGAAGGCTGCAGGGACAGGTGGGGATTTGGGCCATCCTGCTTGCTCCCTGCTCCTGCCAGCCGCACCACAGCTATGGTTTTTCATGGTGGCAGTGATGGTTTTAGTATCAGAAGTGGTTTTCTGTTTGTAGCTCTTCCGAATTACTGGAGTTAGCCTCATTGGGCTCCTCACAGATATTAGGACTAGCAGGATGTGACTGCCCCTTCCAGGTCTGGGTTTCAGCTCTGTGGATTTCCCTTCTGAGTTCCTAAAGCATCGACACCAGATAAGAAAGACCCTCCTTCCCTCTCCTTCTAAGCTTTGCACAACTCCCATCTTCAAGACTCTAAATTTTAGTAATTCTCACTCTTTGTTTCCTTAGCACAAGAGGTGGTGGCTGCTTTCCGTAGCTACTAACTCTGTAATGCCTCAATATCTCTCATTTGGTTACAGAGTTCTCCAAAATCTGGTGGAAAGTCTTTATTTTAAATTCTCTCTGTTAAAATAACTGAAGAGGTGAACAATGGCCTGGGCTTTTCTCTTCATACTGGATTCTTACTGATACACTAGGTCATTCAGACTATCCTTCCAGTAGAAAACAAATTGAAGAAGCTGGATAAAATATAAAAAAACAATCTTCAAAGCATCAAAGGACTAATAGGATAATAAGGAATCAGGCCAAATTCCAAATGCAAGCTGGAGCTCTGGGAGACAAGGAGAGGAAAGCAGTTTGCCCTAAGGGGATTTGTTGATCCCATCAAATGTGGATCGAGGGTTTGGCAGACTGACTGGCGGAGATTGGCAAGAGCAAAGACCTTGGAACTGAAAAGGTCCTATCCTTACATTAAGGGTGAACCAGAGATAATTCTGCCCCTGCCCTGCCACCTGCATAGGTCTGTGTGGCAAGTTGCCTTGATGCTGAATAGAACAGGGGTAATATGAAAAGAAAAGATTAAAAAAAAGATTTATCCCTGGGAAGCTGTCATCATAGGCTAGCCCCTGTTTGGGAGGAGAGAGAAAATAGGGAGGGATTATGTGGAGAAATAATGAGAAATTTTTTGAGAATTTCCTAGAGCTGACAAAAAACATCGATTTACAAATTCAAGAGGCCAAAGTGAGAGACACATTATAGAAAAAGTGTAGAATTCTAATGACAAAGAAAATCTTTAAAGCTGCCATGGGAAAAAATAGATTAATGTTCCTGAAGCCCCAGTTACTCCCAACTTATTTCTCACGTTAAACAAAAGTGGAGACTAGAAGATGATGGAATGTTATCTTCAATGTGCTGAAAGTAAGTAATAATCAATTTAGCTTTTTTATGGGGGGGGATTTTTTTATTATTACTGATTCAACTTCATTACTGGTAATTGGTCTGTTCATATTTTCTATTTCTTCCTGGTTCAGTCTTGGGAGATTGTACATTTCTAGGAATTTGTCTATTTCTTCTAGGTTGTCTATTTTATTGGTGTATAATTATTCATAGTAATCTCTTATGATCCTTAGTATTTCTGTGGTGTCAGTTATAACTTCTCCTTTTTCACTTCTGGTTTTATTGATTTGGGCCCTTTCTCTCTTTTTCTTGATGAATCTGGCTAAAGGTTTATCAATTTTGTTTACTTTTTCAAAGAACCAGCTCTTAGTTTCATTGATCTTTTTAATTTTTTTATTCCCTCTTTCATTTATTTCTGCTCTGATGTTTATGATTTCTTTCCTTCTACTAACTTTGGGTTTTTACTTTTTTTAGTTCCTCTAGATGTGAGGTTAGGTTGTTTATCTGAGGTTTTTCTTTTTACCTGAGGTAAGATTGTATGGTTAGAAACTTCCCTCTTAGAGCTGCTTTTGTTCCATCCCATAGATTTTGGATTGTTGTGTTTTCATTTTCATTTGTCTCTAGGTATTTTTTGATTTCCTCAGTAATTTATTAGTTTTTTAGCATATTGTTTAGCCTCCACATTTTTGTGTTTTTTGCCTTATTTTTTTTTCTTATACTTGATTTCTAGTCTCATAGAATTGTGGTTGGAAAAGATGCTTGATATGATTTCAGTCTTCTTAAATTTACTGAGACTTGTTTTGTGGCCTAGCATGTGATCTATCCTGAAGAATGTTCTATGTGCACTTGAAGAGAATATGTATTCTGCTGTTGGGATGGAATGTTCTATATACATTTATTAAGCCCATCTGGACTAATGTGTAATTTAAGGCCAGTTTTCCTTGTTGATTTTCTGTCTGGATTATCTGTCCATTGGTGTAAATATGGTGTTAAAAGCCCCTGCTATTACTGTGTTACTGTCAATTTCTCCCTTTATGTTGGTTAATATTCGTTTTATGTATATAGGTGCTTTTATGTTGGGTCCATATATATTTATAATTGTTATATCTTCTTGGATTGATCCCCTTATCATTATGTAATGTCCTTCTTTGTCTCCTGTTGCAGTCTTTGTTTTAAAGTCTATTTTGTCTAATCTAAGTGTTGCTACTCCAGCTTTCTTTTTATTGTATGGAATACCTTTTCCCATCCCCTCAGTTTCAGTGTGTGTGTATCTTTAGATCTAAAGTTAGTATCTTGTAGATATAAGACATATGTGTGTGTATATATATATATATACATATATATATATACATGTGTGTGTGTGTGTGTGTGTGTGTGTCTTAGTTAGCCACTCTATGCCTTTTGATTGGAGCACTTAGTCCATTTAATTTTAATGTAATTATTAATAGATATGTATTGATTACTATTTTGTTAATTGCTTTGAAGCTGTTTTGTAGTTCATTTTTGTTCCTTTCTTCTTTGTTTGCTCTCTTCCCTTGTAATATGATGATTATCTTTAGTGTTACATTTGGATTCCTTCCTCTCTCTCTCTTTTTTTTTTTTGTGCGTGTATCTATTATATATTTTTCATTTGTGGTTACCATCAGGTTTATAGATAGCAATCTGCATATATGGGATACTGGGGTCAGTGCAGTCTTGCTGGCGGATGGGCTTGGTCCTGACATAGTCAGCTGCAGGACTACAGTGGTTCTGGGGCTGTTGTTGGCTAATTGGTAGGTGGGGCTGAAGCCCAGGGGGTCCTGGAGCTAGTGCCAGCCCACTGGTAGGCAGAGCTGAATCCTGGGGGCTCTGGCTGTGGGGTCTTGGGGGTCTCAGATTTGGTATGTTAGCCTGCTGGTGGGTGGGGCTGGAATCCACGGGGTACTGGGGTTGATGTCTTCCCACTAGTAGATGAGGCTTGTTCCAGGGCTAGTGCTGGCCCCGTGGTGGGTGGAGCCAGGTCCCAGAGTTTCTGACTGCAGGGCCCTGGGGATCCTGGAGTTGGTGTCAACCCACTAGTGGGTGGGGCCGGTTCCCATTGGCTGGCTTCAGGGTCCAGGGAGTCCCAGGGCTAGTGCTGGTGCACTGATGGGTGTATCCAGGTCTCCTGGGTCCTCTGGTGGGTAGGGCTGGGTCCCAGAGTGGCTGTAGGCTCAGAGGGTCTTACGGCAGCCTGCCTGCTGGTGGGCAGGTCCGTGTTCCACAGGCTAGCTGCTTGGCCTGAGGCCTCCCAGTACCCCTGATGGGCTGGTGAGCAGGGCTGGGTCCTGGAGCTAATAAACTAGAAGGAGGATTCCAAACTGGTGCTTATCAACACCAGTGTCCTTGTTGTAGAATGAGTTCCCCAAAATGACCTGCTGCCAGTATCTATGTCCTCAGGCTGAGCTCCAGTTGCCTCCTGCATCTCTGGGAGGCTCTCTAAGATCAGCAGATGGGTCTGACTTAGGATCCTTTCAAATTACTGCTTCTGCCCTGGGTCCTGAAGTGTATGAGATTGTATGTGCACACCTTTTAAGAGTGGAGTATCTATTTCCCACAGCCTTCTGGCTCTCTCAAAAGTAGGCCCTGCTGGTCTTTAAAGTCAAACATTCTGGGGGCTCATCTTCTCAGTGCAGAACCCTGAGCTGGGCTCAGACCCCTTGCTCCTTGGGGAGAACCTCTGCAGTTGCAATGATCCTCCTGTTTATGGGTTGTCCACCCGGGCATATGGGTCTTGACCATATTGTATCTCCACCACTCCTCTCTGTCTTGCTGTGGTTCTTTCTTTATATATTTAGTTGTAGAAGAACTTTCTGCTTGTCTTTCTGCCTTTCTCATCAATAGTTGTTCTGTAAATATTTGTAATTTTGGTGTACCTGTGGGAGAAGGTGAGCTCAGGGTCTTTCTACTCTGCCCTCTGGCCACTCCCCTGTCAGTTTATCTTTTAATAATGAGGGTGAAATCAAACCACTGCCAGAGGCAAAAGGAGAGAATTCTTACCAGCTGATTCTTGATAAAGGAAATACTATAGGATATACTTTAGGAAGAAGTGACCCATAAGGAAGGTCAGAGATGTAAGAAAAAAAGAACAAAGAGAAAGTATATGAGCAAATCTAAGCAAGCATTGATAGACATAACATTTAAATATTAATAATTTTATAATTAAATTATGTATAATTCATATAATATACTTGAAGTAAAAAACATTGTTTTCTGAGGTTAAAAATACAGACTCAAAATGTGTAACAAAAATAGCATGTAAGTCAGGAGGGGGTAAATGGAACTTCTAGGGTTCTTGTCTTGCCCAGAAGTAGATAAAGATATGGATTAATTTTTGACCTTGACAGATTGTAAAGGCATGCTGTGAATCTGGGATAATTTATTTCAAGGAAAGAGATAAGACAGAAATCATTAGAGGGGGAAAATGAAATGACCAAAAATATTCCAAGCTCTAAAGGAAGACAAAATAGAGAAAAAAGAAAGAATAAGAGGGAGTAATAGAAACATGGTAGATATAAACCTATATACTCCAGTTCAAATACAAAGATTGACAGACTTGCTTAACAACATCAGGCTGATTGCCATTTCAAGAGGTACATCTAAAACATGAGGATACAGGAGGGTTGATTATAAAAGGACGGAAAAAGACAGGTCATGTAACACTAATGGAAAGTAAGACCTGAATAATTAGGAATAATATCAGACCAACAGACTTGAGGTGAAAAGCTTTACCAGAGACAAAATTGTACTTTTGTAATGAAGGTTAGTTATTTCACTGGGAATGTGTGGTACCTGAAACTATAACTGTAAATGGATATGTATCTAATGATGTGACCTCAAAAACTGAAACAACAAGAAAAATTAGAATCATAGTGGGAGATTTTAAAAACGTTTTTAAAGACAAATTTCTAATATTTGTAAAAGCAGAACTTCCCCATGCCCAACACTTAGCTTCAATGATTATAAACTCCTGGCAAATTTTCTTTCTTTTATATTCCCACCCACTTTAAACTTTGCCTCTGTCCCCTGCCCCAGGCAAATCCAAAACATCATAATACTTCATCTGTGTCCCAGAATGTATCTGAAGAGCCAAGGTATCTCTTTTTAAATAACCATAATAACATTGTGATCCTTCTCCAAATGAATAGTATCTATTTAATATCGTCAAATATTTCTCTGATATTCATAAATTTTTAGAGTTCGTTTGAATCATGTCATCTAAAATTTTAACACTCCTGATACCTGACCCTCGCATCCCCTTCCTTGTGTGATTTTCTTAGCAGCATTTGCCATTAACGTACTATATATTTTATTTGTTACTGTGTTTAACATTTGTCTGCCTAGCAGAAGACTACCTGAAATAAAATTGGTTAGCAATATAATTGTTGAATACAAATAAGATTGGAGTTAGACAAAAAAAATTATTTTGCTGATACATTATGAGAGGTACCAGATAACATTTGGGCTGGAGACTTGTAATGCCTATAAAGGTCCACTTCTCTCTCTCCTTCATCACAATGGCCGTGGTTGTGTAAAGGATGGATCATCAGGCGCTCCCACCCCCTGACCCCTGCCCAGCACCTGGGTGCCATCCTCCAGACAGGGGATGCAGCACACCTCAAGCCCCACGCCTTCCAGTAGCCATGTTGTGAGCAGTACCTGCTGGACGTCTTGTTGTTCCTGCTAGTGGTCACCCTGGGCACCTCGTGGCTCTGTGGGCAGCTGCTGGGCCTGGTGGCCGGGTGGCTGTGTGGGACCAGGAAGCTGAAGAAGGCCTGAGGCCAAGTGGAGCCTTGGAGAGGGTGTGCTGGGGAGCCACTGGTTCTTTGAAGGCTTCCCACAGCACTATAGACCACTGGCATCCTCTCCTTCACTTTCTCTTGATAGGACACACCTTCCTCCTATTTTCTGCCTCTTTAGAAATCTTTATGAAGAACTCTTGGGTTTCTATTTTAAAATATTGTGGTAAAATATACACTACATAAAATTACCGTTTAAGGGAGGGTATGGGGAGACAAGGGAGGGGCGGTGAAGAAACAATAGCATAGCCTTGGGGGCAGGGTCCTGATTCCCCCTCAAGAGATATACAGTAAGTCTCCTACATAAGAACCTTCAAGTTGCGAGCTTGCAAAGATGTGGACGCGTGTTCCATCAACATCAGGTGTGAGTGAAATGGCAGCTTGCCCTCCGTCCCCTATTGCTGACGATCCTTCGGCTCTACCGTCTCCCACCTCCTCTCCCTCCTCCAGTCAGTAACTCTTCTTGCCTGTTCACTGGATGCCAGCCCCTGGATGCCAGCTGTTGTACTGCACTGCTGTGCTTTTCAAGGCACTGTCCTGTAAGATTAACAACGTTTATTTTTTGTGTTTGTTTGCTTTTCATCTATTATTTGTGTGAAAAGTATTATAAACCTATTACAGTACAGTTCTAGCTGATTGTGTTAGTTGGGTACCTAGGCTGACTTTGTTGGACTTACAAACAAATTGGACTTACGAATGCGCTCTCGGAACGGAACTAGTTCGTATGTAGGGGACTTACCATGCATAACGTTATCTGTGAGCTCCTCTGCAGAGCTAAAACCCCCACCAAATGGAAGACCTGATGAAGCACTCTTCGTTCCAGAGAAGGTCACAGTTCGCCCATCATCACCTGACGCCAGATGATCTCTGGCTTGAAGGAATGCGGGGCCCTGCACACACCCTGATCCTTATCAGCAGCCCCGCCCCTGGACTATAAGGCTCTCTCAGGCACCCCCCACCCCTGGGTCAGGACACACAGTTTTGAGGGCATTAGCTCACTGTGGCCCCCTTTGCCTGGCAAAGCAATAAAGCTATTCTCTTCTACTTCACCACCCCCTCCCCCCAGGTATTGTGGTAAAATATGCAGCACATAAAATTACCATTTAACCATTGAGTATACCGTTCAGTGGCATTAAGTACACTCACATTGTTGTGCAAATGTCACCACCACCCAATTCCAGAACGTTTTTCACCTTTCCACACTAAAACGCCACACGGGTTTAAGGACAGCTCCCCACTTCCCATCCCCCTTAACCCCGCCAAGCTTCTAAGCAGCCCACGATCTACTTTTGTGTCTCTGAATCTGAACTTGAGCTTCTGGATCACCCCCGACCAACGGACACTTCTACTCAGACCAGCCTGCTTCAGCCTCTCTGTCCAGGAGGCTTCTCAGGCTCTTTCCCAATTTCTCCTTCTTTCACTTTTCATAGAACTCACATGAGCTATTTGTCTGATTCTTCCATGCGGGCCTTCTTCTTGCATCTCCTTTTACTCTCGCCTCACAGCCCGGGAAGCCCGGTCTCCGTCCTGCAGGTCAGCAGGGACACCCCTCCCAGGACCCCGTCTTTGGTCTCTGCCTGAGTCCCCTTCTGCGCAGAGCACCTCCTTTGCTGTCAGTCCTGGAGCCTTTGGTCCACAGCTGATGCTGCTTGCTTCCCACTGTTCACAGTTGCCTCCTCAGGATCCCCACTCGAATAAATGGGGTCCCGGAAACCTAAGTGGAGAAATGGAACTTACATGTAAGGCTTGGGGCCTCAGGTCCAAGAACCATGGCCGTGCCCAAGCCTCTTGATTTAGGAAACATTCCATCTGCCACCTCATGGAGCAGAGAACATCCCTATGTGTGGTAAACCCTTAAGGATGACATTCAGTTCCTAGTAACAGAAACAAGAAAAAATACACTCCGGAGGTTTTGGTTATTTTTTCTTCCCTGGACACAACCTGGAGACGGGACATGGAAGGCTGGTGTGGTGACTCAACCTGCTGTCCACAGGTTTTTTCTTTTTTTTGGACTTTTGACCTCCTGTCTTAAACTATTCTCCAAGTTACCTCTCGGGTTTGTTGCTCTCATGAAATATTTTACCTTCAATTTTCATGTCCTCCTATTTGCTTTTGCATTCTGAAATGGAATTAAATTCCTCCTTAAAAGTTCTAGTGTATGGTATCTAGTAGATTACAACATGGTGAAGAAAATATTAGAAACAAGGGATGGCCCTGGAAACTGCAGTTCTGGATTGCTTAATTCTGGGTTGTGAAACACATCTTGGAATAATTCAAATGAAAATGTGAAACAGTTACTACAAATGCTCCCTGCAGAAATAGGAAAATGCCCACACCTGCCAGTGACGGGATGGGATTTGCCTGGTGGTATGGACAGCTGGGTGCCTGCTCTCCACCCTTTTCTGTAAGTTCTCATGCTGCAAGTGTGTCCCACACAGGAGCATGTCACATGCATAAGTGTGTGTGTGTGTGTGTGTGTGTGTGTGTGTATGTGAGCTAGGGTTTTATTTCCACAATTCTTATAAAATCTATTAAACTGGTCTTTGGCATAAGTTCCTTGAGGGACAGATATGCAGCCCTCTCTGTGTTGTCATTGGAATGAATGGCCAGAATTGTATTCCCCTCGTAAGCAACACGGGGACCTAGGGATGAGGCTCCCTGGCTTGTAACTCCCTCTCTCCTGCTCTCACTACAAAATCCTTCCTGATCATCTGGTATCAGTGAGGCCTACTCTTTCTGGTGCTTTCTAGGCCCCACCCCAATCCATGAAATCTGATCAAGAGCGGCCAATGAGCCAGAACGATGCCTCCAGTTTGTTTCCGCCAAGCATCCTACACAGGGCTGGCTGCCAGCATAGCCTTGATGACCTGGAAATCCAATCTCATCACTCCGTGATTAAAATCCTTTGTTGGCTCCCACTGCAGGGAATACAAGGCCTCTGTGATGTCTCTTTGGCTACCACAGCAGGCACGTCTCGAAAATTCTGAAATAGACCCCCAAATATGTTCAGTTGATTTTTAACAAAGGTGCAAAGACAGTTCAATGGAAAAAGAAAGAAAAATCTTTTCAGCAAACTGCACTGGGTTGGCCAAAAAGTTCGTAGTTACCACAACACACCTACTAGAATGGCTAAAATTTAAAAGGCTGACAATGCCAATAGTTGGCAAGGACATAGAGCTACTGGAATCCGTACGTTCCACTGCTGATGGGAACGTAAAATGGTACAGCCATACAGTTTCCCCAAAACAGTTGAGCATCTATGTGCCAAATGACTAAGCCATTCCAATTCTAGGTATTTACTCAAGTTAAATGAAAATATGTGTCCACCTGAAAACTCGTACACAGATATTCATAACAGCTTTATTTGTAACAGCCTTAGCCTAAGAAAAAACGAAATGCCCATAAACAGGTGAATGGATAAACAAGTTGTGGTATAAGCATAAAAAGGACTGTTGCTCAGCAGTAAAAAGGAACATGCTACTGATGTACACAACCATATACGTGGATCTCAAAATGATCTTGCTGAGCGAAAGAAGCCGGACTCAAAGAAGTGCCTCCTGCATGATTCACTTACATAAAATTCAAGAAAATGTAAACTAATCTCTACTGACAAAAAGGAGACTAATGGTTGCATGAGGCTGTGGGCTGTGGGAGGGTGCACTGTGAATGGGGTGATGGAAATCTTTGCAGTGGTGGCTTTGTAGGTGTATATATCTATCAAAACTAAGTGGATGCAGTTTGTTGTACACAAGTTAGACCTTAAAATTGCTTTGAAAATCTCTATGGGTGAGATATGCTTTTAAGTGTTTTTCTATTTGCGTACCTTAAATTTTAGTATTTGGGAATTATTGTTCCATTTGAATATAGCTGAAAATGCAAATACATTATAATTTCCAAAACAGTAGAGCTGGTACAGTTTTGAAAAGGGAGGAGATATGTGTGTACAAGAAGTAAGGTCATTTCCTGGAGAATCAGAGGGACTAATGGTAAAAGCCTAGGATTAGGGGTCAAGTTCACATACTCAGACCTAATGCATGTTTATTTTATGAGTGGAACCTGGGGTCTTCCGTAATTATAACACACAATTACACATTTGAAAAATTATAAGCACAGGTAAGACATTTAATTTTTGAGCTTTAATGGACATTAAACATGATGTAAACTAAGGATTTAGGTATAAAATACCTATTTTTGGAGTTGCATTTTAAGATTCTGAAAGGAAGTTCAAGATGCCATTTATATTTCCTTTCATTGTTCTGCTTATCTGTTTCTACATTACCACCATCTCATGTTGATTTTTTGTGTACCTGTCTACCCCGATGGTCTGTAGATGTGGTTTTACCTCATGTCAATCTTTCGTTGTTTTGTTTATCACATCCTAATTGCAGGCTATTAAGAGATGGTTATGTTATTTATTTAAATGTCAAAAAATTATTCATGTAAAAGGAAGTAAATGAAACGTCTATGGTCCTACACAAACTTCTACTTAGTACAAGGACTTAAATACTTCTGAAAAGCAGACTTTGTATTTTAAATGTCCTTCATATAAAGACATTTTATCCAGTTCAAAAATTTGATTCAACCAACAATGACTGATTTCATATCTGTACATGGTACTGGGCATTTTGGAAGATGCAAAGATGAACCAGACTCTTTCCCAGTCCTCTAAGAGCTCTCAGTTGGCTTTCCATTGTCTTACCGATTAATTAAAAGGCAGATTTATCTGTCACTGGTAGTGCATCTTGTCTAAGTGATTGCTCCTCAATAGCTTATTAGTTTAGCTTAATAATTTCACTTAGTGAAAGTCAAATGAACGGCTTGATACCATGAGGTCAGCTGCAGCAAGAAGGGGTATTTTGGGATGAAATGGCTAATGGTGTGTGGAGAGGAAACTCAGAACTACCCTGGGATAGTGGTGGAGAGCACATTTTAATCCATGTCAGTGTCAGTACCATCTTAGTGCTTGGTAGTGGTCACGGGCCATAGGCAGGAACCCTCTGGAAACAGTATCTAACCCCCAAAGAGAGAAAAGGACACATTTTTGAATGAGTGGCTTTTTATTTGCACCCCAAATCACACCCTGTTGGAAATCCCCTCAACCAAGACAAATCTTCATTAAAATTCATAGAGAACATCACCCCCTTGACCTCCAGGGCAAGTCTGCGAAGTCGACAAGGCAGATATAGAGTCTATTCTAGAGACTGTAGAAATCAATGACCACACTTGCCTGAGAAGACATGGAATGTGAGAACAGATCTTCATAGTTCTAGTCTCCCGTTCTTTGCATGACTTCATGATGGAAGCAAGAGAAGCGGTGGAAATGATGAAGGTAGGAGAGATGTCATTGGTACAAATTAGAGAGAGCATGGTTACGGTGTTTTTTTTTCCTAAACAGGGCCACTTCTCATCTGGCAAACTTGTTGTTAGGGAACAAGTGTAAAAAAAAGACGAGAAGTGAAAAAAAAGAGGAGAAAGGTGAAAAGAAGACACCAAGGATGGGAAGAGTGGGAAATGAATCCTATCAGTGTGTGGCTGTGGAGGAGGAGGGAGGACTTTGAATCACCTGTAATTATACCTGCCTGCTCCCGTGTATTGTGGTTTTAAGTCTTACCTGATAATTAGACGCCATCTGGAGACAACAGAAGGGCAGGGAAGAGTTGCCTAAAGAAGTAAGAGAATTTGCTGAACATTATCTTATACAACCTAGAAGGCAAGTTTTGTGTCCTTCTAGAAACCAAACAACTGCTAGCCAACTCCCTGTTGGCTTCTCTCCTAAGGCCAACGGCTTGGGTTTTCACAGTCACTGGATTTCCTAGGCAACAGAAGTGTAAACTTGAGAAGAGGCAGGGCCGGGATAGGGATTGACAATGAGCTAAGCCAATGAGGCTGTAAGTTTGCAGCAGTCATTCCTAGACATCCAATTGGCAGGAAGAGGGTGGACCAAGAGGTGTGAGGACAGAAGGTAAGAGGGAGGAGGCAAAGGGGGATGGGAGGGGACTGGTCCTCCCAGATGCAAAAGGGAGCGTCCACAGTTTCGGTTCAAAGCAACTGTTGGCAACAGGTTACCATTCAAGGTAAATCAAAGTTTTAATCTATTATACTGATTTGATCACTTTTGTTTCATTTTAGCTAAAGAAGAAAGAAGACAGTAGATGTTACCTTCTAAAAAGAAAATCAAAAAGTTGATGAGCCTTCTTGGCTGTCTGTCTAGGGAGGAAATAACTTGGTACTGGGAGAAGCCTTTGTCATCTTTGCATAGAGGTGCTCAGATAAAAATGTACAAAAATAAATTTCTTTCAGTAAAGGGGAAGGAAATAACCATCACTGAGCAGTCACTATGTACTGGGTACTTAAGTGTGAAGTGTCTGGGTGAATTACTATAAGTAGCCTGTAAGACCATTGATAAAAGCGAGCTTCAAGAAGGTTAAACGTCTCCAAGTCAAAAAACAATGAAAAAACTGAGCTTTGGTTCAGACTTTGGTTTACCTAACATACTAAGTTGTGCTATTTCTGGGGAACCCTGCCTACTGAACTGACCACTTAGAATTAGATGAGAATCAGAATTCTTATTAAACAGACACAGCATGTTAAAAATTATATTAGAGAGTTGATTGGATTGATCATGAAGTTGAGAAGGACCTTAGGAAACGGCAATACCATTTATCAAGGTGTCCACCTCACTTACCTCCAGTCTGGGGCATAGTTAAACCATACTAAGAAAATGGAATTCTTTCTTATTTTATAAAGTTCTTATTTTTTCCTCAAAATCTTACAACTACAGAAATCTTTTAAATTTGTAACTATGCATTTTAAATAGCGACGTTTAAATTGTGAACGTTCATTTGTATTTATATTCAAATAGTAATTATCTAATAACAATAGCAATTATTAATTCCAGTAAGTAGCAGTCTGCTAGTATTCTGTTAAGTGCTGAAGGAGACACAAAGCATACAGCCTGTGTCTTTAAGGACCTTTTAGTCTAGTAGGAGAGGCAGTCCTGAAAGCAAAGAGTTATGTCCTAGTGCAATGTGGATGTATGTGAGCTCTGCACAGATTATACAAAGGAAGATGCAAGCTGTTTTGCTCTGGAGAGAGAGGTTATAGGAGGCTTCACCATAGTGATTCTACAGGGAAGAGTAGGACTTCCCTAAACCCACAAGGGAGGGAGGGTGTTCCTGAAAATGAGACTCCCTGTACAAAGGCACAGAGATACAGAACAACATGGTGTGTTTGGGGAATGTGAGTGCGTCTAGATGCAGAATAGATTTTGGAGGGGTGGAGATTAGTTGAAACGGCTGGAGAGATAGGCAGGGCCAATGTATACATCAAATGCTAAGACATTTGCTCTTTACCTGTATACAACCAGGAGACACCAAGGGGTCTTAGAGTATGAAGTCTGGATTTCCATCTTATAAAGATCACTCTGCTAGTCACCTGGAGGCTAGATTGGAGGCAGGGAACCAGCTAAGGGGTAATTTCAGTAATGGAAATGGGAGAGGACCAGGTCCTGGATTAAGGTGGTACCCATGGCAAAGGAGGCAGGGGAAGGAACAGATTCAGGAGGCATCAAGATGGTAAAAATTTACAGGAATTGGCTGGTAATTCAAGGTGGAGGGTGAAAAGGAGTCTAGGATAATGTTCAGTTAATGACTTGGGAAAATGGTGCTGCCATTTCCTGAGGCAAGGAATAAGGAGGAAAAGATGATGAATCTGGTTCCGGAACATTAAACTTGAAGTGTCTGTAGGTCATTAAAGTGTACGTTTTGTATGGAAATTTGAAATATGGCTCTGAAGCTTAGGAGACTGGATGAGTTGGAATAAACATTTGGGATGAGTTGTGATAAACGGTGGATAAGGCTGAGATTACTACGGGATTTATGAGAGTGAGAAGAGGATAAATAACTGAATCCTAGGAAACAGTAACACTTCAAAAGGCAGGCAGAAGACAAGGGAGAGACCAAATAGGTCAGATCTGAGAGGAAGGGAGATAGGAAGTTAGATTCATAGACATTGAGAGAAAAGAGTTTCAAGAAGGAGGAATGAATTATCATAAGAGTCAACTGCTGGGCAAAGTGAAATAGGGGTTAAGAGTGACTGTTGAAGTTGGCAATCAGGTTGGCAATGATGTCCTGAGAGTATGTTCTTTGGAGTGACAGAGTGGAGACCAGACTGCAGTGGACTGAAGTATGAATGGGACATGAGAAAGTAAAAAACTGAGACTCTTTCAAGTAGTTTGGCTTTGAAGGGTGATAGCTAGAAGGAGTCTAGGGTTGAGGAACCACTGCACATTCATGAACTAAAGGGAGGAGCTGGTTATAGATATAGATGCAGGAGGAGAAATATAAGGATGGGGGAGTGAGAGGTACAAACTATTAGGTGTAAGATAGGATACAAGGATGTATTGTACAATGCAAGGCATATAGTCAGTATTTTATAACTGTAAATGGAGTGTAATCTTTACAGTTGTGTAAAAAATTAAAGGTTTTTAAACATAATAATTATAAAATAAAATCCACTGCAAGTACAGAAATAAATAAAGGGGGGAATTGGTGGAGAGGAGGAAAGGCATACCTGATGGCTGAGGGTCCAGGAGAGGTTGGGATCTATGCTGTAGGTGAGGTGATTATCCTTCAATGGGAGGAAATTCAGCACTCCCTCAAGGGGAGGGAGGACAAAGTCAAGTCTCAGAGACAAATACCTTTGTAGACTTGGAGGAGAGTGGTATGAGTGATTCATATCTGGTGGATCCATTTTTACTAAGAATTTCAAGATAAGGTGTGGAGGAGAGTAGCAAAAGTTTGAATTAGCCTCTGGAAAGATTGGAAGAAGAATCTAATCAATGTCATGTAAGAGTAGAGCTGCATGTTTCTGAAGGCACTTGTTCACCCTGGCATGTGGGTTTGTTCAGACGCACTTTATAGCCTGCCTTTAAGGAGAGGACATGTAGACAAATTGAGCCAAGTTAGGCATTCCTAAGGCAGTGTGGGAGATTGACAAGGGAGGGCTGAGAAAGAAGGTGCAGGTTAGAAATGGTCAGAATGCTGTATTAAGGTGTCTACAATGGAGAGGGAAGGAAATGGGTCCAGAAAGGAAAACAAGGTAGGAAATGGCTGCGGAGAAAATGCAGGGTCAGGAATCTAGAGGTCTTGTAAGGTCACATGTATCTATGGCTGGAAGAATGAAACTGAAAGGTGGAAAGAAAGTAGGTGTTGAATTTTGAACTTCGAGAAGAGACTAGCATTGACTGGTGACAGAATGTAGGAGAGGATCTTCGGAAGCCATATGAAAAGAGTGAGCAGATGAAGTTGGTAGAAGTCAAGGACCTCCAGGAACCTCATGGCTGCATGTTGGGTGGGCTGTCTAGATAAGCTCTGAGGTTTCCCAGATTGATGGGGCTACTTGGGTTAGAGAGGAAGTCTGTGAGGCAGGACGCAGAGTTTCAGTGATTTAGGAAGTGACAGAGCCAAAGAGGGACAAAGGGAGGATGTCAAGCTGGGCTGTGCTTCAAAGATGGATGTGAGGATGGTCATGATGTAGAGGTGGAGGGATGCATCCTTAGTACTTAGCATTTGGGGTGAGAAGTATCTTCCTATGAGAAGATTGCTGGATTAGAGGTCCTTATACAAATTCAGGTACCAGTCAGACTCTTGGCAGGAAATGGACGGCTCAGTCAAAAAAGTTTAATGAAGGACAATTTACAAAAATGTGGATGGGGCTCAGGGACTTAGATAAGTGATGAGGAAATGCCCCAGGGCTGCCACAGTGAGGAGGCTGAATCGTCCTTGGACCTGGGGTGGCAGGAGGAGGAACAGTTATCTGATCTCAACAAGAGCTGCCTTTGGTGGAAGATTGCAGTCACTGACAACTGTGGCTTGGCAGAGAGGAGACCACGCTTTCTCCTCTTGCCCTCTGATCTCCTGCTGGTGCCTCCCATGGGTGGAATCTAGCTGGAAGCCTGAAAGCAAAGAAATCAGGTTTATGCAGTTCATAGAGGTCAACCTCCTGTAGCACAGATGTGGCTGGAGAACGGTTCAGGGGAGGGGCTGGGCAAACAGAATATTGAGCTCAGCAGTGAAGATAATTCAGAGACTGAGGAGAATTAGGAGATTTATAGAGGAATAAGGGATTGAGGAAAGACTGTGTGTCTCTGCATGGCAGGAGCTCTTGGTCTTGAGGGCCACGCCTCGCCTGGTGACTTGTGGTGGTGATGGGTGCACAGGTGCAAGGAGGGGGGCATTTAGTTCCTGGTTTCAGCTATTGCTTTCATCTCTTTAATTGATAAATTCAATAGACTTTACCCTACTGAATTTTCCTTGTAAAATTTTGGTTTTTATTCTGGTCTCAGACAGTATTGTATATTAAAAAAAAAAATCAAGGCTCATAGAAGCAGTTTTCTATATTTTAGAAACAAACAAGCTGGCATTTGGGAGAAGATAGTATTACAGGATGATTACTGTGTTAGAGAAAGGACCATAGCTGCCTTGTCCTGGCACCCTAATGTCCATGAACATTTTCAACGTTCATGATATTCTTTGGAGCAGATTTTCTTATACATCTCTAGCCATAATTCCATTGTCATCCGGGATCTTGTTTTCCCTCCAGTGTCCCTACATCTTTTCAAAACCTGAAGTCAAATAGAAACAAGGTTTTCCAGATACTTCAATGTAGAACATCATTTGAGTAAGCAGGGCTGTCCTTGGTTGAGAGGTGGATTAAAGATGCCCTTACTTTCTTTGGAAACTCTTCTTTTTGTGTATCACCTCTATCATTGACCTTGACCTCAAAAAGAGCTCTTCACATAGAAGAAAGCCATAGGCAAACGCTCTCCAGTAACTTACAATGTCAGTTGTTCTTACTAAGTGTGCTTTGGCTGCAATATTGCTAATAAGCTTGTCTCAGTTTTTATATATGAATGACTTGTGGTGACTACATGGTTCCTTGTGTAAAAAAATGAATATTTCTTGAAATGTTGTGGGTGATTTACAAAAGCCCCTTGGAGAAGTGGCAGGCACAGAAGATGCCACTCAGAACTTTGGTTCTGCTCCTTACGTCTGAACTGGGACAACCCCTCAATCTCTTTGTACCTCGGTTTCCTTATTTTCTGAAATAGGAATAGTTCCCTTTAATGCATGTAAAAGCACTTTGTAAACTATCAGAATTATTATCAAAAGTTACCTTGCACCAGACACATTTTCTGTTCTAAAACAAACTGATAGTGAATAATTTGTAAAACACAGGCTACATCTTTAGCAGAGAGCCTGACAGAGCCCGTGCCCAATAAATGTCCCCTCTTGCAGTTGATGATATCTTTGTGTGGTCCCAGGGGGCTGCACGCTGTTTCTGTACAGGACCAGATACTAAATAGTTCAGGCTTCGTGGACCAGAAGGTCTCTGTTGCAACTATTCAGCTTGGCAGTTGCGGGGTGAAAACAGCCACAGGTAACACGTAAGCAAACATGTGTGGCTGTTTTCTACTAAAACGTTATTTCTAAAACTAAGCGAAGGGGCATATTCAGCCTATGGGCTGTGGTTTGATGTCCCCAGGTCTGGTTCATTTTAGATTATGTTTGCCTAAACTCCGGGTGTCCTTGATAACTGGCTGTGTTAAGGTGATCTTATTCATTTTGGAAGAACAGAGGTTGAGGAGTGAGAAATCACCAAGGTGCTAATGTCTGCTCCTAGGACTTGGTTTCGTCTTCTCCCCCAGGGTGGTCTGGCGGCTCCAAATGCCTCCAAAACTCTCAGGCTCCAGATGTTGTTGTGGAATAAGCTGATCTAGAAGTGCTTACACAGTTACTTTCTGGAAGGACTCTATTTTTTTTTCTGCCAGGCTGTTCCTCTTTGTAAACGAAACCTGGAGGATGGCAAAGTCTCCAGCCTAAAATTAGGTTTCCCAGCTGTCTTAGATCATTTGGGCTGCTGTAACAAAATACTGCAGACTGGGTAGCTTATGACCCACAGATAGTTATTTCTCACAGTCTTGGAGGCTGGAAAGTCCAAGATCAGGCCCCCAGCATGGTCAGGTCAGGGCCCTCTTCCTGGTACAGTGATGGCTTCTTGCTGTGTCCTCGCGTGGTGGAAAGGGTGAGGGGTCTCTCTGGAGCTTCTCTTGTAAGGCACTAATCCCATGTATGAGGGCTCTGCCTTCGTAACCTAAGCACCTCCGAAAGGCCCCAACTCCTAAAACTACCATCTTCGGGACTTAGGATTTCATCGTACAAATTTTGGGGAACACAAACATTGAGACCATAGAACCAGCCTCCTTTGCAGGAGTGGCCAGTGAGATTTAAGTGAAAGGAGTTGGGTGGAGTCTTCTGGGAACCATTTTACAAAAGGCTGACTTAGCTGGGAAGTGCATTCTTCTTGCCCTCACACCTTTCTCTTTTCTGCTGCCTGGAGTGTAGATGTAATGGCTAGAGCTGCTGTAGTTATTTTGTAACTTTAGGCAACTTTGAGGGGAAAAAAAAAACCATGGTAAGGTAAAAAAAAAAAAAGTAGTTTCTTGAGATGTTGATGACTACCTGAACTGTCTCCAGACTTCTTTTATATGAAAGTATACCTCTACCACTTTTAGAGAAAATTATCCTGTTTCTGTTATGAGTAGCTGGACACAATCCCTACACTGATGTTGGCATTCTGACATTGAATTTTTATCCATTAACACTTCTTGGTTTTCTGGAAGTATCAATTAAGACCATGCAGGTTGCAAATAATTAACTGGGTTTTTAAGTGTTTCTAAATAAATATTAAATAGACAAATGATTCCAAAAGGAACATTTTAAGTGACTGTAAAATAATTATTAAGTAGGTGATTTTGATGACTAATGTTGCAAGATGGCAAATGGTAGTCAGAGCTGAGGCTTTACTCCCATCTAAAAGTGGACGAAGATGTAACCAGTTAGGAATACTTTCAGCTGCAAGTAACAGAGGACCTGACCAACAATGTATTAAGCCAATAAGGGCTTATGTTTCTCACATGACAGGAGTGTGGAGTCAGGTAGTTGGTTATATCTGTTCAGTAGTTCAGTGATGTTAGGGCTGTAAGTTGATATCTCTGTGATTCCCTTGGCCCTTTCCTCACAATTGCAGAAAGCCTGTCACAGCTCCTGGCGCCACATTCTTGTTTAAGGCAGGAAGAGGCAAAAGAGATGGGAGAGCTCTCCCAGAGCCCTCAGCACTTTCGGCTAAGTCTCTTTGGCCAGAGAGACATGGCCACCCAACTGAAAGTAGAATATAGCAGAGAAAAAAGATTGGAATCAGCCAGTTGGCAGTTCTGGAAAATCAACTGTAATTCAAATTCAACAAAGCTAAAACTACCCTGAGGAATGTGAACTCCTGGAAGGGACCTTGGTTGTCTCACTCATTGCTGTTGTGTGGCACACAATAGATGTTCACTAAATATTAAATATATGTTGAATTCAAGACCAGAACTAGGGTGAGGCAAGGTAGGTCCCTGGGGCAAAATATTTAAGGAGACACTCACTCTCAGCCTTGAGCAAGTACAAGGTTGATGTCTGTACAGTCCTGAGATTTGAGGGTCACCTTAAACATTGTGCCCCAGCCATGTACCTTACCTAGCCCTAATCTCAATCCTGGTTGGATGATTATAAAATGAAATTTCAAGAAGATGTGTGAATTAAACACTTTATAATGATAATATTTATGAAATATTATTCTTAAATTGTGCCATATCATAAACATTAAATAAGGAATTAATTCACATTCCAAAGGTTGGAAGAAAGAATAAAAGACTATGATTTATCAGACATGGGCTCTAGGGAAACCTGCATATAGACAACAGCTGAAACATGAGTTTTAAACATCTTGAGAAAATGTATTTCTCTGCAGAGAAAATTTGGTAAGATGCCAGACTTCAATGACATCTTATCTCCACAGTGTACTTACGTCATTAAAGGAGAGATTAAATACTGTCATATTTTAAATCTTATGCAGAGGTTGGCAATCCAAACAAAAAGCAGATTTTTCATATATTCATACATTGCAAAAATAATTTTAAAAATAATTTGTGGGGAAGAAAACCACCTCACACATCACTTAAAACAAGCAAACAATCAAGTAAACACTACAGCTCTAAAAGGAAAGGACTAAGTGAAATTGTTCATCTCTACCAGAAGGAATTTACACTGAGCCTTACAAGCAAGGACCCCGAGGTGAGACAGAGGGGTCCTGTTTAGGACCCACGAGTGCCCTGCTTTGCTCTGCACTGCTGTCCCCTGTCCTCCTCTGCCATGAAATCCTTTCAGCTCTCCAAGGAATCTCTTCCTTGAAGCCCTGTCTCTTCTTCATCTCATTTCGTAGTCCTTCTCTGAATTCCCAAAGCAATTTCTCAGCCCCTTGCCATAGCTCTTGAACACGGTGGCTTTGACAGAAGTGGAGATCAGTCTTGACTCTGCCACTGTCTCATGGTACATTTTCAGGCAAGGGACTTCTATTCAATAAGACCCTCCATGTGAGTTGGCGGGCTGATGTGTGCAAAGCATGGAGCAAGGGCTTGGTCCCTGGCATGGTTATAATGGTCATTCCTGTCCTCTGTTCATGCCTGCTTCTTACCCTGTGCTATGCTATAACCTTCCCTCTAGCCTTTCCCCTCAAGGTCTTGCTACTGCCACTCGAGGGTGACTTGGTGTCTCTTACAGCTGAGGTTTTCAGGCTTTGGTGTGTGTTAGTTAAGACCATCTGGAAACGTGAAAGTGCAGATCCCCAGCACTCACACCTAGAGATGCTAATTTGCTGTGTTTGGGGTGGAGGGTGGGCATCTCTATTTTTCAGTGGTGGTCTCAGCACTCCTGCTGGTCCCAGGTCTTTCTCTACAGCAGGGCTTCACCTGAGCATGACTGACATTTTGGACTGGAGAATTCTTCAATGTCAAGGGCTGTCCTCACATGTTTAGCAGTGTCTCTGGCCTCTACTCACTAGATGCCTGTAGCATCCCTCACCCCTGTTGTGACAACCAAAAATGTTTCCAAACATTGTCAGATGTCCCCTAGCAGGCAAGATCATACCTATTTGGAACCACAGCTCTATAATATCACCTGAAGAATTAGCACAGTCCCTCGCATAGCCAGAGGTGCTAAGGGTCTCTTTAGTTGAATACAGTTCAGCTGGGTTCAGTGAGGGAACTCTCAGGATGTCAACAACATGGACACACACGTGTCATTATACTTTTCCTGGGGTTTCCCAGTCTCCACTGCAGAAACCACGTCTCTCTTCAAACCGTCTAAATCTTTCATTTCAGTCTCAGGCTACTCTGAACACTGGGATCTAATATTTATTCCAGAGAGGCACTTTCTAAGGGGAAACGTCCTGAGGAGCCACTTTTTTTGTTTGTCTGTTTGTTTTTTGCCATCTACCACATAGTAATAACCAGTTTATTGAATGGATTGGAGTCAGTAGAGATGGTTTAATTTTCTCAATCATTGCCTTCAAACATGCTCTGTTGTAACTAAGATCCACCTCTGTGTTGCTGGTTGTTGGTTGTACACTCGACCCACCATGAGAGGGGGAGAGGGGATGGGAGGGAAAGACGGAGAGAGGGGGAGAGAGAGAGGAGGGAAGGAGAGAGGGAAGGAGGATGTAATTCAGCGTGTTACCACTAGAGGTCACCAAAGAAAACCCAAAAAAGTGCTGCCTGGGGCTTGAGAGTTTCTCTCTTCTCCAAAGATTCCGCTGAAAATGTTCTCTGAATTCAAGCAAGAGAAGTTCCATGAACCTCACCGAGAATCATGAACAGACAGACCTCCATGCATGTTCAGCTTTCCATAACCCATTCCACACGATTCTCGAAAACCAGACAGAGAGCTTTGGCAGCGGCAGGCAGCTGCGCGCCAGGACAGTGGGATGACGGAGCCTTAACCCGGTCCAAAGCAAGGAGGCCTGGTGACCATTGCCGCAAAGTCTCCTTTGACTTTGCTGCCGGCGGCTCCACTCGGCCTGTGCCCCCAAATCTCCAGGTCTCTGCCTCACGGGGGTGGGTATGGGGAGCGGTAAGCAAGAGCTCTGGGTGGACCCCTGGGACCTCTCTCCCTTCGCTGCCCGGGCAGTTACTCTCCATCTCGGATCTCTTTATCTTCTCTGTCCCCACCGCCAATACCTTCTTCGAGGCAGCATGACCTCTCACCTCGTTGTCACGAGCGTGGTTTCACCTCCCACTGGTCAGCCTGTCCCACCCTCCTGTTCATTTTCCACACTTTATCCAGAGGGGTCTTTTACAGTACAAATTGTCGCCCTCTTACTTGAAACCCTTTGTGGTCTCCTGCTGCTTTCAGTACAGAATCCAGACTCGCTACCATGATGTCTCAGCATCTTGGGGATCTGATGCCTGCTGACCTACCTGCCCAGTTTCACGTTTCTCCAAATTTCCACTTTGCAAATTTCCTCCCAGCCTCCACGGCTCTATCTCACCCCCGCCCCTACATACACCCCTATTCTTCAGTCAGACTAAAATACTTGCGTTTCTCTCGTTATACTCCTTTCTCTCTCACTTTGGCCTTAGCAGTTGGGAAATCGTGCTCTCCCTTCTCCTATCCCCGCGACCCTCACCTGGACTACCTCCACCTCCTTTAGGATTAAAGGTTAGACATCAGCTCCTCCTCAGACAAACCTTGAGGAAGCTGCTTAGCCGCCTCTCCTGAGCTGCCGCGGCTCAGCTGTGGGATTGCTGTAAGCGTTGTCTGTCTTTCTCCCTCTTCCCCCGACTCCTAGCACAGCGCCCCGCACTGATTAGACGTCTGTTGAAGGAATGGACCGAACTGGCGCCTGACCCAGGGACCTGCGCAGACGCGGTGCCAACACGAGGTGGCGCTGCGGCCACGTGCATCGGAGGGCAGCCTTCTTCCTGCCTTGCGCAGGCCCGCCTGGACGGCCTCTGATGTCACCACGCGGGCTCCTCCGGGCTCAGAGAGGGTCTTCTGGAATCAGGGACGGTTGTTCAGTGCTGTGATGCCTGTGACATATGTTTGGGAACAGGCTCTTGCCCTGGTGCCCTCATGCAAACTTCAGAAACTCTGACTATGGCCTTTCTTCACCAAAACCCTACCCCATCCTTCCTTCTTCCAAAGCCCCCAGTTCTTAGCAAATTTTATGTTTCCTGCCTTGCTTAACTAGGGGACTTAAGTACTCAAGTTTACGGTTCTAAGCTATTCATTCAAGGACTTGCTTCTTGGAGTAATCTGCTCCAACTGGTGCCTTGAAAATATCACATGATAACTATTAGCTATTTGTTGATGAACTGGGTCATTAAATGATTAAAAAGGGTAGTTAACATGGGCATTTCATGTACCATGATAGGCTGGGTGGCAGGAGATAATGTAATTTTTTCTTGGATATATCAGATTAGACTCCAGAGGTAACTGCTGCATGGTCACTGGGTAGGGTCGGCTGCAGAGATGGGTCAGGTGGGGTGTTTTCCAGGACTCCACCCTGCTCTCCTCTGCGTGGGTGCCATCACATTGTGCTTTGAGATGCTTCTGTAGTATTTCACAAAGGTGGTGGAGTACAAAGAGCCCTGCTTGGTCTGAAGCCCTGAGTTTCACTGTTGGCCAAGATTTGGGGGCAAGTTCCTTGACCAACACAAGCCCTAGTTTTCAAGTCGCCAGAGGCAGGGGTGGCACTCGATGACCTTTCAGGGTCCTACAGTCCTAATGGTGTATGAATTTCTGTGAGCCACACTGACCGCGGGACCTGGACAAATCGCCTGATTCTTGTGCCTGTCAGTTTCTTTACCTGTGAACTATGAATCATAGGAGTAATTAGCTCATAGCGTTTTTAAAAATTGAGATGAAATTCACATATGATAAAATCAGCCATTAAAAAGTGTACCGTTCAGTCATTCTGTTGTGCAACCACCAGCTATATCGTGCCATCACTCCAAAAGGAAAGCCTGTCCCCATTGAACAGTCACTCCCCATTGCCCCCTCCTCCTAGGCCTCGGCAGCAACCCATCTGTGTTCTGTCTCTGAATCTGCCTCTTCTGGAGAGCTCATATACAGTAAGTCCCCTACATACGAACCTTCAAGTTGCGAACTTTCAAAGATGTGAACGTGCGTGCCAGCCCCTGTATGCCGCCCGTTGTTTGTACTACTGTACTTTTCAAGGTACTGTACTGTAGGATTAAAGAAGTCTTATTTTTAGTGTTTGTGTTTTATGTATGGATTATTTGTGTGAAGAGTATTGTAAACCTGTTACAATGCAGTACTATATAGCCAATAGTACTAAGTAGTATACGCTAGTTGGGTACCTAGGCTAGCTCTGTTGGACTTATGAACAAATTGGACTTACGAAGCGCTCTTGGAACAGAACTTGTTCGGATGTAGGGGACTTAGTGGAATCATACAATATGTGACATTTTATGTCTGGCTTCTTTCACTGAGCACCACGTTTTTGAGGTTCATCCACTATCAGTACTTCCTTCCTTTTCGTGGCTGAATAATATTTCTCTGTAGGGACGCATGGCATTCTGTTCATCCATTTGTCCACGGGTGGACATTTGTGTTGTTTCCGCCCTTTGGCTCTTGTGAATGGTGCTGCTGTGAACAGAGTCCCTATTTTCAATTCAGCTCAGAGGGTTTTTGTGAGGATTGGATGTGCGCTTACCACACAGTGGGAGCAGACAAATGTTAGCGATTGAAGTTGTTAATGTCATCCTGAAGGCTTTCAAAGAGGGCTTCTTTCTCTGGCCCTGTCTCTCGGATCCGGGAGGCAGACCTCACTTTCTTCCACCCTCTCCACTCCCTTTCTGCTGCTGTGGCTGGTGTGGGAAATCAGGGCAGGCAGAGGAGGGTGGGAAAGGCAGGGGAGAGGCAGCGGAAACAAGGATGTGGAGGAGAGTGGCTGGGACAACGAGCGAGGAAGTGGCGCTGAGAGAGGGGGAGGGGCAGGAAAGACACAAGGTCCCCGGTGTATTTAGAGGATGAGCAGGGCACGTGAGGGCTGCGTCCCTAGCTGCTGCTCTTACAGTGGGAGGGGAGGGCCGGGGCTGGCTGCCGAAGAGGGTCAGGACCAGGGATGCCTCAGGCCAGGACCACGAGGGCTGGAGTGGAAGATGGCCGGACAGCGAACTGGTGGCCTCGCGCGTGACTCCTGAGCACAGGATTCTGGGTGCAGCTGAGGGATTCTGTGCGGTGGAGTCAGGGCTGGAAGCTGGGGACGAGCTCTGGGAATTGTCTCCTTGAGATCAGGTGACAAAGCAGTAACAGGCGAACTCAGGTTTTAAGGAAGTTAGTGCTGCCGGAAAGGCAACCCATCTCTGGAATTCCGGGAACCTCTGCTTTCAGGGCTGGAGGAAGCAAAGAACGGTTCACGTAACTTCAGGCGGAGCAATTTTTTCCCGCTGTGGAGCAAAGCGCTGGGGCCTAGACAGGCAAAGGCCTCGTCTCGGCCTGGCGTCCAAGAGCCCTGAGAAGAGCCGCTTCCCTTTTCATCCCTGTGAAAGGCAAGGAGGAGGGAACCGCCGGGTGGCTGTGCTTCCCCGAACCATCTGCTCTGGCCTCTGCTTTCAGTCTGAGATTCCCTCTCTCTAAATAACGAGAACTTCGTGGGGAGACCTTATGGGTTGTACTGGAGGCAGCAGCCTTCGAGCGCGTGAGGGTTGCCATCGCTGATGGATGAACAGCCAGCACGTGGGGGGCTGGGGGGAGAGGGGAGCCTCGGGAGTCAGTGGCAGAAGTCTTCTAACACCAGTTCTTTCTGCACCCTGAATGCTGTTCTTTTGCACATCCGTCAAGCTCTCTTGCTCCTCTCATTCACAGCTCACCCTAAAAAAGAAATTTCTAGAATCCCCCATTTACTGGGTCAGTGGGCTCATAAGAAGATTAGTGTTCCTCGAGCAGGGCTGGAATTTAAAGGTCCTTTAATCCAAGCCTTTCATTTAACAGAGGAGGAATTGGAAGCCCTGAGATTTGTTCCGACCTCACCGGGAGTGTGTTGCCGTCAGGCCTAGATCCCGGGTCTCTAGGCTCCCAGCGTGTGGCTTTTCCATCGTTGTGCGTGTTCTCAGAGCCCCAGCCCGGCTGCAGGGTCAGTACAGTTCGTTCCGTTGCTCAAGAGACCGCGCAGGGGGTGCTGCTTCCCTGCATCTATCCTCTCTCTTATTTCTGAATATTTAAAACACAAAAGCCAAACTGTAGAAAAATGATATACCTATTCTTCAGGAAAGAGAGTCTACTTACCTTTTTTCTGTCCTGAGAACCTAGTTAGGTGTTAATGGGCACTAACCAATTAATACAAGAGAACATACTAATTACTGGTAGGAACCATCAAGGCCCAATACTGAGAATCTCAGTGAAGACAGAAGCAACAAAAATTAATCTTTAGACCAAAAAAAGGAGAATATTAAATCTGGAGTCAAAGGGAATATGGAAAATTCTAAATAAAAGAATGAAGCATATAAGATTGGCTCAAAAAGAGTTTGGTGAAATGAGACTTATTTTTTACAGCGGGAGGAGTGCTTCTGAAAGATGAAAGTGTATCGGGGATGGCTGTATGTTTAAAACTATTGTCCAGGTCAGAGATCAGAGGCTCTCAGGACTAGACAAGCAAGGAATAAATATGACAGGACATAGTTGGTATAGCTGAAAGTTGGAAATTCTGGGAGGTTTGAGAAGGTTCTCGTGAAGTGGATGAGAGAGCATGCTGTGAATTTCCTTCTCAGCGAGGCTGTGGTCACCCTGCCCTGTCAGAGGCAGGCGAGGAGGCCTGAGCCCTGCTGACTCGAATGGATTCCCTCTCAGATGGCGGGGACGGCACGCCACGACCGAGAGATGGCGATCCAGGCCAAGCAGAAACTCACCACAGCCACTGACCCCATCGAAAGGCTCCGCCTGCAGTGCCTGCAGTGCCTAGCCAGGGGCTCCGCGGGCATCAAAGGACTTGGCAGGTAGGACCTGGACTGTGGGTGGTGGGAAGATGGAGGAGAAAAGCAGGGTGCAGCCAGATGAGGCGAATTCTGGCCGTGTGGCCTCAGGCACTCACTCACTTCCTCCTGGGTTCTCGGCTCCTTGTTTGTAAAATGCAGAGTTTGGAAGCACTCATCTCTGAGGTCCCCTCGACAATTTTTGGTTCTTAAGTGCAGCTACTGGGACAACTCGAGGTGAAGGTAGAAGCGTGTCTAGGTATTAGAGACACCTAGCAGGGCAATGAGAGAAACACTCCCTAAAGCTGTGGCAATAGGGACCAAATTATCCCAGGAGATTGGAAATAGTTCTCTATGTTATACACTAGGACCTTGTTGTTTATCCATTCTACATGTAATAGTTTGCACCTACTAACCCCAAACTCCCAGCAGGGTTCAGGAGAGGCTGAGAAATGCCTTCTGCATGCCCAGAAAAGGAAATGGATATGCTATAGAAGTGTTCACTGAGCTTAGGGTCAGAGGTTTGGTGTGAATAAATATGGAAAGTCCTCTAATCTTAAAGAAATTAGGGGCCGAATTAGAAGAAGGAGGAAGGAATACTGATTTAGATGCAGTTGCAGGTTTTGGAGTTCCACTTGCAGCAGTGTTGTCCCCATCACTTCCCGGGGCTTCGGAATTGCCTGTCAGATAATCAACAGCTCACTGCCCGTGGGATTCCCCCAGCTCCATAGGAGAACAGCTTCTGTTCCCGGCTCTCTGAGAGCAGGAGTAGACCTCAGGACTGAGAAACCCGAGTGGGAAGAGATTGTAAGCCTCCCGAGGGCAGGTCCTGAGCATTATCTCTTTCCAACAGATTAAATCCAGTGCTTGCCATGTGCCAGGCATCGTGACATCTTGGGGGATTCATGGGTGAACAAGGCTTCCCCTGGACTCATGGAGGACTTAGACTCAGGACACTGAGAGCCACAAAAATGGGAATCCTCCTGGTGTGAGAGTTATATGTTAGGGAAATGCAGGATGCCATGCCAGGGGCCTCCAACCTCCCTTCTGGAGGCTGCGGCAGGCTTCACTTCTGCTGAGCTCTGGAATGTCACTTTCCACAGTCCCCCAAATCTCAGACCAAGCTGAGCTCTGTCAGAAGCCCAGGCTGTAGCCAGGCTGTCACAGTCCAACTGGAAGACCAGTCCACTTCCCTTTAATCTTGTATCACTCCACCCTCTACCTCTTTCATCCCGGGGTCACATTCTTGTCCTCCGTGCAAACCCCTCATGACCACCACCCACGGTCCACTTCCTGGCCCATTCAACTGAATGCCTCCTGCCATCTATGCCGTCTCCACCCCACACACTTACCAGCCCTCCCACCGTGAACCAGTTTATCGTGAACAGACACCGTCTCATCCTTGGCCGTTTGCTTGAATGTGCCCTCTGCCGCCTCGCCTTTACTGGCCTTGCGCTTTCCTAAATTTCTCCTCAACTCAAGGGTTGGCTGCCCCTTCCCCCTTTTTTCTTGTTATTAGACTGGGATTTTGTTTCTTTGAGGACCACAGAAGTTGAGTGCCATTTTCATCATGTCACATCACGGATGCATGCGTGCTATCAACATGGTTTATCCCGACTGAAGTTGACCTTGGTCACCTGGCTGAGGCAGTGCCTGTCTGGCTTCTCCAGTGTAGAGTTACTCTCCCCGCTGCCTTTCCACGTGGCACTCTTTAAAGGGAAGTCTCTGTGCAGAGTCCTACTTAGGGTGTGGGGAGTAGGCTTTGCTCCTTCAGAACAGAGAATGAACATAATTTATTTGAAATTCTTCTGCAGGAGAAACATCTCTCCTCTCACATGTATTTATTCAATCATTTACTTAAACCAATATTAACTCATGGATATTCATTTTATACTTTGGTTTATAATTGAACACTACTTATTGCTCAAATTGTTCCAGTTTTGGCCTTGGGAGCTCTTCAGTTGGCTTCTGTGTCCCTTTGATGTATCCCCATCAGTGTAGAGTTTTTCCCCCTTACTTTCTGGTATAAGGTACTCCAGTCTCATCTTGCATACTTCCTGCCCCAATTCTAGAATCAGAGATTTCTCCAAGAAAGTCAGATACTTTTACTGGAGAATTGTATTAGAAACCAAGATCTAGGCTCTAGATGTGCTGGTTCTTACTGGGTTGTTACTTCCAGGTCCTCTTAGCTAGAACAAGGAAATATATGTGTTTATACTAACCCGTGTATGTATGTATATGTATATATGTATGTAATCATGTATACATTATATATTAATCATCTACGTTTATAACATGAGTTCATACTGATGTCTCCAACTCAATCCTCTACCACATGGATCAGATCCTTCTAGCTTACTGCCCTAGCTTAGCTATAAATCCCTATTCCAACAGTGAGAAGCCTGGCTCCCACCATCCACCAGCCATTCATTTAATTGTTCCGTGCTATGGTACCCGTATAGCAATATGATAATTGTTAACTCATATCTCCACAGGAAACACCTTTGTCAACTAGAGTACAGAGGTTAAGTGCAGTTCTTTTTGTCTTTAGTCTTACAAACTCTACTCGTTTCCAGAGTTACTTAAGTCGACATCTTCATCTCCCCATCCCCCTTCAGTGAGATTGCCTCAAACCTTTAAACAACAGTTAGATTCTCTTGTCACGGTCTGCATTCCTTCCTGGGATCCCCTGAACTCCTAACTAATTTTAATGTACACATTAAAGTGCACTCTTTGTACTGTGAGGTTCTATGGGCTTTAGCAAATTCATGTCCTGTATCTCCCTTTATAGTATCATACGGAGTAGTTTCACTGCCCTCAAAATCCCCTGTGCTTCACCTAATCTTTCTCCCCTTCCCTTCGTCTTTTTACCACCTTTATAAGTTTTGCCTTTTTCAGAATGTCATATAATTAGAATCATACAGTATATTTTTAAAGGTTTGTTTTCTTTTCTGAGAGACTGGGAAAAGGCTTACCAAATTTGGGAGGAGGGTACAGAGAAGAGTCTAAGACTTGTCTTTTACTTCAGAAAAACCTTGAGAGTGGTTTTCTTCTGAAATCTTTATTCTTACACCTTGTTCTCTGTGTTTTTTCTTCTTCTTTTGTATGTGTGTTTTATCTTCAGAGTGTTTCGAATTATGGATGACAATAACAACAGAACCCTTGATTTCAAAGAATTTGTGAAAGGGTTAAATGATTATGCTGTGGTCATGGAAAAGGAAGAGGCGGAAGAGCTTTTCCAGAGGTTTGATAAAGATGGAAATGGAACAATAGACTCTAATGAATTTCTTCTCACATTAAGAGTAAGCAGTCCCATGAATCACCGTATCTACTGGGTTTGGCTTTCGAGTGGTTTGGGTTGGCTGTTGTGAGGCTTGGTTTTCAGAAGCTGTTAGCACACTGTGGAGGAGGCTGGCAGGAGACTGAGTGCAGGCTCAGGGATCTTTTGGAGCAGTCATAATGCACAGCCTTTAGCAGCACACAAACAATTGCACGTCACTGAGAGGAATAAGATATTTCATCACAGATGATACAGGAAAAGCTCATCTGCTTGTGTATGTCTGTGTATGTGTTTTTTTCCTACGTATCTAGCCTCCAATGTCCAGAGCCAGAAAAGAGGTAATTATGCAAGCTTTTAGAAAGTTAGACAAGACTGGAGATGGCGTGATAACAATTGAAGACCTTCGTGAGGTGTACGGTGCAAAACACCACCCGAAGTACCAAAACGGAGAATGGACAGAGGAGCAAGTGTTCCAGAAATTTCTGGATAACTTTGACTCACCCTATGACAAAGATGGAGTGGTGAGTGAAAGAGCTTAATCTAGTGAAATTTCTTCTATCCGATCTGTAATTGTAAATGGGAAACAGGCCCAAAACCTTAAAAATACTTATACCATATTTTTTATAAATAGAAGTAAAATGTTTCCTTGGTGACTATCTAGAAAGCTGAGAAGAAAAGTAGTAAAAATGTGTGTGTATGTGTGTGTGTGTGTGTGTGTGTGTGTGTGTGCACATATATTGGTAGGGAAACCACATACAGCTAAATACCCATCATCTGAAGACTGTGGTATTTTGGTTAAATGTTCTATTTCATGGTTGCCGTATGTACCATACACAGCTAGCCTAATTCCAGGGAATTTGATGATAATAACATATATTTAACTTCAAAATGAGACCATAATTCAATGTTAGAGAACATGATTCACAGAGCATTTCAGGATGCTGCATGCCTTTTTCATACACCCTTACGAGCATCATTTTTTATCACACTTTGCTACATGGAAATGCCATTTCAGGGAAGTGTTCAGTAAAGGGAATGCCAGATAACAGAATTCACTTTGATTTAATCTTTGGTGGGCTTTGAGATGAACTCACATTTCTAAACTCCAGTGAACTTAAGGACAAAAGCAACCACGCATCTCCAATAGCTGGTGTCTTCAAGTTACAAATGTGTCACTTGGTAGGGTAAGGAATTATTCCTCCATAACTGTGTCTAGGCTCAGATGGAAATGTCCTCTGTCTTTTATCAACAGCCAGAAATGGGATTTTTTTTTTTCAGTACGCGGGCCTCTCACTGTTGTGTCCTCTCCCGTTGTGGAACACAGGCTCCGGACGCGCAGGCTCAGCAGCCATGGCTCACGGGCCCAGCCGCTCCGCGGCATGTGGGATCCTCCCGGACCGGGGCACGAACCCGTGTCCCCTGCATTGGCAGGCAGACTCTCAACCACTGCGCCACAGGGAAGCCCAGAAATGGGATTTTTAACCCAAGATCAGTTCTGCCCTGAGGTGTCCTGAAGGTTATGGTTATGGGGAAGGGAGTTCTCTGCGTGGCCGAGGCAGCAGAACCCTGGGGAGGGTTACTCCTGACCACTTGGCCACACAGGAAGGATTTAGTGAGACAGTGAGCTGGAAGCAGAGATGGTAGAAAGAAACAAGCCTTCTCATCCTGAAGGGAATTTCCCCCAATTTTTTTTTTCCGTGAAACTTCGTGGTGAGTCCTGTGAGTGAGGGGAGAAGAGGGTAGGAAGGAGATCTTTCTGTCCTTTCTGCTGACATTTTCCTGCCAGGGACAGAGAAATACCCTTCATTTTAGCCTGAAGTGATTGCAGAGGTGGATAAAAAAGGAGCCTAGATTCTGTCGGGCAGCCAAACGCGTAGGGACAGAAACAGCAGAACCGTATGTTTTCTTCCCATATGGCTGCCCTTTGATCTCTGAGATGGCAGTGGAAAAAGAGTCAACTGCCATTTCCCCAAATTAGCCCAACTCTACATGGGATCCCAGGGTGTATTTACCTCTTTTCTGCAGGTGGTTCCTCCTCGTTGCTGGGGAAACCTCAGCTGCCCTTTTCTCTAACCCAAGTCAAAGTAGCCAGTTGTTGTGATTCAGTTGATTTAAAGCTCTCACCCCATTTCTTTTGACATTTATCTTCGCAAGCCACATTAGGTTCTCAAATACTCGTAAGGGTTACTGGGGGTTTTAGCAGTTACAGCATTTGATGTCACCTGAATTTCACAGACCCTGGATAAATCCCCAGCTCTGTGCATGTCACCATCTGGGGAATGGATTCATAATGCAGGTTGCTGGCTACCCTGAAGAACTGCAGAATCTGATTTTTTTTGGCTGGGCGTGGGAGGAACGGTTGAAGCTCAAGGATTTACAGTTTTAATAAGTATCCCAAATGACTCTTATTCACATTTGGATTTGAGATCCTTGCCTCTAAAAGATTCAGAAGTGCCTGATTTATTTTGCACAGGAAACTCATTTAGCATAATTATGAATCTAAGGGATATTTATTGAGTGCTTACTGTCTCCCAGCCATTGTGCCAAGGACTTTACAGGGATATTCCATTTAATAGACATAATGAAAATGTTTCTGAAAAGTGATATGCGGTTCACACTTTTCCACGTTGAATCATTTTAAATGCACAAGGAACTGTCAGTATAAAGGAACTCCAGATGGAGCTTAAGGTTGGATAACCGGGGAATGCAAAGGAGGACAGAAATAAAGAAATGCAAGAAAAGAGACATTAATGGTATTCTAATTTTTACCAAAGCTATGTACATATATTGTTTAATTCTACTTCCAGACACTGATAAGCGCAGCTCAATTAGTAGCTCCATTCAACGCCTTTCTTCCTACTACTTTTTGCTATTTTGGGGGGACAGACAGGTGGAAGAGGTCAGTACAGGGAGAGAACTGTGGATCCTGAGACTTTTTTCTCTGTTCACTTATAATTTCAGCAAAAAAAGTAAGTGGGTCATTCAGCTTATGTGATTCTTGGAAGAGATAGCTGTGTTCCCAAAGACTCGGTGGGAGAGGAGTTTGCTGTTATGGACTAGAAAGGGGTTTTGAATTGTTTACGGATTTCACTTATTGTGATGTTTTCAATCTCTCACGACACTGAAATTTGAGGGCTAACTAGAAAAACAATAAATTTCCAAAACAGCCATCATTATTGTGTCTGCATTCTCCCATATAAGCAAGGCTATACTTGGGGCTACATTCACTGGTTATAGAGATCAAACCAGAGGACAATTATTTCCCTCAATCAACCAATTGTGTCAGCCAATATGGTTGAATTAGAGTGTACGTTTCACCTCCACCTCTTAAAGAATAAATTGGTAACAGTTTTTTCTTTTTTCTGGAAGGAAAGTAAAGTAAAATCCTAGCACAGATAAAAGTATTAGTTGAAACAGGCATGGGAGAAGAGAGAACCCAAGGGGGCATGGAGCAGGGGGTATCTTTTTAACTTCCTCTGTGCCTAGAATGAGTAATATGTATCTTAAAAAAGCATGAAGCCAAGGAGTGTTTAACAAGAAATCTGTTTCCTTACCCATAAGACCGAGCTCCATTTTTTGAAAGGTAAAACATTTCTTGTCTTGACACAAGGACATGAGGTGATGTTTCTGAC
Organism: Neophocaena asiaeorientalis asiaeorientalis; assembly: GCF_003031525.2. NCBI lineage: Eukaryota > Metazoa > Chordata > Mammalia > Artiodactyla > Phocoenidae > Neophocaena > Neophocaena asiaeorientalis. The sequence goes on along the minus strand of NW_020174096.1, from coordinate 1,344,501 downwards.
GTGTCACAGAAAGACGGTATTCACTGTGGTTAAAGAAAACTTGTTTCTTATTCTGAGTTTCAGTCTTGCTTACGTGAACAGATGGGCTTCTGCTCTTAAAGGAAGACAAGACCTGTATCTCACTTTCCATTTAGGTTGGTTTGGAAATTTTCAAGACTTTCTTCCCCTCTCCCCCTCGGCCACCCCCTCACTCCATCGTCAACCTCACTTTTTCTCTTGTTCTAGGTCTGTTCCTCAGCTGTGTCCCTAAAAAGCCTCCTTGACTGAAATTTCCCTCCCATTTACAGGTGCTGGAGATGGGCCTCCACTGAAATGGTGAGAAGCGAAGTTTTGTTTTCGTTTCTTACTTTTCCACTGTAGGTGACCCCCGAGGAGTTACTGAACTGCTATGCTGGGGTGAGCGCTTCCACTGACACCGATGTGTATTTCATCATCGTGATGAGAACTGCCTGGAAGCTCTAAATGTATGACCTGGGCGCCAGGGATTTGAGTGCTGCCATGTGGCTCCAAACGATTAAACATCAGCTCAAAACCAGGATCATAGCTGAGTTCACGTTCACCCCAGGGTTTCTTCCGTGCTCACGTACAATGCATTTTCTAGGGCAGAAATGGAGAAACTGAGTATTTAACTGTGACTTCTCTGAGGCTGCTTCTTTAGCTCTAAAATAGGAATTAGTTTAAATAAGTTCTGAAAATCTCCTAGAGCCAGGCTGATATATTCAGGTATCTAATAAACATTAGATTTCTTCCTTGGCCATTAATAAAAGTTTAAGTATTATCCCACCCATGCACCCAGAGTGTTTCTCCATACCCTATTAGATGGTCCATTTCTAGGTGGAAGAATTCACCTATTTTTATGAATGACTGTAAATCTTCGTGTGTCTCAGTCCCAATTTGGGGACCAGAAGGAGACCTCACGTTAGCCTCTATTTCTATAACTGAATGTTGAGTTTCTCTGCCTGTGGTTTCGGGAAGCCTCTGTTTGGCGAATAGATTTAAAATGACTTTTTTGGGTCATTTTAAAGGCTGGTGTGAGACTGGAGACCATTTCCTTGAGCATTAGAGCCAGGACTGTTTCTGTGGTTAAATTCTGAGGCTGGGCTGTGCTCTCAGAATTTATGTGGGACATCTCAGCTGTGAGTGGGCAGATCATATCAGTGGTCTGCTGGAGTATTCATCTCTCCCCTCCCTGCTGTTGGCCCATCACGCTGAAGTCCCCACCAGCACAAGGAGGTGGGGCATGGCATAGACTAGGATCACAGGCATACTCCAAAGCAGCTTTTCCATCCTGGCACTTCGTGTCTCAATGCCTTCTCCTCCAGGTTTAAGCTTTGACCTCGTATTGTTGATGTGTGAGCAACTCCCCAGGAAAGGCTTCTAAGCGAAGGTAGCCCCTGCTGCTGGAAAGTAGATACTGAAACTGCAGCTCTCTCTTTGTGTGTCCTGTTTCTGGGCCAGAGATTAAAAACACGGTGACTAACCCTCTGGCTATGGTGCCGGAGGGAATGACCTTGTTACTCAGGGACAGTCCTTTTTGTCACTCTGTCCCTGGCTGCACTCATTCCCTGGTTCGGGGACATAGGTTGGGGTAATTGTTCCCTTTATGATCTTATGTATTTAAGTGGCTCTGGATTTAGTGTCGGAACACACTTGCCATTTTTTGTATCAATTCATTTGTTTACTTTTTACTTCACAGATTTGGAAGTTGGGATCAGGATATACATTGATTTAAGAATTGTGAAAACAGATGTTTCCAGATGATAATGGTAGCAATCATCAAAGAGAACGCCTTGCTTTGTTTGTTGTTGAGAAGCTAAACTCTCAGTTCCCCTGGTGACAGGCTGGAAAAGAGACCTTTTTCTTGAGGATGAGAGCATCCCCATATCATGGGAAACTAGCTTTTGTTTTGCAAATTAATGGCACAAGTCTGGTTTTCCATTGGATTTATTATGTAGGCTTATGTAGATGGTGCGTGTCCAAAAGATGCCAAGTATTATGAAGAAATATGTAAGAATGATGTAGAGAGCCAGAAGAAACTATGAAGAAATGGACAGGGAAAATATCCATGTCTTCTGCAGCCTATACCTTGCAGATTGTGACTAAGGAGAGGCCCCCGGTTATCTGCGCATGGTGAGTTTCAAGCCTGCTGCTCTAGATAATTTGTGTCTTTGATTCTGGGAATGACTCATGCCTCTGCTTAACTGGGGCCATAGAATTAGCATGTGATTCTGAAGAAGGACTAGGTTGCAGCTATCAGCTTCGTCTTCCCCAGTTGTACTTAGCTTCCTGTCTAATTGGGGCACAGGACACTGCTATCAGATTTCTGATAATCCATGCCTCACAGTGTATTGGGTCACATTAAGTCACCTCCCTTCTAGCAGGTGAGGTTCTGGACTGCAGCGAGGATTCCACCACGGCCCCCCCACCCTCCGGAAACCAGATCTAATAACCTGATGGTCAAGGATCACTCCACTCCTGTACTCAGTCTTAACCTGTGATTTCTGGCCTAATCGGCAGTCACTCATTATTTAAATCTATTCCTTCTGATAGCAGTGGGAGGAACAGAGAAGGGTCATTAAAAAAATTATTTGCTAAAATTTTTTCTGTGTATATATATATTTTTTAACTTGTACATTTAAAACATCACTCCCTTTGTAATTAAAAAAAAAATAGATAAACTGACCACTTAGGTCAGGGATAAAATAGATAAACTGACCACTTAGGTCAAGAGGATAAAACACAAAAAGCGTCTCCAAAAGAACCCTTGGGAGCGCTTCACCTGTTAGGCCTGGGCCGCAGATAGAAAATTACACAAATAAGCCAAAGAGCAGAGGATGAAATTGGCAGTTTTTCATGAAACAGGAACAATGAGAATTCTGAGAATCAGGATTGGTCAGAACAAGCTACCAGCATCGGTACTGAATCTGGGTTTCTAACTCCCCGCAAGGCAAACCCAGGGAAGAATGGAGGAGCCCTGACTCAGTCACTGTCAAGAGCTGGAGCACATCCTGCCTGAATTCCAGTTAGAGGGCAAACGAGAAACCCAAGATGCATGAGTTGAATTGTAGACTGAGGCAGAATTCTTCCAGCCAGTCTGTGGGGCTGATTTTCAGTCATTTAAACCTTGATAGGATTTCTTTCCAGACCCAGATGGCCCTCTGGAGGACAATGTATGGTTCTTTGTGGTTTGGTGGCAAGCATGGAGTCACGTTTCATACCGTTAATAGCAGCTTTTAAGGCAGAGCTGGGCCTCCTCCAAGTAGGCTGCATACATCATGGTTTTAGGGTGAAAAGACATCCTGTCAAAAAATACTTACTGAGCCACTGCCATGTGCCATGTTCTTTTCTAGGCTGTGGGGCTAAGCAATGTGCTAGAATAAATGCAAACAAAACTACTGGCTTTGGGGCCAATCTAACTGCCCACAGTCTTTAAGAGATCAAAGAGGAAGGGAAGCGTGGGCACTGAAGTTCCCCTCTCTGAGTCTCATCTGGCTTCTGAATCAGGGAGGTTGGGACCCTTCACATGGTGGTGTGTGGAAGAACTATGTAGTGGATCTGATGGGTGTAGACAGTCAAGGAAGATACCCTTCTATTCTTGGAGGTACGTCACTTGCCCTTCACTTCTCTTGGCCGGTATGGAACGCCTCACTGAATCACAAGAGTACAAACAGGTCATGATTCAACCCTCATCAGGCTCCCTACATATGCAATTTATTCTGCTGATGTTTAATCAAGTGGAGGTTAAATTAACCAGATGTATTCTAGGATGGTGTGTGGATGCCTTTCTACCCTTTCCTCGTGAAATTCTACTAACACGCTCTGAGCAGTGTACCTTTTTGGATTTACGCGTATCTCTTTGGGGCATAGAATAAAAAACAACTTCACAAATTCCAGTTTTTCAGATTAGTCAGCAAACTTGCTTTCCTGGAAATTATAGGCTGTTCTTTTAAATGAAGGGCTTGTTGAAAGACGCAACACAGTTTTAAATTTTAGAAATTCTTATGATTGAAGGGAAAACAAAGGTGCCGAGGGTCTGATAGATTGTTATATAATGTTATTTTCATGTTATTGATCCTTTGAAAGCCGTATTTCTAAGCATAGTTTTACTCCTCCAAGTTGCTTGTATGAAAATGACATAAACCTTGATAGAGATAGCTAGTTATTTGTTGTAATAATAAAAAAAACTACTAAATGAATCCCCTAAAATTAAGTGTTCTAAAACAGATGATGGGCAAAATCTGTTGAAAGAAACGTAAACAAGTGATTGCTGGGGGTTTTGAGAACAGCACTGTGTGAGAAGGGATCTTTTTGCCATCTCAGTTGGTGTGGTGAGGGGTTGTGGTGAAACAGCTCTTCCTCTCTGAGAATAGCACGAGTTTTTTGTTTCATTCTCACACCTGCTTCTCCAGAGCCAGTATTTCACCTCATAAAATGGAGTGGAAGGTGCTCCTCAGGAGAGAACCCCCTTGAAAATATGAGCAACCAACCAGTAGCTGAGGTTGGACCTTGCCACCACCAGAAAGGTAGACAGCATCAGGGAGGGGACATCTCAAAATGTAATGGTCTATTTTCTTTTGTTCTGGATTCTTCTCCCTCTTCTTCATAAATGGAATATATTTTTATTGCTCTGGAGTATCATAAATGTCCTAATAGCCACTGAATGCTGTGCATGCATTTTCTGTTTCACCAAAGGTCCTGTGAGTACCATGGGTTTCCGGCTCCCCCTTTGCTCCCAACAGTGGACCTGTAGCAAGCAGCTCAGATGCAGGAAGGGTCACACCCAGCTTTACGTCACGCTGGCCACACAACCATCATTCATCTCCAATTTCATCCTGCTCTAGACCTCATAATAAATTTACAAAGGACCCGGCGACTCAGAGCTCAAGCACTTGAAATTTTTTTTTTTTTTTGCGGTACTCAGGCTTCTCACTGTTGTGGCCTCTCCCGTTGCGGAGCACAGGCTCCAGACACGCAGGCTCAGCGGCCATGGCTCACGGGCCCAGCCGCTCCGTGGCATGTGGGATCTTCCCGGACTGGGACACGAACCCGCGTGCCCTGCATTGGCAGGCGGACTCTCAACCACTGCGCCACCAGGGAAGCCCCAAACACTTGAGATTTGAAGCAAGCCTTGAGCCTGTAGTTTGTAATCCTGTCACTGAAGACTTGAGTACCTATTTCTTTACTCGTCTTAACACTTGGCGCTCACGGATTGGTATTGATCCTGGGAACATCTTGATCTTAAACTTGAAAGGTTTGAGTTGCTGGTCTCCTAGGAACGCTCAGACCACATGCAGAACTGGAGACAATCAGTGCTCCAAGGGAGGCTTAGAACAGGATGTGGACCTGCAGTTGAGAGAAAATGATGGATGCCGAGTGGCCTGCTCCTGCCACAGTGCTTCCACCTTGATGGGATAAAGTGGGGCACGAATGCAGGGTATTAGCAAACGTCAGGCATTACCTCAGAAAACCCAGATCATTCCTTTAGTTTCCAAGGAAACTGGGAAACTAAATACCATTCTACAAATTTCATACTTAGTCATGCCTAAAATCTCATTTAGCAATATCATTCAACACCCATTTACTTCAGGTTATCTTTGAAGCTGCAAAGTGAATATAGTAAATCACCATTAATTTAGGCTCCAATAAATGAGCTCATTTAGGTAGGGTTTGTGTGACAATTTACTTTTGTTTCATCTATACTAAAAAAAAACGGGGCTACGAAGCAAATCACTAATGTAAAGAAGGTTATAAAGGCTGTGCCTACTTAGATTCGTGTATGTTTTGCAGCTGCTTGGAGATATCTATTTGCATACAAGTATAATTATTATGCTAGTCATAAAAAGTTCCCACATATAAAACAATATCAGGCCAACAGTTAGTTGACAAGACTTTATTTGCATAACTGGAAAACAGGCTATTTTCTAGATAATGAGCTGTTCCTATATGTAAATCCTGTCTTGATAGGGTTTTCAAATAGAAATTGAGTAGAAATTATGCTCAAAAACAATGTTTTATCAAGCAGATTTCACTAGATATCTATGACATAAAAGTTTAAATATTTTGTTGCAAAAGCTGTGCATGGTAAGCTAGGTATGCCCTGAAAGCAATAACTTGTCTTTAATGGTAATACATCATTTCTAGGAACCAGAGATTGAGAAGTTTTTGAGCTGCAAGGTTAGACACGGTTTAATTTACGATACCAGCCTTGTCATTTTGTCCCATTATCAGGCTGTGCCTTGCCATTATCATGATTCTGATCTAGTAGGATTTCTGCAATTTTAAGGCTTGAAACATTAACTACTCTTATAATAAAATAGTTCATCTATCTTTTCTATTTCCATTTTAAAGGGTTTCCAAAATATACTTCTTCTTATTAACTAACATGTTGCACACCCTGCTTCTTTAAAAGTTTACTTCCCTGATGGTGCTTTCAAATCATTCAAAAATTTACCTGTATGATGTTTCAGTTACAGGTGATGAAATTTCTTTGAAAATGACGAGGCTCTGTTCAGATTGTACTCTCTTGTGCTTTTAAAAGCACAAAACGTAATTACCCATAGAAACCATTATTTTGACAGCCAAGAATGAGAGTTTGAAAATTTGATGTTAATGCTCCTTTTTCTACAGGGTTGGACTACTGCCTAACGGGCCAAGCAAGTTCCCGGAATGCTCGGCCTCTGAGTGATGACTCCAAGAGTACGGGGAATATTATTACTCTCTGGGCTACATCAAGGAGCAGGGCAGGTTAAGAGGCACGGGAGAGAGATGGAACCTAGAGGTTGATTGGGCTCTTCGTGTCTCTGCTCTTAACTCTATTGCCTGTTATCGGAAGTACAGGGACAAGCATGAAACACTAACACATATCCTGGCCAAATTGGGCGGTTGCGTGAGTTTGCCTTTAGCACCTCTCCTATGGCTACTCCCCTGCTCTGTGCTATGGAACCCCAGGCATCATGTACTCCTGGGTGCCCAAGGATCCCGGGAGGTTCCCCCCTCTCTAGTTTTGTCCCTCCCTCTGTGTTTGGTCTAGACTCCCCTTCACTAAAGGGCTTGTTATCTATTCATTTATGCTGTAAACTTCTCTAAAGTATTAATAATAACCACAAGTATCATGATACAAAGTATGCTCTAGAGCAGCATTGTCACATAGAACTTTCTGTGATGATGGCAATGTCCTATATTGTGTTCTCCAAGATGTCAGCCACTAGCCACAGGGGGTAGTGTGAATGAGGAACTGAACTTCTTATTATGTTTAATTTTAATTCAGTTAAATTAAAAAAGCCACGTGTGACTAGTGGCTACTGTATTGGATAGCACAACTCTAGAGATTTTTATCTTATTGCAAGAAATGATGGCTGTGGGAAAACTGTAGCTGGCCAGTGGGCAGACAGGACTTTGGCGGCCCTTGCAAATGCCCCATCTCAGAGTCAGAGGGAAAAGTCAAGCCAGGCTCCCCCGCTGACTCGCCTGACCCTGCCTGATGTCCAGTGGCAAAGCAAACTCAATAGAAAAGATTTCAGGGAGAACGTAAACCGCTGAACAATGATACACATGTTTTGACACCATTTCCTTCTCTTCCCCTTGCCCTTTATCCCCCTCAGGTTTCAAAAGAAGACTTTTTGAACTATTATGCTGGTGTTAGCGCTTCCATTAACGCCGATGCCTATTTCATTTTAATGATGAGAGAATCCTGGAGATTATCTCTTTTGTCTGTTAATTCTTTTGCAAACCAGGGACTCTCAGAGAATGAAATGAGTTTGAAAGAAGTCTGATGCTGTAGATTTTGATGAACTAAAGTTTCTGGAAGATCTGGAATTTCAAAAGCAATAGATCTTCAATCATCTTACTTTATTACCTGGAACATGTTCATTTCCTTAAATGCCTGAGAATATATTTTCAAATCAGAAAGAAAGGAAGGAAAGAAGGAAGAAAGAAAATCATAATGTGAGACTGGGAGGTGTTCCTTAGGTGAAATAAAGCACTTGCTATAGTTGTGCCTCTTGCAGGTGTAAATGTAGCTGTTTCTCCACACCTTCACTTTATCTGCTGTCTTTGGAGTCTGTAGCAGGAGGTGATAATAAAAGAATTGGAGGGACATCCATCTGTGTAAAATTTCCTGAGCTTACTTATTTTAGTTTCTCTTGGTGAATACTTCACAAGTAAAATTTATTTTATTCTGAAATTCAATGACTTTTGGGGGGCCTATTTTTATATTTTGATCTGGGGATTAAAACCCAGGAAATTACCACACTTGCGTGAACAGGGGACTTAAGTTTCTCCTGTGACGAAAGGAAGGTGAGCTGAGCTAGCCCACCTGGCTGAAGGCTGGGCTTCCTTGGAGTGACTCACTTCCTGGATCAGCCTATTAGGGTGAGAGAGATGCACAAGGAAAGAGAAGTGCCTGTTAGAAGCCCTGGAGACTTTCTGGGGCTTTGGGGTAAACTGGTGAGGGGGACTTTGATTTTGGAATTCATCTTTTGAACCCACACTTCCAGGCTGCTCCCCAAGGCTCATGATGTCACATTTCCTGACCCGTTCTCTTCCTCTAGTGACTGCCTCTCAGGGAACAAAAATGGCTGGACATAACCAAAGGCCCTTCATCCTGGAAAAGAAGAAGTGAGGGTGGGAGTGGAGATGGAAGGCTAAAAGCTGGGCTTCTCCAACTTTGATGAGCACACACATCCCATGGGGATCTTGTTAATATGCTAATTTGGATTCAGAAATCTGGGGCAAGGACTGAACTTCAGCCTTTCTAACAGGCTTCCCTGTGATGTTGATGCCTCTGGTCTCTGGGTAACATTTCAAGTAGTGAGGGGTAAAGAGATACCAGCGTGGATATTTCCAGTGCACTTGACTTATTATTTGCCCACCTTTGGTTGAACATACTAATTTATGATTTTTGACTGCTGGGCCATCCTCTCTTTGTCTTTAAAGTCGTGAAAGTCTGAAGGAAGTACCGTAGAAAATGTGTGCTTCCCGGGCACATGAAGGAGAGAAGTAGCACTTGTGTGATGGTATTTCTTTTTTTTTTTTTTTTTTTTTTTTTAAGTTTTTGCTTTGGTTTTTTGAATTTTTTTTTTTTTTTAACATTTTTATTGGGGAATAATTGCTTTACAATGGTGTGTTAGTTTCTGATTTATAACAAAGTGAATCAGCTATACATATACATGTGCTTGTGATGGTATTTCAATTGGAGAATTTCTCACTGTCCAGGACCGAGTCCTGCAGCCTTCCAGCCTCAAAGACCTGAGGGTGGCAGCCCACTGAGGGTAGGTTTTATCTCTTGAGACCTCCATTGAACAAGCTCATAGCAACTGATACTAAAACTGGAATCCAAACCATTCGTCTACTATGGAGAATGCAATTCTCAAGTTTGCTGAGACCAGATCAGAGGACCTCGTCTAGGTTTGAGGATGAGAGAATGACAGCTTAGCACTCAGTTCAAGGTTGCTTTTAGCAGTTTATTCTCAGATATGACTAAGCAGTGCAAGAGGATATACCTGTGGTATGTTAGGGTAACACTAACTGCTGTAGCAAATAAACCTGCACATTTACAAACGCTCAAACACAAAATATATTTATTTTTCATTCATGAAACAGTATTCTGTATCTGCTATTTATGGTCGGTGACCAGCTTTTCTCTGTGCAGTGATTTCAGGTTGCAGGACTAATCTGTGTTGTGGCTCTGCGGTTCTCTAGGGCTTCATCATCAATGACATCCACATGGCTAAAGGGTAAAGAGGTATAGAGAAGGCTGAAGAGCTTTCTGAAAAGCCCTGGTCTGGAAATGACACACATCAATTCTGCTTGCACTCCATTTGATGATAAATAGTCACACGATTACATCTAAATGCAAAGGAGTCTGGGAAGTGCAGTCCTGGGCAGGAAATATTCCCGCCAGTGAAAATCTATCTAATGACAGGAGAGTACAAATTTTGGTGGACAACTAGCTTTTTTTAAAAAAAAAATAATTCATTTATTTATTTATTTTTGGCTGTGTTGGGTCTTCGTTGCTGCGCGCGGGCTTTCTCTAGTTGTGGCGAGCGGGGGTTACTCTTCATTGCAGTGCACGGGCTTCTCATTGCAGTGGCTTCTCTTGTTGTGGAGCACAGGCTGTAGGTGCACGGGCTTCAGTAGTTGCGGCTCACAGGCTGTAGAGCACAGGCTCAGTAGTTGTGGCGCACGGGCTTAGTTTCTCTGAGGCATGTGGGATCTTCCCAGACCAGGGCTTGAACCCGTGTCCTCTGAATTGGCAGGCACATTCTTAACCACTGCGCTACCAGGGAAGTCCCAACTAGCTTTTTGAATAACTTTTGAAATAGCAGTCCATTGCCTTCCATTTTCTTAAAGAAGCATACTTCAAACCAACATGGAGTGAGGTATTTGCCAGGTTAGAGGTAGAACTGAGGTCTCTCTAGCTTTAGCCACATTGGCAGTAAAGAAAACAACTTCTACAGCCATATAAGGTAACTATTTTCTAATCAGCAAGTCCTGTCATTTGGGCCTCATAGTTCTATTCCAGGCCTTGATATTCATGCTGCCATAATACTGAGGCAACTCATCCTTTATCTGCCCCTATGACACAAGACCTAGGAATTTTCCATCTATATCTATGCAGGGGATTTCTGTGGGGAGGTGTAGCTATGTCCTATTGCACATACTGGAACCAAGTTATTCATGTTGGTAAATGAGAAATGTTTTGCCCTAGAGACAGATCTCCTTTTGGAAACTTAATTATTATTATGAAGTTATTTGGTCATTGGAATCAGAAGAAAGGGCATGTAGATTAAAATATTTATTGAAATTAGTCTGACAGTTTATAACATTCATTTTGCTAGTGAGACCATAATCTTTTCCCAGCCGTTCCTGGAGGGGACAATCAAAGATGCCCTCTCTGACCTGTCTCGTTTTCAATGCGTCATGGCTGACTAACAGCCCATAAGGAGGGACACACACTTCACTTTAGACGCGTTAATTAGGCGTGTCCAGTGAAATCACTCAGGATCTGGTCTGCCTTGCCTGCTTGCAGTTGATGTTTGTCTCTTTAGGGTACTTTTATATACCTCTGTTCTAATTCATTGTGTATAAAATATCACAGCCATTTTATTGTTGCTCTGAGGGCTATCGCATTTCCCTGTTATTTGGAGTGCACCTTATTGTAGCCCCAGGGAACTGACGACAGAAATCAGGTGCATTCTTGTTTCATCTTAGAGGGAAAAATTAAATAGAAGAGAATTATCTTATCTGGAGATAGTTCATCAGAATAACCAAACAACATGGTTCAATACGTCATGGGGAAAAGGTGACACAGGGTGAGGACCTAGATACTTTCAGGATGGGGGCTGGTCACCAGAAAAACTAACCACATAATTAGAGAGTGGAAAGTTTGGGCCATCCCAACTTCTGAGGAGGGGAGAGGTTCTGGAGATTGAGTTCAGTCCTGTGGACAGTGTTTTGATCAAGCATGCCTAACCAATGAGACCCAATAAAAACTTTTGAACACTGAGGCTCAGTAGCACTTCCTGGTTGGTGAGCAAATTGATATGCAGGAAGGGTGACACACTTTGATTCCAGGAGAAAAGCAAAGCATAGCCTGCCTTCTCTGTCAAACTTCACCTACGTATCTTCGTCTGGCTGGTGCTCCTGATTTGTATCGTTAATAATACAACTGTAATTGTAGGTAGAGTGCTTTCCTGAGTTCTGTGAGTCATGCTAGGGAATGTACAAACCTGTGGGTGTTGTAGGAACCTGCATTTCTAAGCAAATGGCTATAAATTCAAGACTGTAATATGGAAACCCTGCCTGAGGTTCTGGCTGGCCTGGCCTGCTCTGTAGAATTCAGGCTCAAGATGCAACACCAACTCTTACCAGATGCTAGCTCGCCAGCTTGCCCTAAGGTGTTGGAAGTGCCAGTCCTCACAATCATGTAAACCAATTACCAATTTCCTTTTCTTGGCTGCGGGGTATGTGGGATCCAGTTCCCTGACCAGGGATCGAACCCGCACCCCCTGCCTTGGAAGCATGGAGTCTTAACCAATGGACCGCCAGGGAAGTCCCTGAACCAATTTCTTAAAATAAGTCCTTTTTCTCTACACACACACACACACACACACACACACACACACACACACACACACACACACACACTTGGTTCTGTTTCTCTGGAGAACCCTGACTAATGCAGAAGTATAAGTAGCCTGGGGAGCCCAGAAATAAGCAGAAAATGTCTGAAAGAAGACCATTCTTGTTGGGGGTTGTGCCCATTAATTTCTGGGGCCTGCCTTAACTCCAGGTAGTTAGTGTCAGAGTGGATTGCACTACACCTAGTTGGGGTTGCAACAGCAACAAGCTAAGTCATTATTTGCTAAACTGGCTCATATTTCAAAGTTCAATTCAAAAGTTAAAAGGTTTTACAGAGATTTCCTCAATCTTCTAGCAAGATTGACTTGCTCTTTCATTTTCTATGCTGCTTTTGTTGAGGATATATGTATCTTTATATCATAGTCTACTAGTCAGATGTATAAGAAATATTATTTTCTCTAGTAGACATTCATTCAAACTTGGAGCACTGCTCCATTCAAGCTGTCTGGCAGAAAATGTAGCTTAAGTCTTTCTTGGGATTCCCACTGAAGGCTGTGCTATGGTTCTTAAATTTGGCAAGCAGGGGAAGGGGAAGGGTGTAAATTCAGATCACACATGTTATCCCTGAGATGTCTGCTGCCTCTCTTACACCCACTGAATCTCGGCAGCTTTTCTACCATACTTGGGAAATGACAAATTTGAGAGCTGCCAATGGGGTAAATGAGGAGCTCACTTTTGAGAAAGCTATGGATATTTAAGGAAGAAATACAACAGGCATTTGGATATTCATTCATTCAACCAATAAATATTTACTTAGAAAATATTTACTTAGCAAATATTACTACTCTAGGTACTGGAGATTTAGCCTTGAACAAAAGAAATATGATATATTTACTCATGAGAGTTCAGTATAGAAGACACAATTCTAAAGTTCAACGTGTAGGTCCGGACGGATAGGAAAATCTGGAAGGTGAAGAGCCGATGAACGTAATGAAAAACAGCAAAGGTACAGGAGAGACTGGATGACAGAAGGAGCAAGATTCTGGAGAAGGAGGAAGGACTGCGGTAAAGGACATTAACGGTTGACATTGTCCTCTACTGAGGGAGGGGAAGCTCATCCTTTGCCTAGGGGAAGAGTTGGTAGAGGTTTATGGGGGTTTGGGAGTGTGTAGATGGTGATAGTAAATAGAGAGGAAACATGAGTTTTGACTCAGTTTTCTCAAAGTGAAGGTAAAGTCACTTGCTGGGAATGAGAAGAACTGAGATTCAATGAGGATTTGGAGTAGGAGGTGGAGGTTTGGCTAGTGATGGAGTGCATTGGGAGAGGATGCTGCCAAGTATGAATAAAGAAAAGCACAAATTTGTAAGGACCCCATTTGGCAACATTGTGAAATTTTCACCAGGACCACCCAGCAGATAGGGAGAGATGCGAATTGTAGGGACATGTCATATCATCTTGTTCCATAACATCTATCACTGCCATTTGCATACAAGAGGTGCTCAATTAATGGGTGGAATTAAAAAAGTATTTAAAAGATGGGAAGATGGGGAATCTTGAAATTCACTGTTGTACCACCCATATCACAAGGAAGAAATCGGACAATGACTCTAGAACAGCAAATTCTCATTTTTTATCAAAGTAGGCAGTATCAAGATTATTCTAGAAAAAAAATGAAAATTTTAATTCCAAGTAATAATTATACTGAGAAACATTTTGGTCTTTTAATTATTTTATTACAATAATAAAACATACACACTTTCTCCCAAAAGGAAAAGAAGGCAAATGTAGTAAATGGAAAGTCTTCTGCTTTCATGTACTCACTTACCATTTCATTCTTCTCCCCCATAATAACCACTGAAAACTCTTTGGAGCATTGCCTTCCAGACTGTTTTATAAGCATATTCTTAAGTCTGGTATTCTGTCTATCTTTATATATAATTTTGAAAAGGTTCTTTTTTAGTAGACTCTTTTGTTTGCTTCTCTAACATCCTTTATTTCCTTCCTTCTTTGTCACCCCTGTTTTGGCCAGGTGTCCATCTCATCCTCAGGTCCAGAGATGGTGAGCCATTTCCAAGTCAACCAGTACATGGCATTCTCTTAGTGACTGTTATTTTTTTTTTTTTTTTTTTTTTTTTTTTTTGTGGTACGCGGGCCTCTCACTGTTGTGGCCTCTCCCGTTGCGGAGCACAGGCTCCGGACGCGCAGGCTCAGCGGCCATGGCTCACGGACCCAGCCGCTCCGCGGCATGTGGGATCTTCCCGCACCGGGGCACGAACTCGCGTCCCCTGCATCGGCAGGCGGACTCCCAACCACTGCGCCACCAGGGAAGCCCTAGTGACTGTTATTGATCCAAGGATGTGCACATTACTTCAGTTGTGTCAATCATACTGAAGGGAAAAAGTAAATTTCATGTTTAAGAGAGAATTTTTTCCCCACTTAATTTATGTAAGAAATGGTTACATTTTTTTGCTATTAGACTAAAGGATCTATAAATATTGGAATCCTTCCATGGCCCAACCACTTTTCTTTCCCAAAATGTTCTCAGGAAATTTATAGATTAAAGGCATTTCATTAAGTAATGGAGAGAAGGTGACAGTGAGCCTGCTGCTGTATCGACGAGATAGGAAGGGCTTCCTTAGGTACAGGCAACATTTGCGTCCTCCTGTAAATGTGGTGTCATGACTCTCTTCATATCTGACTGGCGTAATTTGCATTAACTGCTGATTCTTTACTCCTTTCCTCATCCATACTCTTTACCTTATGATTTGGAGTTCCCATACAAGAGGGAGTATATTTCTTTACTCCTTGATTCTGAATTTGGCCATGTGACTTCTTTGGCCAATAGGGTAATGTGACCGGTGTGCCAGTTCTGAACGTAAGCCTCAGAAGGTCTTTGTGTTTCTGCTTGTCCCCTAGTACCTCTACTGTGAAATAAGAAGAAGTATGGGTAGACTATTAGTCTCAGGAAAAAGAGAGGGAACTCATGGAACGGTGGTTTTCCCAGCGGGACTCAGCCTAAATCAGCTGACTTCCATCTAGGTGCAGATGACTATGTCATCCCCGTTGATACCAGTAGAACTACCCAGAAGAACCTAACTTAGATCAGTCAACTCCCACATAATGGGCAATTTGTGAGAATAAATGATGTTGTTTGAAGCCACTGAGCTTTGACATGGTTTGTTACTGAGCATTATTGTAGCGATAGCTAAGACACACTGCTTAATCTGGTATTTTCTCCTCATGGGAATGATCGGGAAGAGAGGTGGAGACCTCTGCAGAGTTTCTTCCTAGAAAAATGGCATAGACATTTTTCCCTATTATGGTATATGAAGCTCTGCCCTGTTTCTTTTAATGGTTTTGCTAATTTTCCATAGTATGGATATAGCATATTTTATTTAGAATATTAATTTTTTTTTCTCTATTACAAGCAATGTTTCATCGATATTTCTTGTACCTATATTTTTGACTCCTTCTGTGATTTCTTCTGTAGAGAATTCTTAAAAGTGAAATTTCAGGGTATTCACCTTTGAATTTTTGCTCTTTTTTCCAAATTGCCCTCTTAAAATTTGTACTAATTTGTATTCCTACCTACAGTATATGAGAAAGCCTCTTTTCCCATGCCCTTGGCAAGCATTGAAGTTTAGCAAGCTTGTAAATTTTCCCAGTTTAATAGGCAAAAAAATCTATCTCATTCACTTTATTTGCATGTTTTGATTCTGAATGAGATTGAGCACATTTTCATATTTTTATAATCAATTTCATTTCTTTTGTGAACCCTCTGTTAGTATGCTTTGTCTATTTCCCTCTTGGATTGTTCATATTTTGCTTATTGACATATAAGATTCTTTGGATGTTAAGATATTAGCACTTTGCCTGTCATACTGTTACTATATTTTTCCAGTTTTTTTTTTTTTTGTAGTGGTACGCGGGCCTCTCACTCTTGTGGCCTCTCCCGTTGTGGAGCACAGGCTCCAGACGCGCAAGCTCAGCGGCCATGGCTCATGGGCCCAGCCGCTCCGCGGCATGTGGGATCTTCCCGGACCTGGGCACGAACCCATATCCCCTGCATCGGCAGGCGGGCTCTCAACCACTGCGCCACCAGGGAAGCCCTTACAGTTTGTTTTTATCTTTTCTTTTTGTTGTGGATTTTAAAAATGCAATAAAAATTTATCAATATTCTAAATTTTTTTGTAGTCAAATGTATCAATCTTTATGGCTTTTGGGTTTTATGTCTTATGTAGAAATGCATTCCACACCCAAAATGTATAAAATGATTCACCTATGTCTTCTGGCATATTTGTTTTCCTTTTTTACATTATTTACATCTTCGATCTATGTGGGATTTACTTTGGTGTAAGAAGTTGGTCAGCACATTCCTTTTTATCCACAAATGGCTGGTGTGTTGTTCCAATCTCTCTCTTCCTCTCTTTTAAATAATCCACCTTTACTACATTAATTAGAAATAATGAATTTTTTTGTAAGTACATGGATCTGGACACAGGTTCTCTATTATTGGGCTGGCCAAAAAATTCTTTCTGGTTTTTCTGTAACATCTTACAGAAAAACCCAAAAGAGCATTTTGGCCAACCAAATATATTCCATTGATTGTTCTGTCACAAAATAAAAGAAAAAGAAGAAAATATAACTAAGGATATCTGTAATTTTGTCACTTATAAATGTATAATTATAGTAATTTATATTGCCATTAAAAATGTGAATAGGGCTTCCCTGGTGGCGCAGTCGTTGAGAGTCCGCCTGCCGATGCAGGGGACATGGGTTCGTGCCCTGGTCTGGGAAGATCCCACATGCCGCAGAGTGGCAGGGCCTGTGAGCCATGGCTGCTGAGCCTGTGCGTCTGGAGTAAAACCAACAACAAAAAAAAAAAAAAAAAAAAAAAAGAAAAAAAAAACAAAAAAAAACAAAAAAAAAAAAAAAAAAAAAAAAAAAAAAAAAGAGTAAAATTTTAAAATCCTTTGTGTAGTTAGTTTCTTCTCATCTTTTTTCCTCTCCAGAGTCATTCAAGCTCTTCTTGAACATGTATTTTTCCACATAGTATCTGGAATAACAGCATATGTATATATGTACATGATGTGGAAGGCTACACATCAATTAATAAATGTGATTATTTCGGAGGAGTGGGATTGGCGAGCAAAGTCTTTTACTTGTTACACTGTATATGTCTATGTTTCTTGAATTTTGGGGAAGAGGCATGTATTATTTTAGTAATAAACATCAATAAAGATTTAAAGAAATGACTCAACATATGAAAATATTGTAATCAAAGACCTTAATGAAGTCTTTGTGCCTTTTAGTCTATTTTTAAAATTTGATCCGCTTGTGTTTTCAAGATGTGCAATCATTTCATCTGCCAGTAATGATCATTTGGTTCCCTCCTGTTTAATATTTATGCTTCTTACTTTTCTCCTTGTATGCTTGCATTTCCTAGATTTCTAGGCCAATGTTAAATGTGATGGGAATGGAATTTCTTTTGTGCTATCTGTAAATTTAATGGAGTATAACCTTTAATACTTCATCATTGAGCATGATTCTGGTTTATGTTCTATTCTTACTTTACTAAAGCTTTTTATTTAAAAAAAAATCCTAAGCACCACTCATATCTACGTTGGCAACTTCATACTACGATTCATAAAAGTTTATTCATATGCAAAAAAGGGATTTTACAGTGAAGTATATTCATCAGTATCCTGCTGAAGCATTTATTGAAACTCTAATTAAACTATCTCATAGGGGGCTTCCCTGGTGGCGCAGTGGTTGGGAGTCCGCCTGTCGGTGCGGGGGACGCGGGTTCGTGCCCCGGTCCGGGAAGATCCCACATGCCGCGGAGCGGCTGGGCCCGTGAGCCATGGCCGCTGGGTCTGCGCGTCCGGAGCCCGTGCTCCGCGATGGGAGAGGCCACAGCAGTGGGAGGCCCGCGTACCACAAAAAAAAACCAACAAAAAAAAACTATCTCATAGGATATAAAAGCAATATTTCATTGTTATCAGTGAATAGCAGTGTCTTTAGCTTCATATTAAAATGTTTTCTGATTATTTTGCATTTTATCTAATGACTCGTGCAGTTTGCACTTTGCAGCGACTAATTTGTTATAAAAAAGGAAAAAGTCCTTCTCAGTCTCTGCAAGTTCTTTTCTCCTCCTTGATGAGAGATCTTTACCCAGAGTAGAAAGGAATTCGCCCTCATGATTTATGGTTGAGGGATCCACCAGATTAACTCAAGTGTTAAGCACTGAAACTTTATTTTTCAAATCTCAGGGGCTTTGTGTGTTGTTTGCTTCACAGCTGGTTTTCACTAGTGTCCTGAGCAGTGTTCACGTACCCTCGGACCCACCAGGTTTTACGTGACACACTTTGTTTGTCTGAACAGCTGCCTCATTGCAAGCTGTACACAAATTCCATACAAATGCCACAAGCTATTAAAATTCAGAAGCTGGGTTAGCCTTCAAATGTGGATCTAAAATATACTAAATAAATGAACAAACAGAATTAAATGCAGGTACTCATCAAAGAAAGGAAGCTTTGGAAAATTCTTCCCCATACCACCTCGCCCTATTGTTTCTCCACTTCTGTGGTTATGGTGGTTAAGAGTGCAGCTGTGGAGGTAACTGTGGATGGAGGAGGCAACTGACACCTTGCACGTGGCTGCCCAGATGAGCTATTCTCTCAGGGATGCTGTGCCTGCCTCTGCTTGAACCTGGCATTCTTCTATCTCGAATGGCAATGAGGAATTATCTTGACTAATAAAATGTCATTCACTAATATATTGATTCATTCATTCTATGTTTTGACATTATTTAATTATTTATTTATTTATACCATGTTTATTGGAGTATAATTGCTTGCCTTCTAGATTTTACGTGCTGTGTTTAGCAGCAGACATAAACCCCAATAAGTCATAATCCTCTCCGCCAGAGTGCTCAGAAGCCCCTAGGGACATCAGACCAATTAGGCAATTCCAAATCAGTGTGGTGACAATAGGCGTAAGTACACATGTGAAAGTTATTATGCCACACCCCTGATTAAAACCCTGTTAAGCACCCTCCTCCACCACAGACTAAATCAAAATTTCGTAGGCTGGCATGTCAAATGCCACTGGCTCCACCAATTCTGCCAAGTGCCATCTCAGCCAAGGATGCTAAGCTGAGTAGATGCCCATAGACAGCTTCCACGGAAGCACCTGCTGAATGAACCTGCACACTCCATTCTCTCTCTGAGATACATTGACACCTACATCGGGATTTGGCGGCTGGCAGGTTTATCTCTAGTGCCCAGCAAGTAAGGTATAAACTCACCCAGGTCGGTTGTGTGTGTTCCCAAACTCATTTAGTCCAGTCGGACTTGTTACTGTAATCACATGATGCAAGCTGGCAAAATGTGAGCGTGCAAAGAAGGACTGCTGCTGATCTAGGAGCACTACTGAAATGGTTTGAAGAGACTTGATAAAGGCATATTGAGAGAATATTGCTAGCAAACAGGGTGGGAAAAGTGATGGTAAGAGACTGGAGTGGGGAGATAAAGCTAGGCATCTACATTTAGATATCTTCTAAAGTGTTTGAAAGTTCTTTTCCGTCTTAAAGAAAGCAAAACTAGAAGGAGTAGATGAAGTGTTCCTGGTGTGTATTACTTAAGAAAGACAACATGGAACTACAATCAATGACCCCAGAGGAACAGCCTTGGCCTTGTAATAAAAGAGGGATGAATGGGCATCCACTCATATGTTTTAAATTCAAATAAGATGTTCAAGGTAGACACATATTGTTTTTTGATCAAAGTGTCCTGTGTCTGACTCTCAGAAGTAACCACCAACACCCTACTGTTCCCAACTGAGACAGATGAGAAGACATTACCTACTGTATTTGTAACTCCCCAGATGGTCCAGGCTCTCTCTAAGCTCCATCACTTTGAACATGCTGTTTCATCTGCCGGGAAATGCCCTCTCTCTACTCCAGGCTCAGTTAGCTGGCACTCTCCTATTTACTCTGCACTTCCTTCACGCCACCTCTTCTTCGTGCTTCTTCCCTAACGCGTCCTTGGCTGTCCTTGTTTTCCTCACCCAGCAGTAGAAGGTCCTTCCTACATTTGAGGAGCTCCCGGCTCTGTGAAGCAGAGCCTGCCTCTCACTGCAGAAGAGGCAAATACCAGCTATTCTCTGCCCTGACTCCCACTGCTGGCGCCCAGACACAGGACGAGGCATAGCTGCTTTCAGCCACAGGCTCCTGCCCTGCCTTTAAACCAGAGCTGGTGATGTGCAGCTCTGGGACGCTGCTGTCGAGTCTGTTCTGGAGCGGGTGGTGGCAGTGAAGGGCTGTTTCCTATTTCTGGAGGTGCCAGTGGTTGAGATGCGGGATGGCTCTGTGGCCTCCGTGTGTTTGGTTTTTTGGCCCTCCCAGGTATTCTGGGAGCCCCCTGATAGCCTTTCATAAATTCCTTTCCTGCTCAAATTAGCTAAAGCTGTTTCCTATTTGCCTAAAGCTAAGATTCATGGCTGATATTTTGACTCATCACCCCCATATGACATTGTCGACTGTTCCAATGTGTCTTTGTCCCCGTGTGATTGCAAGCTGGCGACATCCCACCTCATCTCCATCACCCCAGTGCCCAGCCTAGTGCAAAGTAATGCAGAGCAGATCCTCAACGAATTGCTAATTCGTTAATTTGCAAATGAATTACTTAATCGATGAAAAAAGTTTCCTCTGAAAATCTCAGTCCATAAAGTAACAGCAGATGACATCGGGATGTTTCCAGTGGCTGAGGAGAAGCATGGCCCATTTTGGTTATCCTTTTATTCGTATTTCTCATAGAAGACAAGTGCAGTCACAGAGAGTTCCATAGTGTTTAATTAAATATATGACTGTAACACACATCGGATACTTATAATACACTTAGCAGCATTGCAAAATGTTTGTAATGCATGTGGAAGTACACAGTCAAATCAGAGACTTTCGGTGTAGTGAACAATGGATATTTTAAAGAATAACCCCGAAGAGAAACAACGGGACTGGCAGAAATGCCATCTGATCTCCATCATTCCAGCTGTCTGATCACATATGCTCACTGCCTTCCTGACCAATTCTAAGTCTTGTAGCCTCTCTACAAATGCTCTGAAAACACAAGCATGCACATCTGAAACAGCCCACACTTGGCTTTTCTGAAGCAAATTCCCCTGGAAATGAGAATGAAGGGAGAGGCAAAGGCTGGTAGAAAGTCAGTCGAATAAGCCAGGGTGCCCTAGATTCAGACATGGTTGTTTAATTGACCAAATTACTTATCAGTTTTCTTTTCATTTCACGCCATATAGAACTAGCAGTTTGCATCTCTGATTTATGCACTGTCTCTGACCAGGAGTTTTTCTTTCTTAATGAAATCCCAAAGTGGGCTGGTCAGAACAAATTTGTAATCTTACATTATACAGTATATAATCAAGCGTTAGCAGCAGTTATGATTATAAGAGTATGATACATAGATTTTACATACCTCCGGTAACAGACAGACATTCACACACTGAATTCAAATGATAATCTATGCTAACAGGATTTTAAAGCTGGAGGGACCTTGATCTTCCTTGAGACCTATCCGCTCCTTTCTTTGAGAGATTGTTTATTTACGTGAGGGATACAAACTTACAGCTTCCAGTCCTGACTTAACATGTAAGGTTGAGTAACTTACCTGTCCTGTCTGTGTCCCCATTTTCACACAAGGCAAAGATAATAATGGTAAGTACTTCATAGGACCTCTGTGAATAAGATGCAAGAGAGCTAGGCTGGGCGTGAGGTTTCCTGTGATGACCTCTTCCTCGAGACTTGGCTCACGTTTCTACAGAAGGTAAATAACCCACCTCTGCCTGGTGGAAGATGTCTTCTGCCCACACGCCAGGCAGATTCTGCTTTTCTTCCACAAAGATGTGTACCACTCTTGTGGCATTTTCCCTGCCTGTCTTCCAGCAGGGAGCTTTGAACATGCCTCCATGACCGCATTTTGTGTTATAATGATTTGTTTGCAAGCTACCTTTCATTAGATTTTTCACTTTGTGAGGGCAGGGTCCCAACCTTGTTTGTCTTAGACCTCCCAGCCTACCACTGTGGTTGGCACAGAGCAAGCTTTCCATAAATACTTGTCAAGAAAACGGAAGGGGTAACGCTTACAGAGGTGCTTTGAAAAATCACAGAAGTGCTGAGCAAATCTAAGGGATTATGGGACTATAGTCATTGCTAGTGATTCTGAGAAAAGCACTGGAAGGTACAACACTGAACTAGTCTGATTATCATTAGGTCTCTCAGCCAACAGATAAGGTCTATTAGTCCACTCTTTAAAACTCACTTCACAGACATCACAAAATAAAACCAAAAAGAAAATTTTAAAAATTAAAAGCACTTAATCTCCCACCAAACAAATTAAAAACACAACAAAGAGAAAAGGCAAAACATAAATGACAACAATGAGGACAAACTCCCAAACAACAATATCAATCCTGGACAGATGTCCTTCTTGATCTGTGTACACCTGGAGTGGCGATGGGGATGGTATGGGGGCTTGTGTAGAGGCATCAGCTGCACTGCCTTGAGCTGAGACTGCTTCGCTGCCTTGATTTGGCTTGAGACAGCCTTTAAAAATTTATCTGGACCAAGAAATGCAAGAGGACCCATGTTAGATGTTCTCTATATCTTCGGGAAAATGGCCACAGTCGGCTCACTCACTGCATGGGCTTGTAATTCCTTCTCCCTGAAGTTTTGTGGCAACATTCATGGTGATAGAAATCAGGATGGTGGATGGATTTGGGTTGGGAAGTCTCTACACATATAGAAACATTATTTCCTGGCTCACGGCTCGAACGCACCAGTGTCCTGAGTCAGTAACAGGTTCTTCCATCATCAATGGATGCCCCTGGGTGGGAGGAGCAAGTGGATCGTGCTCTTGATAACTAAAAATAGAAATTCCAGGCTTCTAGTTGATTCTCTCTTGAGCACTTTTTCAGAAAAATGGAATAAAATGGTCTTTGTGGCTTCGTCTTACCTTCTCCACTTTTTGTAGACATGGCTGGCCATGGTGCCTCATATGTCATGAGGCCATTCCTCCCGCCCCCTGTCTTCCTTGTAGCCTTTTCAGTTCGGGTGACCATAGGTCCCCATTTGCCTGGGACTGTCCTGGTTTACGCTTGTTGTCCTGGAGTGATTATTTATAACTTCCCCTTTCACTTGCAAAAGTGACCCAGTTTGGACAATACACTATACAGTCACCCTGTTCTAAGTGAGGTCTGTTCTAAGTGAGGTCTGGCTCGAGAGTGGGACAGTCCCTAGTTAAGAGGAAGGCACATGACTTGGAGGAGATGCAGTTAGACTCCTGGGCAGCAAATCTTGATTCTATTCCTTGCTGAGTGGGGAGCATGGATAAGCTAATTTAAGCCACAGTTTCATCATCTGTAACATAGAGAATGATACTAATCGCACCCACCTCCCAGGATTATTGTGAGGACGCAGTGTGAAGATGTGTAGAGCACGTAGAATAGCATTGTGTACATAGTGATTCCTGATAATGGTATCTCTTATTCTAATTCTCCTCTCCTTCTTTCTTCCGTTGCTCCCTTTTGCCCTCCCCACCCTTCCATCTTTTCCTCCACCCTTTCTTTCACGCTTTTCTGCTTTTTTTCCTTTCTGAAATAAATGAATCATTGCATTGCCTGAAGCAGAATGCCCCTGCCTCCTGTCTCTTGCCACTGAAGCAGGGAGGTGTGGTCGAAACACTGTTTCAGAATCCTGTGGACCATGTCGAGGGGCTGCTTTCATTTTGTCTTCTTTGTGCTGTGAGCGAGAGTGGGACTCGGTTATCTTTGTTCATCATGATGGTTCTGGCCATCGATTTCTTGCAATTCACTGGTTTTGGTAGAAGCTGGACATGGTGACATAGGCTTCTTCTTGACTTGATCCCAAGGAAGTGAGGATGGACTGCCCCTGGGCAGCAGGGTTCAATGTCAGGGTTCCGGGTTGGAATGGAAACAGAGGGGGCAGGGTGCTGTTTGTAGTTCCAGGGCCAAGCAGCAGGTCTTGGTACAGGAGAGGCCCATTCTTGCCACCTTCCTTGCAATCTGGGGACCTGGAGAAGGGGAGCCCAGGGGCATCACACACACTGATGTTCCCAGCCAGGCACCTGAATGACGACTCTCCTTTGAAAGATTTTGGGCTGATGCCTACATGCTCGGAGGGCCAGTTGGGGCCCTGCATACCCCCTCCGAGCCTCTGCTTCTCAGACTCCTCTAGCTGTGGAGGAAGAGGATCTTGCAGAAAGCCTTCTGCTTCGTCTCTAGCTTGAATGCCATCCACCTTATGAATCTGGCAGTCCAGGAAACTTTCAGGATTGAAACTCACATTCAAATTCTGCACAAAAAAAAAAAAAAAAAGAGAGAGAGGCATTAAGACTGCACCAGAGAGACACATCAGCAAATGTTCTGTTCAGGAAAAGAGCTCAAGAACTTTCCAACAGGGGTTTACCAGGGTATGTCAGAGAATTACCCACATGTTCTGGTTGACTCTTTGCCTCTGGAGGTGCTGTGATACTTCAGGGTCTGAAGTATCCCTTGGGAAGTCTGGGAAATTCTGAGACTTGTATTTCATTTTAGTTTCCCACCTCCAGGAACCTGCAGCTGGAATCTTATGAGGGACCCTAGTTATGTGATACACGAAAGACAGACACTTGAGGTTCAGCCATTCCTCATCCTGCAACGTCATTGGCAGCAACTCCTCTGCTCTGATTTTGGTGGAAGTGAGACATACTTTCAAAGTTACACAGGGAAATTGCTTTAGGGTGGTACTTTAGAAACTGGCTGCTGGGATGCCTCTGACATAGTGATGGAAGCACCAGACGCACTCACTTTTTTTGGTTTCTTGCACAGTTGTTCCAGAGTCTTCTTATGATCAGGGAGACTGGGCCATATGATAGGCTTGATTCTGAAATAAAAGGACGTTGAAGATGTAATGAATGGTGGAGGGAGCAGGCACAGTAGACCTTCCCACTTACTCTGAGCCAGGAGTCAGAAAAGCAGATTTCTAGCCTTGGCTCTGTCACAACTAGGTGGGTGATCTTGGACAAGTGACTTGCTTTCTCTGGGCCTCAGAGTCCCACCAGTCCATGGAGGGGTTGGACCAGAGACCATTGTCACTGATCTACTCTGTGAACCAGACAACAATGATACACCCCTGGCCAAGAGCCCTGGAGAAAAGGAACAATAAGTCTTGGCAATGATGTAGTTATGAAACTAAAATCTGATCTGTTCATCTACTCCCCAAAATAGGCTTTGTCATCTTTCTTTTCTCATCATTGGCAGCAACTCCTCTGCTCTCATTTTGGTGGAAGTGAGACATACTTTCAAAGTTACACAGGGAAATTGCTTTAGGGTGGTACTTTAGAAACTGGAGTATCTTGAGGGGCGGCGGGTATGTGACCCTGCTTTGAGGGCATCTTCCTAAAACATTAATAACTCTACTGAAGTGTGTCTAAATGATGAAACAAGCGTGGCCCTATCATGGGGTGGAATGCAAAAGTCTCATGAATTTGTGTGCTGAAAGCTAAGACCTCAGAAACATTCTGCATTTACAAATGGGTCCCTCCAGCTGCCCAGGCATTCTGGGAGGATGGCTCTTACCCACTGAGGACACTTGGGAGGAAAGGTTTGAGGGGAAGGATTTGCCCTATGCTCAGTTTATATATTTTTACCTCTTGTGAAATTAACTATGGAAATTCATCAGTGCCTGAGGATGAAGAGGGATATAGGGCCCTGCAATTCCTGAAATGCCTTACTCCCCTTTGCAGTTTTCTCATCATTAAACAGGACTAGAGCTCTGACTGTCTGGAATCCCACATCAACACTCTCTTGATTAGTTAAAGAAATTCACCTTTTTTCCCACAACACACAGGCCAGAACGAGCATCAGAGCCACAGAGAAGAAACTCAGAATGATGATAATTAGTAAAACAGGATCCATCTCCCCTGGAAGGCAAGGACAGATCTTGGTTAGCAATCATGAAGCGTGCCGTGGGGGAGACCTTCAGGATGCTTTGAGTTTATTTAGTAACTTGGGCCCATTTATTATTTCGTGAAAGTTGCTTTTCAGTAAACAGGATGATGTACTAGCTTTTATGGGGGAATTTGGGCTTCAGTAAGTGACAGTGTTGCTGACACAGCCTCTGTTCACTGGTGCTGAATAGAAACGTGGAGACAGAGTTTTGGGTGAAATAGAAAAGAGTAGCTTTTATTGCTTTGCCAAGCAAATGGGGCCACAGCGGGCTAATGCCCTCAAGACTACGTGACCCACCCTGGAGGGGGTAGTGAGGAGTCTTAGAGTGTTCAAGGAGCAGGGCGTAGCCAGCTTGTGGACATTCTTCTGATTGGTTGGTGGGGAGGAAATGGGGAGTCAGCATCATCAACCTTCTGGTTCAAAACAGTCTAGGGTCTACGTTCTTGTGGTCAGCAGTTTTCATCTGGTAGGGGGGTGTTTCCTGTTAAAAGCAACTTAGGAATGTGTGTCAGGCCTTTATCTGTATCTCTCAGGGAACCATGAGTTCGGTGGCAGATGTGGCGGATTTATAATCTATAAATTGTTACCAGTTCCCCAGCCCAATAGCTATTCTTTGTTTCTACACCTTCACATTTCTCAATCATTAACTCTTGAGTCAGCCTTTCACTTCAAAAGACAAGGACACCGGAGCTTGTACACGGTTTCAGCACCGACTTAGGTGACCAGGTCCAGAACATCTGTCACTTGGAATTTAAAAGTGACCTAACATTAAAGACAGCAGCACCCCCTGCCTAACTTCCACCACCAAGAGAGAGAAGCTGAGCAGAGGAATGATGAGAGATGCTCTACCCTGCAGCCTCAGCAATTCCTAGGGTAAGGACGGGAGGCTGGTGCAGCAGAGCTGTTCCGTGCATCCCCCAAAGGGAAGGTATATGTGGGGTGCTCTGGGTCCCCAGTGGTCTGCCTGAGCTATGCCCTTTGGTTCTTCTGGCTGTTCTCAGTTCCTAGACCCCCAGGATATCTTCATTATTCTAGAAAAGGAGACATGGGAAAGCCACACCAGCCTACCCATCTGCCACTCTCTATGGTATTCCCTAGAGGGACTTGGCGGGACCGGCCATTGGGATCCCAGTCTGAATTGGTCAACTAGAGGTAGTGGGTGGGAATTTTGTTCAGAACTAGTGGCTCCCAGGAGTGCCCAGGACAGTAAAGTCCAGACAGCCTACATCAGCTGATCAGTGACTAAGAGCCCTACTCCCACCCCTTCTTCGTTCTTCACAAAAGGGGCAAAGATGGCAGGTCATTTTTCAAAGAAAGTGTAAGAATGCCCTCTGGGGAGTCCTAACTTGTGGGTTTGTTTCATCTCTCTGGCTCTCACTGTCTCTCACAGACTTTGACATGCAAAGCACTATGGGGGTGGGGGGGAACAGACTCCAGTCACTTCTCACCTGGGTCATTGGTCTCTGGAGTTCTGAAGTGGAAACTTGGGCTCCATTCACTCCAGAAGCCTTCAAAATAGTTGGTGTTAGGGATGGACCGAACTTTAATCTCATACATTGCATTGGGTTGTAGCTTTCTCTGTAGGAGCATCAGCTTTGTACTGGATAAATTCATGTGCTGAAGAGCAAAAAAAGGCCACTACATTTTTAAGGTGGAAAAAGAGGCGGTGCTCACATCTCCCAAATCATTTCAAGTTGAGTGTCTTTAGTCATGTGGGCACTCTCTGGAGGTTCTCTCATATTTGTGAGCAAAAGGAGCTCTGACGTGGAGGGGTTGGAAGCAGAATTGGGGCAGGGTGTGTGAGCTCACAAACAATGCTGCAAGTGGTCAAGGAGGGCAGTGATAAAATGGGTCCTTTTCTTTATTCATGTGAGTTGGGTTCTCCCAGTCAGGGAGGGTATAAATCACTCCCAGGCTCCCGCCTTCCTTTCCACACTCTAATCTCTTCTTTTTCTTTCCCTCCCATTTCACATCCCATGGAGAGATGAAAGGGAATGGTAAGGTTAGTGAGCAAGAATCATTTTCCTCTGGAAAGATATAATTCTACATTGTGAATAGCAATATAGAGACAGAGTCTCTCCAATAATGTGTGTCATCCTTAGGAGGAAAAAGTACTCTATCAATTTGATGGGTAAAAAGTAATACCTATGGTTATGTACATTTAGATTTATTTGATTATTAGTTTTTTATACTTATTGAAATTATATATTTTCTATTTTGTGAGACATTTCCAACTTTCTTGCTAATTTTTCTATTGTCATATTTGTCCTTTTCTTAATGATTCATAAGACCTTTTTATATTTTAAGAATATTAACCATCTGTCAGTTGTATGTGTGGTAATTTAAGCCCAATTTCTTTTTTTTTTTTGCGGTACGTGGGCCTCTCACTGTTGTGGCCTCTCCCGTTGCGGAGCACAGGCTCCGGACGCACAGGCTCAGCGGCCACGGCTCACGGGCCCAGTCGCTCCGCGGCATGTGGGATCTTCCCGGACCAGGGCACGAACCCGTGTCCCCTGCATCGGCGGGCGGACTCTCAACCACTGCACCCCCAGGGAAGCCCTATTAAGATATTTTTATATACATCTTCATAAATTTTATAACGTATAAATGTAGTTGACCTACATACCATCCAATCATTTTCATTTTTTTCCTGACGGTAGGCTACCTCATGCATTAATTCTTTCACATACTTCTTTTGTAAGTGCGATGTATTAAATGTCACCTCAAAGTCATTTGCTCCCTTGCGATAGACGACTCTTATGTCAAAAGGAGCCTCAGGTTTAACTGAAAAGGAAAAAGAAATGAAGTCATTCTATAGGGTAGTCAAGGAAATAATTATAATTTTTAAAGTTCATCTACTCTGAAAATCACATTCCTATTCTGGGTCAGTAAAAACCATTTCTTCTTCTTCCTGGTTCAAAGCCTGACTACATTTCCCAGCCTCCCTTGCAGTTGGGTGTGTTCTTGTGAAGGATGTGGGTGGAAGTGATGTGCACCGCCTCCCTTCCTGGCCCAGAAACCCCACATGTGTGACCCCATGCTCGGTCCCCTTCTGCCACTTGGAGCCATATGTTGAAGAGAGTGGAGCCCCAGGATGGAGGAGTCCTGAATGTTGCTTGAAGGAGCACCACCCACAGGTTAGAAACACCCATTTTGGCTCTTACATGAGCAAGAAATAAACTTATGGTGGTGGAGATATATGTTTTAGGGCGTATTGGTTACAGTAGCTAGTGCTAATTTTACGCAGAAAACATATTCTCTTCTCCTTTTGAGTACTAGAGGACTTGTTCCTAACTAGCCCCGAAGCAGGAGAATTTGAACTTTGAGTCTTCATTATTCCGCTAAAACTGGGGGCCTTACACCTCATCTCAGTTACATGGAAACTGGGGATCTGCATCCTGGCCCTGCCTCGTAACTTCTGGTGTAACTGCAGGTTGCCTGCTCCTTCAGTCTTGTTTGCTTTAGCTCTAAACTCCTCTCTGGCTTCTTCCTCCTGCCTACCTGCCTAGGATCAGAGGCACCATATATGAAATACTGTGGGAGGGAGAGAGGTATTATTTCAGGCAGAACAAACCCAGAGAAAGGTACTGAAATCTTACGAGCACATGTGTGTCAGGACACCTCCCACCCTTGACTTGGGGTTTCCCTGTCTTGACCTCTTTGCTGTTCTTTCACTAAAGCCTGGGAACTTAGTTGTCTAGGGATGGGACAGCCACTTGTTTGCATGGCTGATCTCAGACAGAGATTGGGAGATGCATAGGTTAAAATCTAACCTAAACCTATTGTTAGTGAGGGAGTGTTCATCACAACTTCACACAGTAGACTGAGCTGGATTCCAGGCTATATGATCTGGGCTTTAAGACTGACTTGCTGACCCAGTAAAATGAGCTCATGTGGTGAAGTTTGGCCCCCTTGTCATAATCACTTGCTCGTAGTGGTGGCTGCCTAAATGTCTCCTGCCTTGATTCCCCCAGAGGTACTGAAAAAGAAGAAGTGCTTCTTTCTTTACCATTGGATGTCTTCTGCAAGGGGAAGTTTACCCTTTTTTTACCCTTAGATGCACTATAAACAGGGAAGATACCCCAAAGGGAAGCAGGAGGAAAGGTAGTGGGTGTAGAGGAACAGACCAACAGAGAAGACTGTCAGTCCTTTGACACCAGCCAAGCCAGTTTCTACCTGCCATTCAAGGAAATGATTAAGATTCACATTCTCAACAAAACCTTTGACACTGAATCCCTTGCTGCATCCCCATCTCCCAAGGCCTCTCAAAAATGGAAGAATTCAGGGAAGAACAGACTGATGTTGATTACATACTTACTAAGTGCCAAGCTCTTAACTTATGCCATCTTGCATCAACACTCACTCATTACCAGTATACTGATGAGGAAACTGAGTCTGAGGGGTTAATTAGCTAAGTTCAGCCCCCATAGGATGAGTTAATAAGATGTAAATCCAATTCTGTCTGATCCTGAGTCTCACTCTCCTTCATTTATTTATTTTTTTAAAAATTTATTTATTTATACAGTAGGTCCTTGTTGGTTATCTATTTTAAATATAGCAGTGTGTACATGTCAATCCCAAACACCCAATCTATCCCTCTCCCCTCCCCTTCCCCCCGGTAACCATAAGTTCATCCTCTAAGTTTATCCTGTGAGTCTGTTTCTGGTTTGTAAATAAGTTCATTTGTATGGAGAACAGTATGGAGGCTCCTTAAAAAACTAAACACAGAGCTACCATATGATCCAGCAATCCCACTCCT
Organism: Neophocaena asiaeorientalis asiaeorientalis; assembly: GCF_003031525.2. Taxonomy (NCBI): domain Eukaryota; kingdom Metazoa; phylum Chordata; class Mammalia; order Artiodactyla; family Phocoenidae; genus Neophocaena; species Neophocaena asiaeorientalis. The sequence continues at coordinate 1,313,638 of NW_020174096.1, read as the reverse complement.
GGGCATATATCTGGAGAAAAACCTGCTTCAAAAGGATACATGCACCCCAATGTTCATTGTAGCACTGTTTACAGTAGCCAAAACGTGGAAGTAACCTAACTGTCAATTGACAGAGGAGTGGATAAAGAAGATGTGCTATATATATATATACACAATGGAATATTACTCAGCTATTAAAAAGAGTGAAATAATGCCATTTGCAGCAACATGGATGGACTTGGAGATGATCATACTAAGTGAAGTAAGCCAGACAGAGAAAGACAAATATCATATGATATCACTTATATGCAGAATCTAAAAAGTGATACAAATGAATTCTCTCTCCTTCATTGAGCTTTTATTTCTGTGCTCAGCTCTCTCCCACTGGCTTGTTCAGGCTCTCCCCACACAGGTCTTCTTCTAAACCCAATGGTACATTTGAGCAAATTAAAAAAAGGTGCTCATTCCTCAAGCAACATCTTAAAAAGTTAATTTATTCTTGGCACAACTTGAACTATTACATGAATTTACCCTGACAAGAAAAGCGGGGAGACGGAAGCTGCCCCTCCAGACTTACTGGGGACCCACACCTAAAGAAGGAGTTGTGAGTGAGGGGACTGGTGGCTGCAGGGGACCTTTGGCTCTGGGGTTTAATCAGCAGCATCTAATGTCAATTTAGTTAAATAACAGTTCTATTAATGAACTGTAGCATCAGGAACCAGAAGACGATGCTACTGGGAGACACGTCTCCACCACCGCTCATGCTGCTTGCCCAGGCGTGCTTTCCAAAGCCCCGAGGTGGCCACAGCACCCATTTGTACACCTATGCTACCAGCAGAGTGCACACCCTGTCTCTCCTCTGGTGCCTCAGAGGTGGCGGCCGGTCAGGTTTTCCATCTGCCGGGTGGTACAGAATGTGGACTTCGAAGAGCACTGGGCATATGAGATCTGGAGAGTCCGATGGGGCAGACTGCCACCAAGAGCCTGTGGGCGTGCCCTGAGTGTCCACATGCTCACGCACTAAGATGCATGTGGGCCCTCTGTGCTGGGGTGGGTTTCCGTAAGAAGGGGCTCTCCCCTGGGGCTTCAGGACTGTGTCACAGGACTGAGTCTCTGCCCTCTCTGCCTGCTCTCCGAGAGTAAATACATATTTGCAAAGTAAATGATGAACTTCTAGATACAGTGCCCTGCGCACAAACTGAACATCCATCCATAGCAGCCTAGTCTCCAAATGACCAAAACTCAGCTTGCTTGTGTCCCAATACTCAGAGATATCCTGTCGTGCCACCGCCCCTAAGCACTCACACTGGTCGTGACTAATGTCTCTTTTCTACTCTACCTCTGCTTTTTCTACAAGATGACTGTTCAAACATGGAGCTTCTGCTTTCGCCCTTTACTATATTAGTGGTACAAAACTGAGACTAGATTCCAAGTTTCTCTTTGTCACCTCTAATGAGTATTGCTCTCTTACCTTTAATTTTCTTTTAGGAGGGTGAAGGGAGGAGGTTGAGAAGAGGGAGAGACAGAGCCATAGTATTTAAAACCAGAAAGAGAATGCACCTCTTCAATCACTTTGAACAGTTTTCTCCCTACATATATGGTTTCACTTGTAAATCTCCGTAGGTAGAATGAATACAAGAAGTTAGGATTCCGTTGCACTGATATACCATAACTGGCTTAGACATTCCCCTCTACCAGGGTATCTCTGAGGTTTTGAAAAAGAACCTTTTTTACCTCAGTGTGATGAATCTGTAAGTAATGGGAAGACTTTTTGTGTCTATATTCCCAGTCTTTCTGATCATTTTATTTGCTTGGTAACCGAATGGTGAATTGGTAATTAATACTGACTTATAACCTGATAATCGAATGGATTTACTGAAATCCATGATTCATATTATTATGTATATTATATAGAACCAAGGGAGACATATATATAAATTTAGCAATTCAAATTGTACTTTTTTGGGAATATAATAATTATCACTTTTTCTGGCCAAGTGTAATATGTATATTCTACATACATATTACACTTTGTATGTATATTCTAGGCCAAATCAGATATGACTATGCATCACTCAATAGTGAGTCTCCTAGGAAGGTGTGATGGTAATTTCATGTGTCAACTTGGCTAGGCTATGGTCCCCAGTTGTTTGGCTAAATACTAATCTAAAGGTATTTTTTTTTTTTTTCTTTAAAGACATGACTAACATTTGAATCAGGACACTTTGAGTAAAATAATTACTCTCTAAAATGTGGTAAGCCTCATTCAATCAGATGAAGGCTTTAAAAGCAAACACTGAGGTTCCCTGAAGAAGAAGCAATTTTGTCTTAAGAATGCAACATAGAAATGCTGTTTGAGTTTCCAGACTGCCTGGTCTGCCCTCTGGACTCAAAACCACTATATCCACCCTTACCTGAATTTCTAGCCTTCTGGCTTGCCCTACAGATTTCAGACTTGCCAGCCCCTAAAATCATGGCAGTCAATTCCTTAAAATGAATCTCTTTTTCTCTATCTATCTATCTATCTCTCATCTATGTATCTATGTATATCCATCTATCCTATTGGCTCTGTTTCCTCTGGATAAGTCTAATACAGAAGGCATATTTACTTTTAAAAATAACTTGATAATTTTGCTAAATACACTCACAGGTAGGTATGTGGGGAGAAGATTACAAGGAATTCAGGAAAAGGTAAGGTGAGGAAGGAAAAGACGCGTGTGGGTGAAGTACAGGAGGCCCAGCTCCAGTTAGACACTTCACACAGATGAACTCTTCCTGCAATCTGTAAGTGTCAATCACCCTTTTTCATAGCTCAGTTTGAAGACCCTCAGAGTTCTCTCACAGTAAGAATAAATAGCATAAGCTTCAAACTTTCATTTCTTTTAAGAAATTATATGCATTAGAGAATTTGATATTTTCTATTGTAAATAGTTTTCATGATTTGTCTACTTTAACATACAGAAAGTTCAGACACAGATATCTGTCTTCCGATATCTGAAAAATGGTGACATACCCCCATATACAACTTCTTACCTATTTTGACTATGTTCATTTTTTTGCAAGTCATGCTTTTTCTTCCAAGCTTCACACATATTTTACTGTCTCCAATCAGTAAGAATTTCTTTGTCTTGATGAGATACATCCCTTGCAGTTTATTAAAACTCAGGCAATCTACCTCCAAAAGGGCCCCACTGTAGAAACAAAAAAGGAATTTGTCTTAATTCAAGTAGGAGTTTCTGTGTAGAAGGAATAGCGTCACATCTACTTTTCATTTGTGTGGCTTTAAATTTGTCCATAGGGTAGATGCATATTTGAGAGAGAGAGAATTAAAATAAAATAGCTTTTTGCTGCCATTATAATCAGCATTGATTTACTCAGGCATTAGATGCAATTGAACCTGAAATAGTTAAAGCATGTTCATGAAAATAATGGAAAATTCTTATCTTGTAATAACTGAATGTTAGAAGATAAGTACTTTCTTTAGGTGGGAAGGTAATTTCTTTTTTTGATATCCTGCAGGAATAAATTGAAAAAATAAAGCCTGTAAAGAAATATTGACAAAAAAAGGGTTAAAGGAAATAATAAAATAGTCTAAAGGATTATATACATAAAACCATATACACTTAATGGATAATTTGGGAATTTTCATAGGTAATTTTGGCTGAGTTCCACTTTTAACTCATCAACAGACTTTAAAATCAACCCTTCTCCCCATGTTCCTTAGATTAAATGTTCTAGGAATTGAATTCTGTCACTTCTGTGACCTCCTATTCCCAATAAAAATCAGGCTTTCAGGAAACGGAAGAAAAGAGAATGTTGCCTACTATGCGACCACATCAAAAGCTCCAAATTGTACTCTTTTTTAAAATTCCTATTTTCAAAAGAAAGTATGTTTTAGTTCCAGTAGTGGCAGAGTAGCTTATATCACACTAACCATCAACATATAATTACTAAAAACGTGGAGCAAGATATTTTTGAAAATACTATTTAAAAGCATTGGAGAAGAACCAAAAGCAGGCAGACACTAGGAGAATTTAATTCTTTAGAAAAGGGTGGATTAGATTCTTGTTTTTAGGTTGTATTTTTTTTTCGGTACGCGGGCTTCTCACCGTTGTGGCCTCTCCCGTTGCGGAGTACAGGATCCGGACGCGCAGGCTCAGCGGCCATGGCTCACGGGCCCAGCCGCTCCACGGCATGTGGGATCTTCCCGGACCGGGGCACGAACCCGCGTGCCCTGCATCGGCAGGCGGACTCTCAACCACTGCGCCACCAGAGAAGCCCTTGTTTTGTTTTATCTGAAGGCACTTCTCAGGTCACATTATGATGGGCATTTAGAATCTAACAGAAGGCCACAGTTTTACTGTCTTGAGAAGTTAGAGGACAGAGTTTCGGTTGGCCTGAGTGGCTGGGTATTTTTAAGGGAGAAAAGCCTAGAAATGAGGAAACTTTAGACAGAGAAGACACAAAGTCTGCATATAAACTCTGCTTAAATTATTATATGTCCCCTTAATTGTGCAGATGTGGAGGAAAATCCAAGGAAACCATGGCAATAGCTAGATGGCTCTAGAAGGAACTAAGAAGATATTTTTGGTGCTGCCTCAAAAGAAGAATTTGGAGATTAATCCAGCCAAGTTAACTGAGTAACAGAGTTAAAATTAACACTTGCCAGAGGAAGTTATCAGAATCCAATCAATCAATCAACAAAGCACCCTATTATCGATAGTGTCCTTCCTACATTCAAAAGCTGCTACAGGGCTTCCCTGGTGGCGCAGTGGTTGAGAGTCCGCCTGCCGATGCAGGGGACACGGGTTCGTGCCCCGGTCCAGGAAGATCCCACATGCCGCAGAGCGGCTGGGCCCGTGAGCCACGGCCGCTGAGCCTGCGCGTCCTGAGCCTGTGCTCCACAACGGGAGAGGCCACAACAGTGAGAGGCCCGCGTACCGGAAAAAAAAAAAAAAAAAAAAAAAAAAAAAAAAAAAACAACAAAAAAAAAAAAAAAAAAAAAAAAAAAAAAAAAAAGCTGCTACAAAAGAGCAGAAATAGAAAAATGTGACAAATGGTGAAGATAAAAAGCAGTCAATGGAAACTGACACCAAGAGGACCTGGATGTTGGAACTAGCAGAAAAGAACGTTTCAACAGCTTTTGTAAATATGTTAAACAAAATATGGTCATAATTATTGAATGAATGCAGAATCTTAGTGGAGAAGTGGAAACTATAAAAGAGAACAAAATGAAAATACTATAACTGACAAGTACAAATTTAAAGTTTTAAAAAATGTACTGAATGTATGGGATGGATGTAATAGCAGATAGAAGGCAGAAGAAAAGGTTGGTGAAGCTGAAGATAGATCAATAGAAATTATTTAATCTAAAACAACAGAAAGTCTTATTGACCTGTGGGACAATATCAAGGTGATAAATAAATATGCAATTAGAGTTCCAGAACAAAAAGAAAGAATTTGGCTAAAAAATATTTAAAGAAATAATGTTCTCAAATTTCCCAAATGTAGCAAAAGATATCAACTTTTAGGTTTAAAAAACTCAGCCAATCCAAGCAGGATAAATACAAAGGAAACCACACCTAGGTACATCATAGTCAAATGGCTGAAAAGCAAAGGCAAATAAGAAATCTTGAAAGCATCCAGAGAAAAGTATCACTTCTCATCAGAAATTATGTGAATGAGAAGACACTGGAATAATATATTTAAAACTCTGGAAGGGGAAAAATATGTCCACTTTGAATCCTTACACTACAAAATATTCTTCAATAATGAAGGCAAAATAAGGATATTTCCAGCTATATAAAAATTGAGATAATTTGTTTTAGGAAGTACTTTAGACCAAAGGGAGATAATAATAGGTGGAATTTCAGATCTACAGGAAGCAATTAGGTTTACCAGAATAAATAAAGAAGCCAATACATATTTTCTTCTCTTAAATTCTTTAAAGATAAAGATTGTTTAAAGCAAATACTGTAGCGTTATTGTGGCATTTACAGTATATGTAGGGACTTCCCTGGTGGTGCAGTGGTTAAGAATCCTCCTGCCAATGCAGGGGACAAAGATTGGGCTCTAGTCTGGGAAGATCCCACATGCTGTGGAGCAACTAAGCTTGTGAGCCACAACTACTGAGCCTGTGCTCTAGAGCCTGTGAGCCACAACTACTGAGCCCACGTAACACAACTACTGAAGCCCACGCCCCTAGAGCCCATGCTCCGCAACAAGAGAGGCCACTGCAATGAGAAGCCTGCACACCGCAATGAAGAGTAGCCCCCGCTCTCCACAACTAGAGAAAGCCCGTGCACAGCCATGAAGACCCCATGCAGCCAAAAAAACTCCCCCAAAACCCAATATATATAGATATAAAATATATGACAGTAGTACAAAGGGTAGAATGTGATAAGTACAATGATATTGTTGCAAGTTTCTTATATTTTACATGAAATAGTACATTAACTCTAAGAAAACTCTAAGAAATGGTTGAATATTGCAACAGTTAGAGTAATCTAAAAAGAGTGCCCAAAAGTGAAAATAAGGAAGAGATTGAATGCTGCAATAGTTCTCTTTCTTTCAAAGAAGTTCAATTTATTATTAATAAGCTTTCCTACAAAGAAAACTTTATGCCCAGATAAAGCTAGTGAATTCTATCATATATATACAAAATAGTGCCACTCCTACACAAATTCTTTCAGAAAATAGAGGAGAAATGAACGCCTCCCAACTTATTTTATGAAGTTAGCTCAAATCTGGTACAGAAAGCTGGCAAAAATATTACAGAAAAGAAATTTACAAATGAATGTTCCTCAAGAAAATGTCAATACATTGAATATTAACACATAATGATAAAGTGGGGTGCATGCAGGAAATCAAGGTAGGTTCAACAATCAAAGATCAATCAATACAATTCACCACATGAACAGAATAAAAGGCATAAATAATCTGATCAACTCAAGTGATTAGAAAAAGCATATGACAAAATTCAACATCCATTTATGATAAAACTCTCAGCAGACACATCCTCAACCTGATAAAAGGCATTTACAAAAGGTCTATAGTTAATAACATACCTAATGGTGAACTAGTGAACAGTTTTCTCCTAAGGTAAGGACAAGGCAGGAATATCTATTTTTCACAGTTTTTATTCAACAGTGCACTGGAGGTTCTAGCCGGTGCATAAGGCAAGAGAAACAAATAAAAATCACCAGTTTGAAAAGAAAGAAAATAAGACTTTCTTTACTTGCAGGCATGTTTGTTCACATGGAAAACTATAAAGGCTCTCCAACACAATCACAGGAACGAATATAGTAAATTCACTAAGGTCGGTATACAAAAGTCAATTATATTTCTATAGACTAGTGTCCAAAAATTGGAAAATAAATTTAAAAAGTAATAGCTCCACTTATGATAGCAATAAAAACATAAAATGCTTAGAAATAAAATTAATAAAAGATGTTTAAGGCCTTTGCAATGGAAATTACAAAACATTCCTGAGAGGTATTAAAGGAGATCTAAATAAATAGAGAGCTGCATTCATGGATTAGCAAACTCAGGGCTGAAAAATGGAAATTTCCCCCAAATTGGTGTATGTAATTTTAATCAAAATCTCAGCAGGATTTAAAATAAGTCGGCAAGCTGATTCCAAAATTTATGTGGAGGGCTTCCCTGGTGGCGCAGTGGTTGAGAGTCCTCCTGCCGATGCAGGGGACACGGGTTCATGCCCCGGTCCAGGAAGATCCCACATGCCGTGGAGCGGCTGGGCCCATGAGCCATGGCCGCTGAGCCTGCGCGTCCGGAGCCTGTGCTCTGCAACGGGAGAGGCCACAACAGCAAGAGGCCCGCATACCGCAAAAAAAAAAAAAAAAAAAAAAAAAAAAAAAAAATTATGTGGAAACCCAAAGAACTCAGAATAGTCAAAACAACTTTGAAAAAAGTAGAACAAATAAGGAGGACACAGAGCACTTGATTTCAAACTTACTATAAAGTTATGATAATCAAGACAGTTTGGCATTGGCACAATGACAGAAATATTAATCAATGGAAAACATAGAGTGTTCAGAAATAGACTCATACACATAAGGTTACTTGATTTTAAAACATGCACTCAATCAATTCAATGGAAATAAATCTTTTCAGCAAATTGTCCTGAAACAACTGAGCAAATGTGTGGAAAATATGAACCTCAATCTCACAAAAATTAATTGGATATGGAGTATAGCTCTAAATTTAAAGATTAAAACTGTAAACTGTTTAGAAGAAAACATAAGAAAATATCCTCCTAGATTTGAGTGTAGACAGACAGTCATCACACAAAAAACACTAAACATAAAAGAGAAAAATGAAATACATTGGACTTCATCAAAACGAAAACCTCCTGCTTATTAAAATATGTCATTAATAAAATGAAACGGCAAGCTACAGACTAGCAGAAAATAGTTGTAGTACATATATCTAACATCAGAATTGTATCCAGAACATATAAAGAATTCACATCCATCAATAATAAAAGGACAAATAATTCAATGAAAAAAGACAAAAGACTTTAACAGATACTTGGCAAAAGAAGACATACAAATGGCCAACTGTACCTGAAAAGCTGGCCAACGTTATTTGCTATTTGAGAAATATAAATAAAATCATGAGATACACTTTCAAAGCCAAATATTGGAAATGATGTGTAGCTCTCATACACTGCTGGTAGTAGAATGGTATAACCACTTCGGAAAACTTGTTGGGTAGTTTCTTATAACGTTAAATACACACCTACCCTGTGATACAGTAATTCACTCTGGGGTTTTTACCTCAGAGAAATGAAAATATGTACCAACAAACTGATTTGTATAAGAATGTTAATAGTAGCTAAAAAGAATAGCTTCAAACTTGAAAAAACTCAAACATCCATCAAGAAAGGATTAAAAATTTGTGATATATTTGAACAGTGGAATTAATATGCAGCAACTGAAAAGATGAGCTATGAGATAAGCATCAACATAGATAAATCTCTAAAACATTTTGTTGTGTGAAAGAAGTCAGACAGAAAAGAGTGAGCAGTGTGTTATTTCATTTATGAGAACGATCAGAAACCGGCAAAACCAAAGGGTGATAGATTTCAGAACTGTGATTGCCCACAGGAGATGAGGAAAGACTGGAAGGGGACATGAGGCATCCTTCTAGGGTGAAAGAAAGGTTCTATATCTCAACTGAGGTGATGGCAACATGTCAAACATGTTTCTCAAAACTCATTTAAGGGACTTCCCTGGTGGCGCAGTTGTTGAGAATCCACCTGCCAATGCAGGGGACATGGGTTTGATCCCTGGTCTGGGAAGATCCCACATGCTGCGGAGCAACTAAGACCGTGTGCCACAACTACTGAGCCTGCGCTCCGGAGCCCGCGAGCCACAACTACTGAAGCCCTCGTGCCTAGAGCCTGTGCTTCGCAACGAGAAGCCACCGCAATGAGAAGCCCGTGCACCGCAATGAAGAGTAGCTCCCGCTCGCCGCAACTAGCGAAAGCCCGCGCACAGCAATGAAGACCCAACGCAGTCAAAAAAAAAAAAAAAAAAAAAAAATTAAATTAAAAAAA